>NW_028229514.1:20242486-20559986 GCF_053477565.2 Lygodium microphyllum | reverse complement strand
GAAGAAGAAGAAGAATGGATGGCGGATGCTTGTCCAATGAAGACCGGATTGCTCCGTGGTTCAAGAGGAATGAAGATTGCTAATTGTGGACTATCATGAGCATTAATGGTGGCTAGAAATCAGTCCCGAGATATGACAAATAAAAACCCGCAACCTGCAAAGAACGGTAATCTCATTTTTACAAAGGAAATTGATGTTTTATGCAATTTGCTTCATGAATATTTGTTCCCATGGGATGATTATGCATTATGATGTTGTTTGCAATGTCTTCCAAGTGTTTATGCTCGGAAAATCAGAAAATCATAAGTGTTGTGGATGAAATTAATAGTGTAAAACCCGTAAAACACGCAAAATATGGAAAAATTGGGTGTTTTTGAGAAATAAATGGAAAATATAGTAAGATATACCAACTAAATTTGTGTTTTCTCTGCAAATGAACCTAAGGGCCACAGCTCACAACTCATTTTGTATTTTCAGTTATTTAATATTGCAAAAATACAAGAAAAATAGGAAAAATGGGTACAAATAGGAAAAAAATGGATTTTGAGTGCCGAAAATTAAGGAATAATAAGAACCATGTTTGTAGATATATGGGGGGTCTAAAGTATGAGGTTTAGCCTCAGTTCAGCCCTACCTTTATGTTTTAGTGAGTTTTTATTGATTTTTATACAATAAAAACATGGGAAATGAACCCTAAACCGATCAATAATGCACAACCTAAACGGGTGAGGGGGTAGAGTGTATGAAATGTGTCTAAATACTGAATGAAATGATGAAAAGCTTACTGGTTTTATGCATACCATTTAGATCGATCGTTAATTTAAATTAAGAACCTAGTAGCACGAGGGTTTCTCGGTGCTAGGTTCATGCAACGCCGCATACGAGCAATAGTCAAATTCATTGAAAGAATGCTTTTGTACTAAGCACAATGCTGATTTTACTTTGTTTGAGAATGTAGACATTCACGATTTGCAGGAAGCATAAAATGATAAAATGTATCAGACAATACCTCCTGGATCCATGGCAATTGCTTTCTAGCAGAACATGACCAATGTTGAGTGAGTAAGGTTGTCCCAAGCTGTAGGCTAGGCGTTGGGTCTAAGGGGAAAGAAACCGAGGTAAGGTACATTCCTGGATATGAATAATTGGTACCTTGAGTGGAAATATATACGATATTGTGTTATATATGTTTAGCGACGCATCGAGGGGCCAATCCCCAAGATGTAGGAGAGTCGCAATGAGGTAGCGGCAGTCAGCCGCCGTGGGAGGACCTCCTATGTTCGTACTTCATGCTATTTGGCAATGTGTTGAGACTCCCTTTGAGGAGTGTTAATTGGGTTAGAGTTGGACTACGAGACGTGATACAAACGCAAGATGTTTAGGAAGATGATGTATGTGTCATCCACGCTCCTGGTCGCGAGGCCGTGAGGGTGCTTGTGTGTCATGAGCATGAGGTCCGGCTAGTGCTATAGCTCGTGTTGGCCCGTTTTAGGTCCCATCAACCATGAACCACAACTACGAACATTTCTTGAAACAATGAGATCCCACAAATTGTATGCTAAAAAGAATTAATGTGCTTTCTTTAAGAAGCAGATTGAATATCTACGATTCATAGTATCGACAGATGGCATTTTAGTGGATCCTGCCAAGATCCAAGATGTACAAGATTAGCCACCCCCAACAAACAGTCAAGGAAGTGCAAAGCTTTCTAGGGCTAGCAGGTTGGTATAGAGTCTTCATTAAAGACTATGCCTTAATCGCCAAACCTCTCACTCGCCTTCTCAAAAAGCAGGTCTCCATTACATGGACATCCACCGAACAACCTAGCTTTGAGAAGCTTAATTAGAGTTTGGTAACCGCCCCTATCCTAAGGCTACCCAACCTCAGCAAAGAATTCGAAGTCATAATTGATGCAAGATCTCTTGATTTGGGTTGTATGCTTATGCAAGAAGGACATCCAATAGCCCACGCTTCAAGAAAATTGAAGATCCACGAAAGAAACTATGCCACACATGACCTAGAATTACTTAGTGTAATTCATGCCTTTAAATTATGGAAACATTACCTGCTTGGTAATAAGTTTTCTCTAGTCATAGATCATAAAAGTCTAAAGTGGATTTTTACTCAACCAGATCTCAATATGAGACAACACCAATGGATTGAGACCTTGCAAGAATTTGAATTTGAAATCAAGTATAGACCAGGCAAGGAGAATGTGATCGTGGATGCCCTAAGCTGTAAATCATTCCTTAATGCTCTAATCCTAGAAGAACCCTCTAGGGCTAGAACTCTTGCCACAATGATTTCAATGCCCAATAACCCTCTCATAGAAATGGCTAAGGAAGAGGTAGTGAAGGATCCAAGCTATCAAAACTTTTTAAGAGAAATTTCCGTCAAGGATTTAAATCCAAAACTTAAGACTAAATATTAAGATTTTTCAATAAACGAAGAACTTGCCTAATAAACTCAAAAGAAAAATACTTTGGGAAGCTCACGATTCTCCATTTTTGGATCATCCTAGTTATGCTAAGACTCTTAATACATTTAGAAGAAGCTTTTACTGGGAAAGACTCAAGGGTGATGTACTCAATTATGTCACTAAATGCCTAAACTGCCAACGAATTAAGGCTGAGCATGTCAAGTTGGCAGGAAAGCTCTAGCCACTTGACATTCCTCAAATGAAATGGGACTATATTAGCATGGACTTCATAGTTAGATTACCCTCGGTACAAGGAGGATATAACTCCATAATGGGAGTCATCGATATATTAACAAAAGTTACACACCTTATTCCTGTAAAAACTAATTACAAGGCTTTAGATATTGCTAGGCTTTTCATTAAGAAAAATTTTAGGTTGCATGGATTACCCTAAAGAATCATCAGCGACCGTGATTCTCTCTTCACCTCAAACTTTTGGAAGAGTTTGCTTGAAGCTCTAGGAACCCAACTCTGCTTCAATACTGCTTACCATTCCCAAACCAATGGTCAAATAGAGTGGGTCCACCAAGTTATTAAAGACATACTAAGGGCTTATTGTAATAGGGAACCCAAATGATGGATCCAATACCTACCCTTAGTTGAATTTTACTACAATGCATCATATCATCAAAGTATTCAAATGACTCCTTTTCACACACTATATTGGCAAGATTGTCTTACACCATTAAATTTTTCCAATCCTAGCCTATGGATAGAAGCATCTAGGTAAATGCTGGAAGAAATGGATCATCAAAGTAATGCAAGATATTCAAGCCACCAAGTATAGACAAAAAGCATATATCAATCAACAAAGGCAAGAACACATCTTCAAAGAAGGTGACATGGTTTTCCTATGAGTTCGCCCAAAGAAAAGCTCCTTATATTTGGGGGAATTTAAGAAGCTAAGTCCCAGGTATTGTGGGCCATATAAGGTGCTAAAGTGTCTAGGACCAAATGCCTACAAGTTGCAACTCCCTAATAACTTGAAAGTACATAATGTATTTCATGTCAGTCTATTGAAAGCATATGTTCCTAACAACCCAGACCATGTACTAAACAACCAACAAATTGTAATGTCCAGTCAAGAAGTCCTCAAAATTCAACCAGAAAAGATACTTGACATGCAAGAGAAGACTCTAAGAAGAAAAACCCTTAGAGAATATATCGTTCAATGGAAAGACTACCCTAAAGAGAATGCCACTTGGATTGACCATGAATCACTATGTAGCCAATATCCCCAGTTTCATTCGAGATGAGGAAATCTCGATTCCTCTAAGAGGGAAAGGATGTGATATCCCGACTTTAACTTCAAATTTTCTCGGCTTCTTGCAATTGGACTTGAAGGATTCTAAAATCATTAAATAGAGAATATCTCAAGAAAAAAGACTCAAGGATCGTAACCCGACATTTTCCCAGATTAACAAAGACTATAACCATCCATCACGGAAGAGATCGCGTGAATGAGAGCTAGGAGCCATAAGTCGAACCAACACATTTTAAACTTGGCAAGTCAAATAAGTCACAAATGCTTTAAGCTTTAGAAGCTTAAAAAGCTTAAGAGAATGAAAATAAAATAAGAAGACGGCATTGATCAGGCAACTGCTCCCCCCTTTTTTATGGAAAAGAAATGGTGCAACAAACCCCCAATCTTGGCATCTTTGATCCTGTACTAAAAATCTTGAATTTACCATCAATAATTCAACAATTAACTCCAATAATCTCCCTCTCTTTTCAGTTCGACGAGAGGCTTGGGTTGAAGTGAGATCATTCGAGAGCCAAGAAAATCAGTCATGGCATCTCTAGCAACCTCTCTAGACCTCAAGGATCAAATTGCCAACATCAAATTGCATTTTGAAAGCTTCAGATTGTTGATTTTCCCAAGATCCCTTCCATAACGAGCTCTTCTTCTTAGCCACAATCCTTCTTCTTCAATTTAGTTATAAATAGGAGGCATTGGGAGCCATTGAGAACAATCCGAGAGCAAGAGAGGAGAGTCCCTTCTTAAGAGTATAGAGCAAGAGAGGGAGTGGTGCAAGAGAAGCGTGAGCATAGGAATTTGTCATAAAAAATACAAGGAGGATAGTCCACAAGCTCTCAAATTCAAATCCTCCATCCCTTCTATCCTATTCCCCTCTGGAATCAGGACTCTTCTCGATTTCTTCAAATTCTTGGTGATTGCATTTTCCTCTTCCCCCCCCCGATCAAGTCTAAATTCTATCAATCTAATTACCCCTAAGCTCATTTGCAAAATTTCCCTTTTTACGATCTTGCAATTAAAGACCATGGGCCCAAAAAAGAAAGCTACGAAGGTCACCGAGGAGGAGCTGCCAATAACACTGCAGACACAATTACTACAAATTGAATGCTGAGTAACGGGGATTATAAACAAAGCTACGAATACCATCAACCAAGCATCCATCATGGATCCTCAAGTACTATTTTTCTTAAATAAAAATACCTAGCATGCCTTTATCCCATGAACAAGCAACAAAAGATGCATGCGTAAAATAATATTTATTCAATTCTTGCATATAATTTCTTTGAGGAATTCTTAACCACGAATTCCAAGGGGTAACGTGGATCTATACAAGATGAACCTAATTGAGTACAAAGAAGATATTGTGTCCCTAAAAGATTTAATATTTCTAATTTTTGTGTTGATCAAACAAAATCTCTGATGGATAATCACGGATGCTAATCCTCAGTATATAAGAGACCTTGAGATGAAATTTCCAAAGAATACTATTCGTAAATACGTAACCAAGATTTTCTTTTATTGCAGGTATGAGACTCCAAGGGAGTTATCCTCAAGAATGAAATTCTTGCTTAAATTCAGTCCGGGACTAATCCCCAAGGAAGAGGAAGTCCAAGAAGACTATTGGAAGGTATTGCCATTTATGCTAATTTGTCTCAAAGTTATATTGCCACTTATGCTAATTTGTCTCAAAGCTATTTTTCCACTTATGCTAATTGGTCTCGATGTTATTAAGTATTGCTACTTATGCTAATTTTTCTATTTATGCTAATTTGTCCCGAAGATGATATTAATTTTCGAAAAGAAAACATTTGTCTTGGAAACAAACCTGTTAGAAGTATAATGCATTCGAAATAAAGATGTTTGTGATTTCAAGCTAGGTACTTATATTTTCTAAAATCATTAGGCTAAAACATGGATGACTGAGTACAGATCGTCGATTGAGGCAGTATTCTAGTGAGCACAGAAAGTTGACTGAGGGAGTGTTCCTAATGGCGCTAGACCTCCCCAAGGCCAGCGTGAAGAAAACCTACTTCAACGGGTTTTTATTTTTTGTTTCGCATTAGTGAGAATAGACCAATCATGACGCGAAAGGTCTCGTTGTAGGGAACTCTAGTCGGCAAGAGGAGGTAAGGATACTAAGGGGCTCTAGTCACAAACTCCTTAGGCTCTTACAAACTGCCAACTACCCTTCAATTTCCAGACTATGTCCTTGAAGTTCTAATACTAGTTAGGGAATGGAACTCGGAGAGAATAATAACTTCGAATAAGAAAATATTTGTAAAAGGTCATTTTTCTGAAAGAAACTATCAAGAAGGAATTGGTTTACTTTGTTTTTGTATCGTGAATTAAGGTGTATAATGAATTTATGCCAAGAGATAATTCAAAGAAGCTATTTTTATATGTTGAACCTAAAGTGGTAGGTAATTAGATAACTAAAACTACTCTCTTGAGGGAAGTGGGAGGATGGACCCCCAATGAGACCCCTGACGGATCCAGACCTATGGTTGGATGGTCTCAATAAACCGAGAGCTTTCATAAAAAGTAATAAAATTTGCACACTTGATGGACCATTAGAAAGCCAAAAATCCTTATTCTCATCACTTTAGAATCCCTTAATACTAATTAGCTGCTAGTAATAGATTTGACAAAAAAAACTCAGGTCGATCCTATGGGAGTGACGAGAACTTCCACTACGAGGGGTAGACTCAAGTGAGCCTAGTTAACAAACTCCAAGGATTTTATCAAAATCTCGGATGGTGCTTCCTAGGACATCTCTTGATGGGCTACTAAGAACGTACCACTAAGGAACGCTCGGGCGGCACATCACAGGAACTATCTTGCACAAAGAAGTGCTACTCTTCTTTTACATTACCAATCATCACTTTTATATTAGGGCATGTAGTATAGAGCTCCCCTAAATAATTATTTGCAACCCTCATACACCAACCATTATCAGTGTGTTCACAGGTCATGTACCATTTTCATACAATCTACGCTTAATGACATTTATCTCAGACCCATGGTCAACCACTCGGTCTTCTTTTTTCCACATGTTGTCCAGTACTTACATCATGCTCATATTTAGAGCTTGAATGCCCAACAAACTAGTTTACTCTTCAAGCTGCAACAATGTGCTAGTGGTATCACCAAGAAACCGATGCTTCCTCTTAATTATGTCAATGATCTCATCATGAAATTCCCGCTTGGAAATGCCAAGTATCTCTCTCAAGGTGAATTCCACACGACTATTTAAAATCTGTTCTTCAAGAAGCTTCTTAAGATCCATGCTTGTCTCAATATCATACTACAGCTTATATCCCAACTAATTGCCCTCTTGTTTACACTGAATATGTATCTATTAGTGATTCCCAGCAAGTTATATCATGAGTGTCTTGCCCTTCATGAGACATTTCAATGTTAGTAACTTTCCTCTTTTCAACTGCATGCAAAGCATGAGTCCATACTATAGCCTTCTGACCAACCATCACTTGGCCAAATATTCTATCCAACTGTAGACCAAAAGTAGAAGCATGTATAGCTGCATAAGCATTTTAAATAGCCAAGTCTTCCAACAACCTTTGCATACGTCCCTTTCCAAAACTCAAAGCAAGAGACAATCTCATTTCTTGTACATGGATCTTGCCATCTTTTCAAAAGATGAGTTGTCATGCTAAGGCCTCCTGATAAGCAGACCAATCCTGAGAGGTTCACTATAGATGTTGTATGGTATCACATGAGTGTAAGGGAGGGCGGTTTTTGGAAGGGGACACTTAAGCATATACATTAGAGGTAGACCCCTCTTAATTTCCTATATTAAACTTAAATTTAAGGAGAGGATAGAGGGAAAAAAGAAGGGGGGGATGCATTTGATCACCTCTCTCCATAGATTGGTTTCTACATGGCATACAAGAGACCTTGACAAGTAAGTTTAATGTAAGAAGTTGGGAATAAGAACTTAGTGTAAAATAATATTGATATTATGCCATGTCACACTGACATTGGTATAAAAGGAGAGAACATGTAATTTTTCACATCTTTTGACACATTAATACAATTACTATCCTTCTCTCCCATCTTGCTCACAGCTTCCATGGCTTCTCTTTCTTTCATGTCTTTCTCTTTCCAATTCTAGTTTTTCTCTCTCCTTGTCACTCTCTTTCTCTCTCTTCCTGCAATCTTTCTCTCTCTTTTGCAGTCTTCTCTCTCTTCTTTCTCTCTCTCTAGTTCTCTCTCTGATAAGTGGTATCAGAGCATTGGTCTTTGGTCCATTTTTCCCTTCTATTTTTCACTCTTATTTTCTTCCATCAAAATCAATTTCTGACAAGTATTGTATAAGACAGTGACTAGTGGAGTGCTGCAGACCATCTATAGTTAATAAGAGACTACATGTGGAGATCTCCAAGGTCAGATATGATGGAGGATGGCTAAAGTGGTAAGTAGTCATCAAATTTCATACAAAACTAAAGGTAACTAAGGGTAAAGGAGAGTTAATCGGGCTTAGTTTGGGAACAAACTATGGTTACTTTGAAAAGAGGGAGTTCTCTTTTCCCTTTCTTGGAGCTTCCTCCAGGTTTCATGGAGTTTCTAGCCAAGATCTCTTCCTCCCACACAAATCAGTGATCATAGATCTCATCTAAGTTGGGAATTAGTTGCTTCAGCCCTTCAGCTTCAAGTTCATAACCATTGTGGAGGGTCATTGCTGCCCAGGCAGGCCAAAACAATCCCAAAAATTGCAGTGCAATTTTTGGGCAGCATCAGGCCTCATCTCCCTCTCCTCCCTAACTAATTCTCATCAATCTTGGCTGCTCCAATCTTTAGTAAGATAAATCCTTCATTGAATGCTCAAGATTGTACTCCTATTGTGGACCTTCAGCTCTCTTGTAAACCCTAGATGAACAATCCATGGCAGCCATGAAAGCTTCAACCCAAGCTCTAATTCTTCAACAATTTCTTGAAGATTCTTCATCTTTACAGCTTGTGGGATCATTTCAATAAGGATTCTTCAATAAATTGCAAGGATTAAACACGAATGGTCAAAGATTGAAGCTCAAGAGCTTCCATGGAGCCAAAATTTGGGGAAAACAGGTTTAATGCTTTAATCTCAAGCATCTGAAGCTTCAAGATTGTTCTGAAGCATTAAATACACAAGTCTTGAAGATTATTTTGGCAACATTGGACCACCAAAGGCTTTATCAAGCATATGAAGATTGATCAAGTCATCATTAACCATGTCAAAGGTACTCTTCTTCAATTCTTAATCTCTCTCATTAATCCATTTGTTGAGCTTAATCCAATTGATTGAGAGATTAAAGAATTGAATAATATCCATCAAATTTCAGCCAACCCTTGCTTGAATCAATCCATTCATGTAATGCAATGTTTGCTCTATGCATATTAATTCTAATCAGTGAATTAGAGGCTTCAATCTGAAATTTCTAGCATAACACTTGAATCCAATTGATTGAATCTACTGATTGATGAATTTGCTCACTCTAATCCATTGATTGGTTGAATTCTTTTACCTAAGCTGAAATATTGTGAAAGGGTAAGTACTAGCAATCAGTGAGTCACTGAATTGCATTGGTAAGACCCTTATCCTATCCCGTTTTGCAAAATTCTATACAATTGCATCTCATGAAAATGCTGATCCCAAGAAGGTGCAATGTATAAAAGATTGGCCAACACCCACTACTACTACTTATCTTAAAGGATTCCTTGGTTTATCTTCATTCTATTGCCAATTCATCAAGTATTATGCAGCCACTCCTTTGACTGATAGGTTGAAGAAGAAGGCTTTCTTTTGGGATTCTCTTATAGATAGTAGCTTTAACCAGTTAAAGGGACTCCTTACCTCTGCTCCTATCTTAGTATGCCCGTACTTTTCCAAAGAATTTACCATACAGTGTGATGCTAGTGATCGTGGCATTGGGGGTGTTTTGTTACAGGAGCATGGAGTGATTGCCTTTGAGAGCCATAAGCTTACATATAAAGAAATGGCCATGAATGTTTATGACCAGGAGATGTTGGCTATCTTGCATGTAATTAAGAAGTGGTAGCATTACTTATATGGCAGCCGATTCAAAGTACACAGTGATCACAGGGTTCTTAAGTATTTTCTTACTCAGTCCAATCTTACTCCTAAGCAGCATCGGTGGGTAGCTACACTACAGAATTATGTTTTTGACATCACTCATACGAGGGGTAAAGACAATATAGTGGATAATTCTCTTTCTCATATGTGGGCTTGCAAAGTTTCAGCTATGACTGAATTGCATAATGATTGGATTGAAGAATTAGAGGAGGCTTATCTTTTGGATGAAGAATTCAGCCATATTTTTCAGAAATTACAGCAAGGTCTTATGGAAGAAAACTTGCATTATCAATTCAAAAAATGGCCTTATTTGGTTGAAAGGCAAGATTGTTATTCCTTCTACCTCTTCTTTTATATGGAAAATTATGGAGGAACTACATTCTTCACCTTTAGCTGGACATTTAGGAGTTTTCAAGACCTATGACAGGATCAGTAAAAGTTTCTATTGGAAAGGACTATGGAAAGCTGTTAAGGACTTTGTCATGAAGTGTATGCCTTGTTAGCAAAATAAGGACAGCACCCATAAGCTAGGAGGTTTGTTACAGCCATTATCTATTCCTACAGGTAAATGGACTCATATTTCTATGGATTTCATTATTGGTTTGCCTACTACCAAGAAGGGATGGAATAGTATATATGTGGTGGTAGATAGACTCACCAAGGTAGCCCATTTTATTCCAACCAAGATTCAGTTTACTATCTCTCAAGTGGCCAATCAGTTTATGGAGCAGATTTTTAGACTACATGGATTACCGTAGGTGATTTTTTCATGATAGAGTCTCAAAGTTTACGAGTAACTTTTGGCAGGCGGTATTTATATCTATGGGCACTAAATTGGCTCCATCTACGGCCTATCATCCACAAACTGATGGATAGACAAAAAGAGTCAATAAATGGTTGGAGACTTATCTTCGCCATTTTTGCTATGATGTTCAAACTTCATGGGATTCTTGGTTACACTTAGCTGAGCTTGCTTATAACAAATCTATCCACACTAGTATTGGAGTTTCACCCTTTGAGGCTCTGTATGGTTACAAGGTGCCTTTACCCACAGTCATCTTTAATGAAAGGATCAATCCTCATGGGAAGGAAGAGTTAGAAAGAATGCAAACCCTTCTTCAGCAATGCAAGATGAATCTTAGGAAAGCTCAAGACCAAATGAAGATGTATGTTGATGAGAAGAGGTGGCCTTTAGAGTTCCAAGAAGGAGAGTTGGTCTTACTAAAGGTACCCAAGTCTAGGTACTCTACATTAAAAGATGAGTCTAGTAATAAGCTTGCTCACATGTTTTATGGCCCTTACTGGATCCTTAAGCGTATTGGAGACTTGGCATACAAATTAGAGCTTCCCTCTTCCACAAAGATTCACAATGTCTTCTATGTTAGTCAGCTCAAGCCTTTTTATGGTGATCCAATGGATATAGTTGATGAGCTGCCACCTATTGATGAAGAAGGTCTTATTCAGTACATCCCAAAGGCTATTATAGGTCAGCGTGAGAAGAAGCTTTGAACTCGTTCTATTGTGGAATATTTGATCAAATGGAGAGGTTTACCAGCTGAGGAAGCTTCTTGGAGGCATGATTCTATATTGGATGATTTTCCTTTCTTAAGGGATATATTGGTGGCTAAAGCCTATTGATTATGGAGCTAGTGATGATGCAGACATGATCAGGAAAGCACGCTATTTTAGAAAAGTTTTTATCGTGACTAATTTTCAAACTTAATCTATCTACATGGGCTTAAAGTACTCTTCAAGAGCTCCATTTTGATATGTGGCACCTCTTATTTGGACACTTCTACTAGAAGTTATGGCAAATTTGGTCCAACAGGGTCTGTTTACACAACAAGCTATCTACTTTATTTTGAGATTATCTATTGAAGATTTTATGGCTCCATATACTTTTGAAGTATTCCAAATCATGTATATAGCTGAGGCCTACTCTTGTTCTTCAATTTTAGTCCATATGGTTGGTCATACTTCATTCATTTTTCCATTTGTAAAGCTATAAAAGAATAGAGTAGTACTTTGTTCTATCCATCCTTTTCTAGTCTTTTAGGTTTGTTTTTTAGGAAAAAAACTTTTGGGAAGGGATGGATTGTAAGAAGCTGGGAATAAGGACTTAGTGTAAAATAATATTGATATTATGCCATGTCACATTGACATTGGTATAAAAGGAGAGGACATGTAAATTTTCACATCTTTTGACACATTAATACAATTATTGTCCTTCTCTCCCATCTTGCTCATAGCTTCCATGGCTTCTCTTTCTTTCATGTCTTTCTCTCCAATTCTATTCTTTCTCTCTCCTCGTCACTCTCTTTCTCTCTCTTCCTCCAGTATTTCTCTCTCTTCTTCACTCTTCTCTCTCTTCTTTTTCTCTCTCTAGTTCTCTCTTTGACAGTTAAAACCCTAAACCCTCACATAGTAGGGTTATTGAATTAATCATAGTGTGGGAGGGGGGGGGGGTTGGCACTCTCCCATGGTTTTGGTAGAGTGATTCAACTCCCCTTCTTTCAAAGAGAGCTTGGTGTCCACTTGGTGTAGTCACTTTAAGTATAAAGGGGTTCGATTCCCCTACTCTCTCTCCTCATGTGGTAAGGGGGCACAGGCACTCAAAAACATTGCGACACATACTTCGATGGTATCCAAGTGCCACTACATAAATCACTTTGTGATATGACCATTTTTATACTTTTAATTGCTTAGGATAATTCCAACTTTTAAAAACAAAGTTAGTATATGTTCTATGAAGACTTACCTTTAAGAAAGGGGATACATAAAAAGCCATACATGTATATATCTTATAAGCTTAAATAGGGGGATATACTAGTCTTATAAGCTTCATAAATAGGGTTTATTTTTAGAAGTCCTTGCATGTAGGTGATATGTCTTCTTTACTATAAGTGAACCCCTCGTGAGACCAATCATTCCTTTCATGCTACAAACTATCACACCATGTACATCTTTTTTTTCCTTTCATTCAGCAAACTACATTACAATCCTTCCTTTCATGATGCAAACTATCACACCATCTACATCTTTTTCTTGGTTTAGGGACTGTTGCACATCCCCTTTCCTCTTATTCTTTCTTGCTCACTTTTGTGACCTTCAAGTGAAGATCCCACATGCCTTTAACTAATTCATCTAATACATCTTCCCTAACAATGGAAACAATAGATGCATCCATAGGGTTATCCATAGAAGTGGGTGACTTACTCGATACATCAATTATTTTGCCTGTAGTAGTGGGCAAGCTAGATATATGAAATCTTTCTCTCCTTCTATGCTTTTTTACTAGTGTAGTAACAACTTTCTTAACATGCCTCCACTCAATTTTAAGCCATGTCTCTATAGTTTGATCCTCTAACAAATCATCAAGATTCTCTTGTAGCTCAAGATCTATTGATTGTAGATACAATTCAATTTTCTTACTTACAAGAGCTTGTTTTTCTACAAGATCTAACTACTTAAACCAACTTTCAAATTCTCTACATAACTACGTAGCCACAAGACCTTACTTGGTTTTAGAACCCACTCCTGGAAAGTCTTGTGAATAATCAAACTAGTATCTTCAATGTAAAATTTTTCCCAAGGTGTCTTCTTAAAGGCTATCAAGTCAACATCTTGTATGTACAATTTAGTAACTCAGGCTTTCAATTCATGTACAGTGACCCGTAAAAAATATAATCTCTATGCAAGTTGAGCCATCCCAAAGAACTCCATCTTTTGAGCATATATATGCAAATATATTTGTGCCATTAAACAACTTTATCTCACACTCTATTGCCTACAAAGCATTCATCACAATAGTTTCTCTTTGAGCAGAAGCCTACATCACCTATTGTTATTGTTATTGTACTTGCATAAGCATGTTCATATTTTACACTAACTATTACAAAACATCACTGGAAATTATGCTTGAAGATTCTCCCATCCTGTTCTTTCTTTTGACAATATTTCATGTCGAGTTCACCAACGTTGGAGGGGTTTTAGTTGAAAGATTATATCCACTAGGAATTTGAGATGGAAGGAAGTAGAGAATAGGAGATAGAAGAGAAGAAAAAGAATAGGCAAGGGATTCAAATCTGCCAAAGCCTTTACATAATATAAAGACAAAGATCAATGATTCAAAGCACTATGTAATTGATAGAACTTGGAATGATAAACAAAATCCTTGTTTGGCACTACTCGAAAGAAATCTCCAAGCATTAGATCTCCTAGAGTTCCTTGGTAGACCAAAAATATACAACAAACACTAGCTTCTTCTCTACTGCTTAGATGGCAAATCTAGTGGTTCTGTTGGCTCCGAAAGGGGAGTAAAACCCTAGGATGCATGATCAAAATTCTCCTAGATCACTCTTTCTTCTTCTTACCAATTTGCAGTATTGTTTGTTGCATGAAAACTGTGATCATGCACCACGTGTGAATTTAGAAGCCCCTCTTTTTGCATGAGATCTCCCAAAACTAGCTAAAAAGCCACTTGTTTTTTCATGTCACCCTATTCTAGAAGATTTCTACACATTTTTAGGATATTTACAAGAGATAATATCCAAGATTTGAAAAAAGGCTAAACTTGTCCAAAATTTTTATATTTTGGAACTATCCAAACTATGGACACTAACACTAGTGACTAATATGGCATTGACTCTCTAGATTAATAAGAAAGCCAAATGATGATGCACTCTAGGGTTTTTCACACTGTGTCCACATAGTGGCATGACAATGGATGGAACCTTCTATTATGAAGTGGACTCAATTGAAGCTAGGTGATATACCTCGTGTTATCCTAAGGAGTATTGGGTGGCATCACATAGGAATATCTCTATATGGGCCACTAAAATTGTGTCACTGAGGACTTCTTCATTAGGCATGTTACAATAAGAGTGAGGTCAATGTTACAAAGTTTTTAAGGTTACTTTTCGATCAAGAGGTCATAACTTTAACATGGTGCATTTGATTTCTCTCTCATCAAAACCTTTCCAATGATATTTTACATTTGAGATACAATGAATTTAGTTATTTGTGGGCCTCCTTTTCTTAATAGGATAGTGATATGGTAGTTCTTACAAGGCCCAAAATTGGGTCCAAATCTCCCCTATGACTAGTTGGAAATTATTATAGAAATTCTACCATACACCCCACTTCACAGCTACCACACTCAATCGGGTGATACTTGTTCACTACATGTATATTCGAATCACCAAACAAGAGAGACTCTTCCACCTTTGAGAAACTAGACAGACAAATCTAGGTAAAAGCATGCTATGGTATATATACTATTGGCAAAAATCCTTAGTAGTATTTGTAGATTCATTTTAACAAGCTTTAGAGTATGTGCCTTTACTATTGAATAAATATTTGTTGCACAAATGGAGGTTATGAAAACCATGCATCTTCACATGCATGTAGACTCCTAGAGTGCATACTAGACTATATAGTAGATCATATACTATTTTCAATCCATGTGCAAACAATGTAATCCCTTCTGAAGTTTTACTTTTCAAGTTAGTCAATCATTGCACTCTCTCTCATGAATGATAAGGTAGTCATCTATATGTGTGTGTGTGTGTGTGTGTGTGTGTGTGTGTGTGTGTGTGTGTGTGTGTGTGTGTGTGTGTGTGTGTGTGTGTGTGTGTGTGTGTGTGTGTGTGTGTGTGTGTGCGTGCGCACCCTAAGCCATCAAACAAGAATGACAAAGGCAATTAAAAAAATCCCCCATCAAAAGAAGTTTTGATGTGAAGAAATCATGCATATCGAGTCAGGAAAATACAAAAATCAACAAAGAACATAAGTCTTCAACTATAATTGTGTTCTTCCTCAAGGTCTCAAGCTTGAGTAAAATTTCTTTCTACAAGCTAGGGTTGATTAGAATATAGGTCTCATCGCATCCTACAATACATACGGGCTACCACATTGGTTTTTTGAAGGAGGGATCATGTGCCAAATTTTAGAAGCTATATAGGAATATTTATTATCAAAAAGACAGAATCATCAATAATAAATTTGATGCTTTTTGGTCAATGCATTCACCTCATTAGAGCATGGAGGCATTAACATTGCTCCTAAGTCCGTCGTTTAGGGGGAATCCACTTCCAATAGCACATGTGTCAAAACAAAGTACTTGCAAACTCTAAATCCTCTGATATTCAAAACAAAGAAATCACAAACTCCAAATCCTTTGATATTGAGTTATCTACTTGAAACAAAAGTTTTCCAAAATATGGAACAACTGGAAGATAGCCATATGTTAGATATGATCAATGCCCCACCCTCATTAGGTGCTACCAATGATCCATGGTGCTCAAAGTTGTAAGGCCCCCATTATGAGGAGAAGCCAAATGTGAGCCCGGACATTGGTTGAGTCCTGACTTGTATATCAGATGAGGTCTATGTGACCGGATGGCAAAAAAGGTGACTGTTGTGGGTCTAATCTTTGGGTTAGACGGAGTGGTTAAGCTAGTAGCAACTCGAGGCACATTGCATTGAGTTGCGTGGTAAGGGAGTTAAAAGGGGCCCCTATTGTGGGGTCCGGGGGCCGCGGAAGCGGCCCCTGGCTGGGGGGTCCCAGGGGGGCCAGCGGCCCCCCTGGCGGGGGTCCGGGGGCAGCGCCCCCGGCCCGATGGTAAAGGGAATATTCCCTGGAATATTCCCTGGCCGACTAGTGGAGGCTCATATGGTAGGTCGGTCAGCAGGCCGACCTAACGACCTTCGCGGGCTATAAAAGCTAAACCCCTTCGCAGCCATCTTACACTCATCTTTCACCCAGTCAGAGTTGTTGTTCCAGCTAGCCTTAAGCTCTTCACCTATCTTCTGTCTAGATCGCCATCTAAGCTTCACACAGTGGAAGCGCACGGGTGGACAGAGCCATCTTTGTATCAGTTGTTTGGAGTTAAAGAATTTTACTGATTCTCCTCTTATCTGTTGTGTACTCTCTATCTCTTTCTCAGATTCTGTTCGCTGCGCCGTGTAATATTTTACACCATACGCATTAGTGATATGCAAGTGCCATGTGGGAGATATAAACCATGCATTTATTAAAGAGTTAAATAAAGCCTCCAAGTTGGAGATAGCATCGCCTCTAAGAAGAAGAGCACCATAGTTACATCACCTTTGATTTATTGAAATAGAAAGTTCAACATGTGCAGATATTAATGATGTACTACCTAGTTCAATGGATCCATATATTGCACTTAGCATGTTGTCATGGTGTTATGCATCCACTCACAAAAAACCTAGGGGAATGGATGTAGGACAATTGGATAATAAGACTAAAGCCAACATTATTTCTACATGTTTCGGATTTATAAGCAATGTAGTTTTTATAGCTACCATTGCTTACTTTAGTTTTTGTCAATCAATTAAGGAAAATCAGGGTTCGTGTTGGGATTCTCACAATGATAAAGCAAGGAATTTGGATGGATCATGAAGGGCCCAATTCTTTCATTGGTAAAACAAGTAACATGACATGACTAGGGTTAGCTCAAGTCTATGTTCAAGTGCTAACATCCAAAAATATAAAAGAGAAGTAATATATTTTACAAAAAAAAGAATTTTCAACTATTTTGGAACAATTTTTGTAGCTGTGGGCTTGCAAATCAAACCTTTTTAGATTGATTTGAGTAGCTTAATGGCTATATTCTGAGTTCATATATAAAACTTAGAGCAGAAGCAAGTTGCATGAATTTTAGGACAGGACAACACTCCTCCGGGTTTGGAGACATGTTTGTAATTCAAGAGGGTGTCTATAGTCTTCAAAGTCTATATACATATTTTTCCTTTGGTTCTCTTGAATATTTCTTCCATCTTGTCTATTCTTTCTAATCCCTTGCTGATTGTGGCTTATCACAAAATCCCTTTGACATCATTAACAGTCATTATGATCCACACATGGCCACTAACTTATCATGTTTATTATATGTGGTTAGTTACACCTATCTATAGCTGATATAGTTATAGTACCATCAATTAGTATAGTCAGTTATGCATTGTTTCACCTAGTAGGTTGATTTTCTTTATATTCTATCTTATCTATACTTTATGTACATTATAATGATGAGGAAGAAGGAAGAGAAATTGATAAGAAAACATTTTTGGCTTCCATATCTTTTCTTTTGTTCTTGAGTGATCTTCTTCTTGTATGTATTGGGTGTATTCCATACAGTAGCTTGAATGACCACCAATGCAATTTATGATATAGTATCAAAGTATTTCTACTAAGAGAGATTTAATTAAAGAAAAAGGAGAAAGGGTTCAAGTAAGTAAGAAATCAATAAGAAGCTCTCCCATTCTCTCTCTCTTTTCCTTGCTCTATTAGCCAATTTTAGGTGCACAACTTAGAATTTCAAATCTGTAAGTTTTGAGGTATTCTTTAAGAAGCAAATAGAAGATTTATATGCAACTAGGATATAGGTTGCATGTATTATTGGGAAATCAATGAAAAAGATTGCTTAGTTTATTGTGGTGCACATCTTATAAAAGGTTACTAACATCTTGGTTGCTTAGTGTATCATAATGGTTGAGATCTATGGAAATCCAATTATTGAGAAGCTAGACAAGAACAACTATCCATTATGGAGATTCTATGTGTAACAAAATCCCTTATTGGAAAAAGTCTCTACAAGTTTGCTTCAGGTGAAGAAAAGAAATCAAAGTTAAGTGATCCTACCGACTATAGAAGACTTAAAGGTGTGGAAAGAATGGAATGCAAAAGATAAAAGGGTAATGTATTGGTTGTCTAAATCATTTTGATAATACTATGTTGGGCATATAAAAATATAAAAAATTCATGTGTAGCTTGGACAATCTTTGAAAATATATGTTTAGTAAACACAAAGATATAAAAAATTAAACTCAAGCAAGAGTTAAATTCTTTGAAGAAAGGAAAAATATCTATAAATGAGAATGTTGTGAAGGTGAGAAGCATTACAGATACCTTAGTAACTATTGATGCAATGCTTGATGATAATTTGATTTCTTCTACTATGGGTAGCTTTAAGAATGAGGAGTCTTGGAAATATTTTATTGCTTTTGTATATGTACAAAAGTTGTTTCCAAATGTTGAGGAGTTTGTCAAGGATAGGACTAGAGAGAGAGAAAGAGAAGAGAGAAGACTACAGAAGAAAGAGAAGGAGAGATGCAAAATGTTGAGAAACACGGACCTAGAACTAGATCGGCTATGGTGAACGCAAGTCAAATACACGATACATTATCAGAATGAGGAATTGTAACTCAACTGAATTAGGTTCCAAGATAGATTAGCTTGGACTCGTAAACACAATCTTGAGTGACTGAATTTGATAGTACCATTGCATTGAAATGAGTGTCAAGTACATGCCTTTATAGCTTTTTGGATAGTACCACTTTTGTTCTTTGTGCTTATGGTATTTTGGACAACTCTTCCTAGAATTTCTAGAGCATACATCTTTTCTCATATCTTTCATACAAAGCCACTTATGGGCCAGCCTCTTTTGGGCATACATCATTTGATTTCTCAACACCCCCCCTCAAATGATGACTCTCTACCCTTGCTAGATTTTCCCCCCCTGCATGTGAACATGGACTAGGAGACTAGTTCTTTGGCAGCCTAGTCAAGTTAAGGCTTGAAACTTTATAACTTGGTAGGGTTTTTGCATCCACAAGATCCACTATGGAAAAACATAATCCTTTTTTTAAATTTTATTTTTGAAAAACATTTTGTTTGTAATAGTGGAAATTTCTTTATCTTTTTCTTGCTTTAAGACATTGATAACAACATGAGTGAGAGGTGCAACTCTTTCCAAAGTGTTTGTTGCCAAAAGATGATAGAACATTCCAAGAAGACCCAACATCCCTAGCCCCAGAGTCACAAGAAAGAGTGTCTCCCCACTGACAAATCCACTGGCTTCAACTACTTCAATCATTCCATTGTAAAAGACTGATCCATACGGCTGACCGTCAACTTCATAGACAATGCTAGTAGCCAATGCAAGAAATGAGTGTCAAGTACATGCCTTTATAGCTTTTTGGATAGTACCACTTTTGTTCTCTGTGCTTATGGGATTTTGGACATCTCTTCCTAGAATTTCTAGAGCATACATCTTTTCTCATATCTTCCATACAAAGCCACTTATGGGCCAGCCTCTTTTGGGCATACATCATTTGATTTCTCAACACAGAAGAGAGAGAGAAAGAGAGCGATGAGGAGAGAGAAATACTAGAAAAGGAGAGAGAAAGACAAAAAGAGAGAGAAGGTAGTTATGAAATTTGAGAGAGAGAGAGAAGATGAAGGAGACGTATTATGATAATGATGATTTCAAAAATCAAATCCCTTACACCTTTTATACTAGCCAATGTAGTTGGTATCTTATCCCCATTATTTTATTTTCCCTCTCTTACATTCTATCCCACCCAAAGGTTTTCACCTTCAAAAACAAGTTAGGCGCTTATTACAAAAAGACAAGGTAGGAGCAGACCTGAGTACTACTCTGCTCTCTGCAGGCATTACAAGGGTTATCCGATGGAATGAGGGGTAATTGTTGATGTATAGAGGGTCATTGATCAAGTATGATACATGGGTATGACTGGGAAATGATAAAATTTAAATCTTGACCCATGTTCTCTAAGAAAATGAAGGTTGCAAGTAGTGGACATCATATTATCTACTACAAGACCCTGCTGTACAAAATCTGAGATAACTTTTTGTAGAGAACTTTGATCAAGGTATTTGCTATTTAATGAGTACTTTTAGCCTATGTATGGCATTCAATGGTGCCCATAATTCAAGAATGAAATCTGGTTCAAAGTAGAAGGCTGCCTACAAGCTATTTGGACTAGAACAAGCCACAATTAGCTAAACTTTAGCCAAGTTATCTTCCAAAAGATGGGGGAGCTCTTCCACAACTAAAGCTAGTATCCAAGAAGCTTCCTCAAGTGGTAAACCTTGCCACTTTATCAAACAGTGGTGGCTACATGTAAATCACTCTTTCCACCCATATCCAAATACATATGACTGCCTGGGTCAAAGGAAAATGTGTATGTAGGGTCAAAGAACTCTTCTTGACTAAATTCCTAGAGCAAAATTTAAACACCCAAGACATGCTAGAAAAGTGTAAAATGATATAAATCTAATGCAAAATTTAAAGCCTAACAAAGGGCAAGAGATGTGGATTCAACGATTTTAAGTGACCATGGAAGACATGAATAAAAATTTTGACTTTTGCAATGGTTGCAAAATTTTCATAAATTTTTCGAGTGTCTGATTGAAGCAAGACGACTTCTCTACTGTTCAAGACCTCAAGTTGGACATGTAGGATTTTCCAAATCTCGAATCACTCACCAGATGGGGATGAAACTAGAGTTGGGCACTTAGAAGGTTAAATTTTGACCAAAATTGAGTTGAGCATGGCCTTTGGGGGGGCCCAAAAGGGCCAACCTTTTAAAAAAATTCAATTGGGGAGGGAGGCATTTTTTCAAATAGTCTCGATCAGGAAACGCCACCCGATTTTAGAGAGAGGGTGTTGGGGGGCTGAAAGAAAGGCACCAAATTGATCATACTCATGGACTCCTTGATTTTTTCACTTTGATTCACCACCTTCCTCCCGTGAATTGGTTGCCTGAATGAGAAAATCAAACTTCAATCTTTCTCTCTCCTCTCTCTCTCTCCTCTTGATGCATGTTTCTATGGTTCAATCTATGAGAGAAGAGGGTGGGTTGATTTGAGAGATTTCGATTGGGAGATGATGCTAAGACAAGATGCAACATAGATCAATGTTTGGAGGAGCATTAGTAGCTATTAGTGGGCATCAGCTTCCAAATACGAGATACATGTGGGATAAGGCATGATGTTATGAGTAAGTGATAAATTTCATCATTTTATGATAGATCTTGATTGCAAATGGTTGGAAATGATTTCTCTTGATTGTTAATGATATTTTTTATGAGAAAAATTAAGAAAATCAGCAAGAATCAGCAATCTCCTGATTTTTTCATAAATATGCAAAACCCGTAAAATTGTAGTTTTAGGACAAATCATGGATTTTGAGGGGTTTTAATATGTTAATGGTATTCTGATGGAATGAAATGAGGAATGGAAATAATTCTCCGTTAGTTTATTTAAGACACATTAGAAAATTAGAAAATATCAATATTTATTGATAAAAAAATAGAAAAAAATAATATGTGTACCCGTGGATGTATGTTAGGGCTAAGGCATGAGGTTTAGACTCAATTTAGCCATATCTTTATGTTAAAGTGAGTATTTACTGCTCTTTATGAAGAAAAATACATCAAAACGCTCTCTAAACTTACCATCGAATGCACAACCCTAAATGATAAGGAGAGGAGGGGGTAATAAGTATTGATTACATGTTGGATCTAATTTTTTAATGATGTACTTTGTATAAATGATAGGTGTGTTTTAACATGCTCAATGGTGTGCTAATCTTATGCAACACAACCATTATGCTTAAAATGAAAGCATGAAAAGAAATGATTTCACATTGTCACAATGCTATTATAAATGAATAAAAATGGTTAAGCACTATGAATCATTCACACTTACATTGCATTCAACACATGGTACCATCCTGGATGCATGGCAATTGTCTTCATAAACATTGACCCATGCTAAGAGTGAGGTATCCCAAGCCATAGGGTTAGTGGTTTGTTTCCTTTATTAGGGGACTTGCTCAGTGAGGATTATCTTTTATCTCCTAGAATGATTCTTTAAAAGAGAGGATTATGTATCGTACATGCTTTATGTTTGAACAACGCATCTCGAGGCCCATCCTTCAGGTGTAGGAGAGCCATAGAGAGGGGCTATTGCAATTACCGAAGGATGCTCCTTATGTCTATTTTACGTAGTGTATAACACCAATATGTGTAGGGGATCCCTGTGAGGAGTTTGGGAAGGATTATTTGTTGGACTACGAGCCATACAAACTCTCATTTGGATAGATCACTATGGAGTCTTCAAATGCTCATGGCTACAAGGTCGTGGGATATTTTGGTTGAGCATAGAGGCCTAGCTAGAGCCTTAGAGCCAATTTCAGGCCCGTTTTAGGTCCTGAAAGGTAGTGCATTTGCTGGGAGCTACTAATAAGTGATGGTATCTAGATCTCACTTCATAGGGACCAGTTTATTAGTGTATGCCAAAAGGCAGTGAAATAGAACCAAAAGATTATCAAGCCAAGCTTGAGAAGCAAGAAAGATCTGAAGGGCTAGACGATAGGTCGAGATTATTAGGAGATATTCTCCTCAACAAAGTGGTCTAATATCCCTATAAGGGAGGGGTTTTAGTAACCCTAGTTCCATGAATAGTCTACTAGAAGGAGGAGGAAGTTCTAGTACCTTCCCTCTTCCAATTAGTCAGCTCACTTCGAGTGGGGCAGTAGTGCCATCCATTCAAACTCCTTTGGCCAATATGATCTTTATCATGGCACAACCTATTGTAATCCCAGTAGGAATACCAGACTTACCAGCCTTAGGATTTCCTCTACCCATTTTTAATAGGTTAGTAGAGGAAGATATGGAATTTCATATTAATGAGTTCCAAAAGTTAATATGGATACTTGATGATGTTCTTTAATTACTCTAAAAGGATGAGTTGCAATATGGTATCATAGCCTAGAAACTAGAACCATACTATAATTTATCTATTTTTTGCAACCTTTTGGAGAGAGTTTGTCCCTAAAAAGGGAGGTCAATATTGGTTACGTGTTCTCAATGTAACAGGTCAAGAACCTCACGAGAATGCTTGAGGATATGCCAAGAATTTGAAGTATTTCATGAATTACAGATTTATATTCCCATCCTAGCTGCTACTCAACTCCAATACTTTTTGCATACACTGGACTTTAATATCCAGGTGCAATTGAGCAGTGTTGCTCTTGCCAACATTGATATGGCTATTACACGAGCAGAGGAGGTAGAGTCATGATTACAAGCAACCTATATCTCTAGGGAAAACTAGAATCTGAGTCTAGGTGCTAGAAATACTTTGGCATTGATAAATGGAGGTCAAGGGGGACACCCATGAGTACTTCCAATGGGAGAGGAAGCATGATTCAGAATGTGCCCATGTTGCCACCTCCTCCTAGCATGACCATGCCTATGTTCAGTCAAATGGCTCCATCAAATGTTGGAAGCCAAATAACAAATTCTAATGTTCTTCGAGGGAATCATAGCTAATTTCCAATCAAGTGGTGATAGGTAGATAATCACGGCTATGAGTCAAGTGCCTCGAATATCCTTGGTGAAGTTAAGGATATGATAAAGCAATATACATACATGATCATTGAACAATAATGCAAATAGCTGTTGATATCAATTTTCTTAACCAGTAGAGTAGAATTTGATAGGAAGTCGATGCCCTAAAGAGGGTGCCCCCTCAAGATTCAGCTGTAAGTGGTGTGGTGACCAACATTTCCCTAGAAAATATCCAAATATTAAATGTAACATATGTGGCAAGTCCGGCTACTTAGCTAGTACTTGTTGGAGCAAGATTGGCTCTCTCTAGCAAGGAAGTAAACATCCAGGTCTAGTCAACTATTAAGCACAAGAGAATAATCTCTAATAAGATGAGAGACCAAAACACATACTACAAAGAGGGAAGGCTATTGTAAAGGAGCTATCTTGTAGTAGTGGAGTCAGCTTTATTGAAGCTATACGTGTTAATGGCACTAAAGCTTCTAATCTATGAGTCATTACAAGAGGTCAAAAGAGTAAAGATAGTGACAATGACAAGATAAAACCTATTAAGGGAAATCATAAGCAAGATGATAAGGAGACACAAGTCCTTAACCCTACTGCGGAAGGTTGACATCTAAAAGTTGTTGAAAGCAAAGGTGACCCCAAGAAGGATAAGGAATCACTAAAGAAGAAGGAAAAATCCAAGAAAGAGGCCCCAAAGCCTGTTCAAAGACCTTGAAAGGAGAGAATGGTCTAGCATGAGAAGAGAGCTATTGCTAACTGTCATGAATTTGATTTAGCAAGTTCATTTTTTGAGGTTAAGCCGAATGTAAATCTCTTACAATTGATTAAGATATCCCCACGAGTGTGTAAAGAGTTCAAGAAGACTCTTCGCACCAGGTATATCATGGAGCCCTTAGGAATAACGGAGATAGGAGATGATTGGTTTGAGCATGTTGAAAAGCATTGTCCAAGGGTAACAACATATGTTGATGGCATATTAGTGGATCATGCTATTGTAGATACATGATCATCCATCAACATCATGAGTTTAGAATTGATGAAGAGCTTAGGGTTAGAAATCCAAAAAGATGCCCCCATGATTCTTTGAATGGCTAATGACAGTTTAAGGCAACGTGAAGGTTGCATCACTGAAGTCCATGTGAGTGTTGCTAATGTGGAATGTATTTTGGACTTTAGGTTTATCACGTTCGTAGGGAAACCTAGCTATCAAGTATTGCAAGGTAGGCTATAGATCTTACAAGCAGACTATCAAGTTCATATACCCACTGGCCGGTTGATCTTTGGTAGAGATGCCAATCGTGTGTAGTAGTAGATGCCTACTCTGAATCTTCTCAAAGTGAGAGGGTTCTTTTATCCTCTACAAAATTAGATATATTAGAGGATCCATCTGCTATTAGGATGTCATCAACCGAAAAATCCAAAGAGGAGTCCACTACAAAGGATATCTATCAGGTAACTCTAAATGAACCAATAGAGGCTCAAGATAGGATAAGAGACATAGACGACCTTGTGACAAATGATTCACAGCCAATTAAATTAGATTTCACGCTCAGTTTGGAAGAAAGGGAGGACTATGTGTCCTTAATTTGGAAACTTCATGACATCTTTGCTTGGAGTTATGATGATGAGCTGAGAGGTATTCCTCCTAGCCCTGCCTATTCATATCATTCCCCTAAAGGACAGTAGCCGCCCTGTGCGACAAAAATTAGGGCCTATGCCTTTTGAACTAAGGGATGGGCTATTCGAGGAGTTGACAAAATTATGAAAAGATGGCCTAATATTTTCGATACAACGCACATAGTGGTGTTCACCAATCATTATCAGGAAGAAGAATAATAATCAAATTTGGCTTTATGTAGATTTCAAAGAGCTTAATAAGTAGATGGTTAAGGAGTACTATCAATTACCATTTATTAATCATCTTTTGCATTAATTATTAGGTAGAAAAATCTATTCATTTATGGATTCATTTTTTGGATACAACCAAATGGCTGTTGTAGAGGAAGATAAACTAAAAATGACATTTAGCATTATCTTCGGTACCTTTGCCTATCATGTTATGGCCTTTGGGTTATGCAATGTGCCTGGTTCCTAGCAACAATTAGCTAATAAAACTTTTGGTGACATCTCCCCATAAGATTTAAAAGTTTTCATTGATGATCTCGGGGCAACCACCATAAGGGGTAGAGAGTTGATCATTTTAAGGAAATGTTTTGAGAGTTGTAGACAATTCTACATTGCTCTTAATCCACGAAGGTATGTGGACTGTTACTAGTCCATATGGTATTAAGAGTGACTCTGAAGAGATAACGGTCATAGTCGCTATGAGTCTACTACCCACTCCAAAAGAGGTACACAATTTTATGTCTCATCAGTGGGATATTATCTGCTGGAGAGATTGGGGCTACTTTATCAAATTTTGGGAAGAGAAAGATTAAGTAGCAAGCACTATGCTTTTTTATTATAGTGGGTGTCTTGTATCGGAAAGGTATGGATAATATTTATCGTTTATGTGTGGTACCTAATGAGGTACCATTTATTCTTGAGGAATGCCATGATTTAGCATGTGGAGGACATTTTGTTGCCTAACTTGTAGTGTCCAAAAAGCTCTACATGCTAGATATTGGTGGCCATCGATTTTCCAGGATGCTTTTAATTATGTTAAGCACTATGATGTCTACTAAATACATGATTCCAAGGAGAATCATACGCAGCCGCTAAATCCTATTTTAGTTACGTTACCCTTCAAGAAATGGGATATTGATCTTATTAGACCAATACACTCTTCATCGACTACGTTGTCGCAATGCATAGGGTTGAAGGTCACCACAAGGGTTTGGCAAGAGAAGAATGTATGGGGGTTCAAGAGCTTAGACTTCGAAGATGGTAGAGATAAGAGAAGGGTTGAAGGTTTCAAGCCAAGTTCTTGAAGATAAGAGACAATAGGATGAAGGTAGATTTAGGGAGAGGAGTAGACAAAAGAAAAGGGGTTCGAAGAAATTGAAGACGTAGAAGAATATCCAAAAAAAGAATTAGAAAATGTAGAAGAATACTAACAAAGATGAAGCCTGTCAGTTTCTTTCAGCATTATGAGAAGATATAACTCTAATAGACAAAAACGTGTATAAAATAATACCTTCCTCTATGCTACTCAGATCGCCAATCTGATGCTTCCTTTGGCTCCAAAAAAAGGGGGATAAAATACCAGTACACCTGGCCAAAATTCTGCCAGATCACTCCTTCTTCATCTCCCCCTTTGGAGTGCTATTGCCTAAAAACAGTGATCGCGTGTCGCGTGATGTTGTCAATCTCTCTTTTTACATAAAATCCTCTCAAATTAGCTGAAAGCTACATGCTTTCTTTTACATGTCATCCTAATCTAGAAGTTGTCTATAGTTTTATGGATTTTTACAAGAGATAATATCTAGAATATCAAAAATTGGCTAAAAACTTGTCCAAAAAAATCTACTATTTTGAACCATGGACACTAACACTAATTTCTAAAGTGGCATTGGCTCTCAAAATCTAAAAGCTGGAAGCCACACTCTAGATTTTTTTACACGGTGTGCATATAGCGGTACGACATTCATCCCCTCCTAACATGCACATCCTCTGGCATGTACCAAAGTCTTATGGATTTGCAGTGTTAGAAGAAGTATCTTCTGCCATGTCAATGTCTTCATCTTTTGCCTCTTTTTCTTTCTCTATGTCATCATGAACTTGAACTATATTCAAGTCTTCTAACTTATATGTTGAGCTTTCTCTTCGTTTGAAGAGCTTGATTCTTTTTCCAACTACGGGTATCTTTATGCTGGTCCCATCCAATTCAGCCAATGAATATATGGCATTGTCATGAATGACCTTTACCACATATGGGCCAAACCAACGCTTTGCCATCTTCCTAGAAGCACTGTATTGATTGTCTAGGCTGCTGTCATAGACAAGCACCCAGTCATTTTCCTGAATTGCTCTTTGTCGAAGTCGATGCCACTTATCAAATCTTATTTTGTTCTTTAGTCTTGTTGTCGTTAGCTTCTCAATAGCTGCTTGAACATCTTCAAGCCTTCTTTCTAGCTACCATATGTGCAAAGTCAACAACTCTTCTCCATTGATGCCTTCCTCCCAAGGTAGAAGACTCCATGTGAGAATAGATTCTTCAATTGGCATAATTGGTTGTTGTCCATGCATAAGTTCAGCATGGCATATAGCTAGTCAGTGAATTATGAGTAGTCCGGTCAACGCATAATACAAAAGGTAGCATTTTAGGCCATTCTTTGATCTTTCCTCTACAAGACTTTGCTAGAGCTTTGAGAATAGGTTGATGACTTCTCTCACTCTTTCCATTGCCTTTAGGATTGTAGGCTGATGTCAAAGCCAACTTGATACCCAATTGAGCAAAGAAGTTGCATGCCTCATCAGCATCCAATTCTCCTCTATTTGCAGTTACTTTACCCACAAATACAATATTAGTGAGTTTGGGAATCTCCCAATTTCCATTTTTTGAATATTGAAAATGTGGCACCTAGTTAACATGCCTATAAGTTTCTAGAAATTACATGATGTGACCTATCATTGGAAAGCACTTGATAAATGGAATCTATTGAGCTATAGAACGCTCCTTTTGGAGTTACGGTGTTCAAGTTATGACAAATCCAAAGATTCGACCACGTGTCCCAAACTTATGGGAAATTCCCATATTCCCCAATATGGTGTTCACACAACCATATCTGCAAAATACATCTTCAAGAAAAAAAAGACAAAGAGCTTGAGTGGTCTTGGTTGTTAAGGCTTTGCCTTCAACTTGATTAGTTAGATCCTCTCTTGCAAGCACTAAATACCATATATTCCATATTCTGTAGAGGCATAGCTACAAGATCAATAACCCATCTATAATGTATAGATAAGGGATAAGTTGGTTGTAACCCATCTCAATGCTTGACCATAGAATACATCTGACACACATAAAAGGTTTCAACAAAATGTGCTATGTCCCGATACATGTTTTACCACCAATATTTTTCTTTGACTTTACTAAAGGTTCCTCATATGCCTCTATGGCCAGCCCACATTCTTTCATGAAATTCCTTCATTACTTGTTGTTGCAATCTTTTGTTACCTAAAACTCGAACACGTGCTGCTTTCTTCTTCTTTGTGTGCTTCCATAGATGTCGTTCTTTAAGAAAAAATCCATAAGTTTTCATCTTGATATGCTTGAACTTCTCATTAGTCCAAGTCTCGTTCTTCATTGTGCTCAAATATTGGCCGATCTTCAGTCAATCTTATTCATAATCTTCTTCAAGGAAATGAACTAGAACTTGAGAAATGCAATGAGCATGTTGGCTTCTAGTTGACCACCCTGTTGTTTTCAACTTTGGACCAGTATATGTAGTAACTAAAAATGTATTTTCAGCAGTCATGGAATGAAATTCAGCAAGTATAGTTTCTTCAACTTCATCTTCTTCCATCAACTCTTCTTCATTGTCATATCCTGCACGTGATAGCATGTCAGCAAACTGGATTCGCCTTTTCTGTAATATGATTTAATTCAAGGTTGAGAGATTTAATATATGCAATCCATCTTAGCATAGCAATGTCGGGTGTAGAGCAATTGGCAATCATGCCCAAGAGTGAAATACAATTAGTTTCTACCACTATAGAAGTACCTATAAAATATTCACAATCACACTTTAATGTTGTTACAAATCCCCACAATTTCCTTTTTACTTGTGCATACCTTCTTTAACATTCATTGAGAACTTTTTCTTGAAAATGAATTGCATCCCTATTACCTTCAATATGCTCTTGCCAACAGCCCATCCTATCCCAATGGGAATTGTATCCACAATAAGGATGATGGGTTGACCATTTGAATAATCAGTCCTTTTGAGAGTGGGAGTTGAAATTAACAGCTTCTTTAATTTACGCATAGTGAGAGTATGCTCATTACCCCAAGAGAATATTTGGCCTTTTCTTAATAATTGATAAATATTTTTGACTATATGAGCAAAATGTGGTATCCATATGAGGTAGAATATGCATGCACCAAGAAATCTTCTTACTTCTCAAACATTTGTGCGTTTTTCTTGCATTCTGCTGATGGCATCTATCTTAATTGGTGAAGGTTTGCATCCATAGGGGCCATATAGATAACCGGCACTAAGACTTCTTCTACTCCAAAAATTGACTTAGCTCCAAAAAGGGTAAGATATACCTCTTCTAGCCTTATTAAAATCCTATCACAATCATGAATATGGTCAACTTCAAATGTCCTGCAACCACCTTTGTCAAGCTCCTCATTCTTTTCATTGACTTCACATCCCTTGATAGGTACATCATCAAGAAATCGAAGAGTAAGTTATGGAATAAAGTCCCTTAAGTCTTTGTGCATGGCATTCATCATATGGGCTATGAAGTATGTTGCACCTTGTGGTAGAGTGCACATGTGGACCAATCCAAGAGGTGTCTTCATTATGATAATATCTCAGTTTTCTAATGAAAGTTGAAATTGGTCATATCCTAAATATAGGTCGCCCATAGAATAAATTGCTCTACCTGCAAAAGCTTCAGAAGATTCATCAACAATTGGACCCGAACCAACATTTCGGATTGTGACACGATTAATAGGTTGTAGATCTTGAATGAATCGTAAAGATCCATTTTTATTGGGCACATAAACCATTGGTTTGAGTAAGGTACTGAAGAAGGTTCTAAAATCTTCATTTTGATCTTCTCATTTAGAAGTTCCAATAATTTGGGCAAATGCGCCCTTGGAACAGGAATAGGCTTGAGATTCCAAGGCACATGTGGGACCGTAAAAATGACCATAGGAGCCACAATATTTGGATCCATACAACCTATTTCACTTGATTAAAATGCAAAAACTTTTCCATCTTTCATTAGAATTTGCATAAAAGAGTGTTTTTCAACTGACGAAAGGAAAGAATTTTCACCTATTTTGAGCTCTTTTATAATTTTAGATGTGAACTTGTGACTAATGTTGGAAGGATCATGAAGATCGACTGATGTGCTGCCGTTTATCAGCCATCCCTTCACTTTCAAGAGGCAGTGGGATTGCCACAGGCTTGACTTTTTTATCCAGCGTCTTGTATTTTGTCTCCACTTGCGCTTCAGCCTTGTTGACTAAACTAATGTCTTCTTGCTGAACAAATTCTTGAATTGTTTTATAAAAATCCAATGTACATACTTCAATAAACTAATTTTCAGTGTGATTTTTTGTATGAGTTGCTGCATATATTTTAGCCAATGTAGTGTTAGTAGTAATCAGTCCAAAAAATACCCGAAATATCTTCATTTTTAACCATCATGTTATAAGTTTTCAGCTCTCTTTTTACATGATATAAATATTTTCTTTTAGCTTTAGTCATGGTGGGAAGAAACTTATAACAGTCCATACTATTGGATGTACATACATACAGATTTTCTAGAGACACATTTTCTGTAGCATAAGGAGGTTCAATCTTTTTACATGGCGCATTGCCATAGCCTCATTTTATAGCAGTGTAGCCCGAAAACCCTTGAATTCTTGGGCATTAGAAGGCACATGATAATCACGTAGTCGATCTCTGTTTCAATGATGGTTAACACACACATTAAGAAATTGTACAACTTGTTCATTATCCTTGCTTCGAATTGGAGCATAGGAAGAACCATCATCAAGAGCTTTTGTTTCCAAGCGGGCTTCAGAAATGTAAGGTTGCCCAAGAATGATAGGGTAACTACAAGAGTCTTGAACAAAAAAGTGAAAATTTTCTTTTATGTCTCCAATAGTTACCTGCACATTAGGACATGCAGCATATAACTCTCTAGAAGAGTTGTTTGTAGCTCTCATTCGCCAACCTGGATCAACATCTATGGGCCATCTGCCACTTTCATAGAGACTCCTTACCATGGCGTTTATCTCCAAGCCATGGTCTAAGAGTGCAATACATGGTGTTTCTTTTTCTCCAATTTTGATGACTATCTCTGTTGTAGCTCTTACCCAATGCGGACAGGAGTAGTGACTGCTTGGAATGAACCGAGTCTCTTCCTCCTCATGCAAGTGTTCTAAACAGCCTTCTTTTTTAGAGGTGGGCTGCCCAATTAGTTTGGACCAGCCGACCATTACATTTTTAGCTTTCACTTCTTTAATTTTTGCATTTATGATTTCTTTATCTTCAGCTTCAATTGCTACAGTTAATTCTTTAACTGCTTCAAGATGAATTCCTTGTGAAGTTAGCTTCTCTTCATCCTGCACAAAAACTCGAAGGACTTGCAAAAAAGCATGCATTGTTTCTTTAGCTTCATCATCGACATATTGTCTTTTCCTTTTTATTACATTAATGTGGTCTTTTCCTTTTTATTACATATTGACGTTCCCCAACAAAAAATCAATGTGGTCTAGGATTTACATGCATAGGAGCCAAGTATAGAAATTGGGGTTGTACTCTAACTGAGCTTTGTGGTCTAGATCAAAGGGTTGAATGCCTATGTGTGTGATGTATGTGAGAACATCTGTTAGGAAGTCACCGGAATCAACACGGCTAGCAATATGTAACTCTTCCTCAGTCAGTAGGTGATCGAGGTAGGGGTGTCCTTTGATGTGCTCTTCCATGGGTCGGCCATGAAGAGTGCTTAACACTCTATATGAGGTTGGTGTGATGTAAATGGGGTCGTACTTCACTATTTTGATTGTGCACCCTTACATACACATATATCATTAATTGCTAAAGGGAAAAAGACTTGGTTGGCTCAATTTGCAGCCCATAGGTAGTTGCATCAATTGCTGAATAGGCATTCTTTACATCTAAATCTTCTAATCTTTTCTTCATTCCACCATCTCCAAAATTTAGCTCCAGTGGAAGACCAGTTTCAGTTGCATGACTTTTTCCGTCTTTCCAAAAGATGAGCTTCTGTGCTTTAGCCTCATGGAAGGCAGAACACTCCCTCTTGTCATGTTGTTGGTTGTTGCACCAAATACATCACCTCTTGAAGCCTTCTCTCATGGGTCTTTGTAATGTCTCCTTCCCCCCCCCCCCCCCCCCCCCCGACCCGCGTGCTCCCCCAAGCCTCCTTCATAGGAACATTTCCTCCCCCTAAATTTTTTTACTTTTTTATAAAAATCTCTCCCTCTCTCTCCCCCTGCCATTGCATGGCGGGGAGAGAGAGAGAGAGAGGAGGAGGGTGACGTGTGGGAGTTGGGGGGCATGCAACCGGCAGGTGGCAGTGGACAGCTGTGCCCCCTATAAAACCTCCCCCTCCTCCCTCACACAGGGCACCGGCCCCCCATCATTTGTGCAGCCTCCCCCCCCCCCACTTGTGGGTTCCAACAGGTGGCCCTCCTCCCTGTTGAGATGACAAGCTCAACACATGCGGACATTGATGATGGACCGCTTGGTTAGATGGGTCCACACGTCTACACTTAGCACGTCAGTGGTCATTATGACTCTCACATGGCCACTGACTCATTACTTATTATATTCAGGTTGTTACACCTATTTACAGCTGGCATAGTTATAGCGCCAGTCGACTAGTGTACTCGGTTATGCATTGTTTGACTTAGTAGGCCACTTTCCTTTTATGTTGTATCTTATCTATAATTTGTGTACATTGTAAAGAGTGTGGAAGAGGAAGAAAAAATCAGTAAGAAAACGTTTTGGCCTCCATCTCTCTTCTTGTCTCTTGAGTGAGCTTCTCCTTGTGCATTCTGTGTGTGTTCGGCGCAGCATCTTGAGCAACCCCCTCCACCACGCGTTTTTGGACCTTGTGAGTTGCAGACGCAGTTGGTACACCGCCCATGAATAATAGCTACATGATAGCTATCCTTATCTACTCTAGTTCGTGGCTCAGTTAGTATGCCACCTTAGTTAGTTGAGTTTGGTTTGAGACCCATATAAAGGGTTCTTCTATTTCTTTGTACTAGAGTTCTTTTGGCTTACACAACTAAGAAGAGGAAAATTGTTTTCAGCCTCCACCCTTGTGTATCTTCCCCCATTGTGCAAGCATAAGCGAGACTCCTTCCTTCTCTCCCACAAACTTGACATGGCATCAGAGCCTTGTTCGTGGTAAGGAGCTCAAGAAAGCAAGCCAAGATCGCGGTGTTCTGGTAAGAGGAGCAGTGTTGCTTTCATTTTCTATTTTGGGAGCAGATCTCTACAGGTAGCACAGTCGGAAAGTGCAGGAGTGCATTGTCTCAGGTTGAGACGCCCTTCGCGGTGAAGCAAGAGGGCAATATATGCTGCGGGAGAGGGCTTTAGCCCATGGCGACCTTATTTTTTATTTATTTGAGGCCATTTCGGGGCCTGTTTTGGAGGCGGAAGTTTTCTGCACACACTCAGGAAAAGGCCCAGTTTTATGCTGTGCAGCCACTGTTCTACAGGTCGGTGAAAAGTTACTGTAGAAATTGCATCGTATGCTTGTGCGCAGAGACATTGGGAATTACAGAATCATTCCTGTTGCCTGTTGATGCAAAATCGTCACTAGGAAGTGACTGTGTGGTCAAATACTACTTTCATCAGTTTTGCAGATTTTCCCTTGTGAGGGTGAAGCTATGTTTTTTGCAGTGACAAAATTTATTGCAGTGTTCTATAATGGCATCTGATTCTCTTTCACAGATTGTCACTGAAAAGCTTGACAAGAACAACTTCCAAGCATGGAAGTTTAGAATGACAAATTTCCTTATGGGAAAAGGATATTGGGAATTTGTTGCAGGAAATGAAGAAGAACCAGTTCTTCTTGATGTTCCCAATCAATAGCAAATGCAGGCATTCAAAACATGGCATGAGAGAGCCAGGAAAGTTATGTATTGGCTGTCTATCAGTATTTCAGACTCTATGATTGTGCATATTCAGGATGCAAGTATGCCAAAGGAGGCATGGGATACTTTGTCAAAAATGTATAGCACAAATACGCAAGCCAGGAAAATGGAGCTCAAGCAAGAGTTGCATAATGTGCAAAGAGAAAGTATGAGCATCAATGACTACCACATGAAGGTGAAGAAGATTGCAGATGCACTTGCTTCCATTGGGTCGCCAGTGGAAGATGATGATTTAGTTTCCATGACCTTGAATGGTCTAGGAAAGGATTATGCACAGTTCCGAACATCCATTTCCGTCCGTGAAAGATTTCCTGATTTTGAGGAGTTGATTGCTCTTCTAATTTCTGAGAAGCAGAGAAATGGTGGTGCATCTTCTTCAGGAGGAACTTCAAAAGAAGCTGTTTTCTACTCAAATGCTGGAAGAGGTAGAGGCAGAGGTAGAGGAGGCCGATTTGGAGGCCGTGGTAGAAATCAGAATATGCAGCAGCAAACTCAAGAAAACCAGTCCTATGGAGGAGGACGTGGTAACTCTAGAGGCAGGGGGAGCCAAAGAGATCGTGGTGGATGGCAAAGAGGTCAAAATGCAAACAGTAATGTTGAATGCTACTACTATGGTAAAATGGGTCATATGGCTAAAGACTGCTATAAAAAGCATAATGACATCATGAATGGAAAACTGCAACAAGGGAATTATGCATCTTCTAGCAGACAGGGTGATGACAGAAATGAGCATTTGTTCATAGTGCAGCACATGAACAATTCTGTGACAAGTGCAGAAGAAAGCAATGATGTATGGTATGTTGACTCAGGTGCATCAAACCACATGACAGGTCATGCAGAATGGATGGAGGATGCAAGAAAAATGGAAAAATCAGGATTTGTGGAGATTGGTGATGATACTGCACATCCTATTGTGCAGATTGGAAACATTCCTTTGTCTATGCAGGATGGGAAAAAGAAATACATCTCCGATGTATTTCATGTTCCCAATATCACCAAGAATCTGGTTTCTGTTGATCAAATGGTTGAGCAGGGCTTGCAGGTCAGATTTAATCCTCATGGATGCTTTGTTGAGGATATGAAAAATAAAGGTCGCTTGATAGCAAAAGGAAAGAAGAAGGGCAGAATGTTTACATTGGATGCAGACATGTCTGAATTGAGTGCAGCAATGTTTGCACATGGGACCGGTATAGTTGCAGATATTGATATCTGGCATAAATGCATTGGTCATGTTAATGTACAGCGACTTAAATCAATGCAGGTCCAAAATATTGTTGCAGGTTTGCCGAAATTCAAGGTTGCAGAAATGCATAAGGTATGTGAAGCCTGTCAATTTGGAAAACAGGCAAGGAAACCATTTCCTAGACATGTTCAAGAGAGTAAGAAGCCATTGAAATTAATCCACTCTGATGTGTGGACAACTAAAGCTGCATCTCTTGGAGGCTGTCATTATTTTGTCAGTTTTATTGATAACTATAGCAGAAAAGTTTGGGTGTATTTTATGAAAAAGAAAAGTGAAGTTTTTGGGCATTTCAAAACTCTTAAAGCGATGGTTGAAAAAGAAACAGGCCTGCAGATAAAATGCCTAAGGTCAGATGGAGGGGGAGAGTACCTCTCAAATGAGTTTGCAAGGTTCCTGCAGGAGCATGGCATAAAGCAGCAATATTCATGCAGTCATATCCCACAACAAAATGGAATTGCAGAAAGGAAAAACAAGCATATTGGAGAGGTATCTCGTGCCATGCTCAATGAAAAAGACTTGCCAGATTTTTATTGGGCTGAAGCAGTTGCTACAGCAGTCTACATAATGAACAGGACTCCCACTGCAACAATACATGGAATGACTCCAGAGGAGAGGTATACTGGTAGGAAACCAGATATTTCTCATTTGAAAATTTTTTGTTGCATTGCCTATGTACATGTGCCAGATGAGTTGAGATCCAAGTTGGATCCAAAAGCTGAGAAGTGCATCTTTATTGGTTACTCTCTGCAGCAAAACGGGTATAGATACTATAACCCTTCTACTCGTAAGTTTACAATGAGCAGAGATGTTGTTTTTGATGAGATGAGTAGCTGGTATAAACCAGTAAATGTGATTGATGATGTAGATGCACAAAATGGTAATGCTGTACAGGATTCACAGCAGCAGTCACAAAATATTAGTGGACCTGGAGCGTCCTCTAGCAGTGGTTCACATTCTTCGCCGTGGACAGGCAGATTGAGATCAGGAGAATCTTCTCAAAGCAATGCAGATAGTGGTATGTAGGTATCACGAAAAGGAAAAGAGAAGGTTGATCAGCCCATGTTTGATGTGAATGCAGGTCACTCTTATGTGGATGGTGAATCCAGTGGCTCAGAACAGAGCATTGATGATGAGTTGGGTATTCCTTCTATTGTTACACCTGGAGTAAGGAAGACCAGGGATGTTTTGAGACCACCTGGGAGTGAACCTACTTTGCGCAGGTCTACGAGAGCTAGGTATCCTGTGGATAGGCTGAAATATGATGGATTTACAGCCATTCACTATGCATATATGGTCAAAGTGATACAGGAACCAGAACCCACTTCTTTTGAGGAAGCCATGGGAAAAGAAAAATGGGAGAAAGCCATGGATGAAGAAATGGATGCCTTGGAAGCTAATGCTACATGGGAATTGGTACCTTTGCCTAAAGGTAAAAATGCAATTGGCTGTAAGTGGGTTTATAAGGTGAAGCACAATGCAGATGGTTTTGTGAACAGATACAAGGAAAGATTAGTAGTCAAGGGGTATGCACAAACATATGGCATTGACTATGAAGAAACATTCAGTCCGGCTGCAAGGATGGCAACCGTAAGAGCAGTCATTGCTATGGCTGCATCAAAGGGATGGTCTTTACATCAAATGGATGTAAAGAATGCCTTCTTGCATGGTGATTTGCAAGAAGAGGTCTATATGGAGCAGCCACCAGGTTATGTGCATGCTGTTCATCCTGAGTTTGTTTGCAGGTTGAAGAAAGCCTTGTATGGATTGAAGCAAGCACCTAGAGCATGGTCTGACAAGATAGGACAGTATCTTGTCACTATTGGATTTCAGATTTCCAAGGCAGATTTCTCACTTTATGTGAGAAAAACAGAGAAAGGTATTATGCTGCTTGTCATTTATGTTGATGATTTGATTATGACAGGTGATAGTGATGAAGATATCCTTCATGTGAAAATGCTATTGAAGCAGAAGTTTGAGATGAAGGATTTGGGAGAGCTGCGTTATTTCTTGGGCATTGAGGTGATTAGATCACCAAGTGGGATACAGCTCTTGCAGAGGCAGTATGGATTGGACATGCTGTCCAAATATGGGATGACAGGCTGTAAGCCTATCTCAGTTCCTTTGGAGCAGAATGTGAAGCTGAGCACAGATACATGTGAGCTTCTAGAAGACCCTACTATGTACAGACGCATAGTACGAAGTTTGATTTATATGACTATTACCAAGCCAGATTTGAGCTATGTTGTTGGATTGGTAAGTCAGTTTATGCAGGCTCCAAGGAAACCACATTTGGATGCGGCTAGACGCATACTCAGATATGTGAAGTCCACATTGCAGTATGGACTATTTTATGAGATTGGGGTTCAGATACAGTTGCATGGATATACTAATGCTGATTGGGCTGGTAGTATTTCTGATAGACGATCTACCAGTGGATATGTGTTCTCTTTTGGGAATGCTGCAGTCACTTGGAGCAGCAAGAAACAGCCTACAGTTGCCTTGTCGAGCACAGAGGCTGAGTACAGGGGTGCAGCAATGGCTGCATGTGAGGTAGCTTGGTTGCATAAGCTACTTTATGATATGCATCAGTCTACAGATGGGCCAGTTGTCATTTATTGTGACAACATGAGTAGTATACACTTGGCAAATAACCCAGTCTATCATGATAGAACAAAGCACATTGAGGTGCATTATCACTATGTGCGAGAGAGGGTTTTACTAGGTCTTATTGATCTAGTTTATGTCAGCACAGAGGATCAGGTAGCTGACATATTCACGAAGGCATTGGGCGCAGAGAAGCTGCGCAAGTTTAGAGACCTGCTTGGTGTGCAGGAATTGGGATTGAGCTCAAGGGGGAGTGTTGAGATATCGAGCTCCACTCGTGATACGCCAGGGTGACCGTTGTGTATTTATGTCATCGACTTGTCAGGGTGACCGTTGTGTATTTATGTCACCGACTTGTCAGTTGCAGACACGGTTGGTACACCACCCATGAATAATAGCTACATGATAACTATCCTTATCTACTCTAGTTCGTGGCTCAGTTAGTATGTCACCTTAGTTAGTTGAGTTTGGTTTGAGACCCATATAAAGGGTTCTTCTATTTCTTTGTACTAGAGTTCTTTTGGCTTACACAACTAAGAAGAGGAAAACTATTTTCAGCCTCCACCCTTGTGTATCTTCCCCCATTGTGCAAGCAAGAAAGCTTCAAGCGAGACTCCTTCCTTCTCTCCCACAAACTTGACATGAGAGAGGCTGATTTCGAAGGTTGAAGTGAAGGAGAAGAAGCAAGGTTCGAGCAAGCACGGGTAAGAATCTCTCCCATTCTTCCACTCCTTCTCTTGGATAGTGCCTGTGGAGGCACCGAAAGCAGGGCAGAGCAAAAATCTCAGATTGCAGTGAGATTTGGTGTGCGCGAAGAGCGCTGTATATTCTGCAGATAGGCCCTTTAGGGCTTTCCCGCAGTTATTTTGGGCATTTGAGGCCGTTTCAGGGCCCGTTTTAGAGCCTCAAGGTTGCAGACAGCAGTTTCAGGGTACACTGTGACTTCGACTGTATTGACCGAACGTGGATGCGCAGGTTACAGATTTCAGATCTGTAAGCTCAAAGGTGTTTACCAGTGAGTAAACACAAGGTTTATCTGCAAAAAGGTTGCAGATTGCATGTATTGTTGAGCAGACAGTTAAAAAGACTGTCTGGTGTATTGCTGTGCACTACAGGTCTAGGGTTGCAGAAGATTTACTTGCTGTTGGTATTAATTTTGTGATAATGGCAGAGAACAGTGGAAGCCCTATCATTGAGAAGCTCGACAAGAACAACTACCCTTCATGGAAGTTCTGTGTCACGAACTTCCTTATTGGAAAAGGCCTCTACGAGTTTGTTTCAGGTGAAGAAAAGGAACCGGAGATGAGTGATCCTCCAACTGCAGAAGAGACAAAGGCACGGAAGGAATGGAATGCAAAGGATAAAAAGGTCATGTATTGGTTGTCTGCAGTAATTGACAATAATATGCTGGGACACATTAGAAATGCAGAGAATTCATATGCAGCTTGGACCATACTTGAAAGTATGTTTTCTGTAAATACAAAGGCACGAAAGATTCAACTCAAGCAAGAGTTGAATACATTAAAGAAAGGAAAGATGTCTATCAATGAGTATGCATTGAAGGTAAGAAGCATTGCAGATGCATTGGCAGCAATTGATGCAATGCCCGATGATGATGATTTGGTGTCGTCTACCTTGGGTGGACTTAACAATGAAAAGGCTTGGAAGTCTTTTGTAACTTCTGTATATGTCAGAAAGCCATTTCCAGATTTCGATGAGTTGGTCTCCCTTATGATCACTGAAGAGATCAACATGCAGAGTGAGACATCTGAAAGAAGTGGTGAACAGGTCCAAGCTTTCTACTCCAGTTTAGGAAGGGGACGTGGCAGGTTCTCTTCAAGAGGCCGTGGTACAGGACATGGTAGTGACAACCAGCAAAACAGATTGAATCAGCAATTTGGCGATATGCAGGTTTCAGGAGGTCGTGGTAACTTTAGAGGCAGGGGGAGCTTTAGAGGAAGAGGTGGATGGCAGAACAGAGGTTCTAACAACTCTGGTATTGTGTGCCACTACTGTGGCAAAACAGGTCATATTGTAGCCCAATGTTATGCTAAGAGAGATGATATCCGTAGTGGTAAGTTGCAGCAAGGAAACTATGCATCGTCTTCATGACAGAATGAAGATAAAAATAAACGTTTGTTCGTTATGCAGCATATGCTGAATGCTGTTACAGGAAAGGGAACACATGAAGATGTTTGGTATGTTGATTCAGGTGCATCCAATCATATGACCAGCCATGCAGAATGGTTTGGGGAGATGCAGGATTTGCAGAATGCAGGTTATGTGCAGACGGGTGATGACTCATGTCACCCAATTTCACACATTGGAAAAGTTTCCTTGTCCTTGCATGATGGTAAGACAAAGAGTCTTTCAGATGTATTGCATGTGCCATCTATTACAAAGAACTTGGTGTCAGTCGGTCAAATGGTAGAGCAAGGGCTGCAAGTCAGATTTAATGCAAAGGGTTGCTTTGTAGAAGACTTCAATGACAAGTGCAGGTTGGTAGCAAAGGGAAGTAGAGTTGGACGTATGTTCACTCTAGATGCTGGAATTCCTACTATGAATGCTGCTATGTATGCCAAAGGAAAAGGTGTTGTTGCAGACATTGAAATTTGGCACAAACGCATTGGACATGCAAATGTACAAAGGCTGAAATTAATGCAGTCCAAAGGGTTGGTTACAAGTTTGCCTACTTTTAAAGTTGCAGAATTTCAGAAGGTATGTGAAGCATGTCAGTTTGGTAAGCATGCAAGACAACCCTTTTCACATGATAGAGATGTAAGCAGAAATATCCTTGATGTTGTGTATACAGACATTTGGGGGCCTACACAAAATGTATCTCTTGGAGGTAGTTCATACTTTGTCACATTCATTGATGATTGTTCTAGAAAGCTGTGGGTATATTTTATGAAGGAAAAGAGTGAAGCTTTTGAGCACTTTAGAACTTTCAAGGCTGCAGTTGAAAGAGAAATAGGCTTGAAAGTAAAGTGCCTGAGGTCAGATGGAGGGGGAGAGTACCTCTCAAATGAGTTCAGTGATTTTCTGAGGTCTCATGGGATAAAGAGACAGTTCACATGCAGGTATACCCCACAGCAAAATGGGGTTGCAGAAAGGAAAAACAGGCATATTGCAGAAGTTGCACGCGCCTTGATGGCTGAAAAGAATATGCCTAAGCATTTTTGGTCTGAGGCTGTTCATACTACTGTTTATATTATGAATAGAACTCCCACAGTTGCAGTTCATGGTATGACTCTCGAAGAATGTTTTACAGGTAAGAAGCCTGATGTTTCACACTTGAAAGTATTTGGTTGCATTGCGTATGTTCATATGCCAGATGAGTTGCGGAAGAAACTGGATCCAAAGGCTGAAAAGTGTATCTTTATTGGATACTCTTTAGAGCAGAAAGGGTATCGCTGTTACAACCCTGTCACATGTAAGTTCAGAGTGAGCAGGGATGTCATCTTTGATGAAATGAGCAGTTGGTATGCATCTAGTGGTGATGCATTGGATGTTGATGATGATCATGACACTCATGTGCAGGCTGAAAGGCAAGAATCACAGTCTCTTAGTGGACTAGAGACATCATCTAGTAGTCCTTGGTCTGGGAGACTAAGGAGTACCTCTACATCTTCGAGTGCATCTAGTAGCACTACAGGTAAAGACAAAGGAAAGAATAAAGTGTCAGAAGGCATTGATGCAGTTCTTGATGGAGACTCCAGTGGCTCAGAGAGCTTGGATGATGAGCTTGGCATTCCTTCAGTGAGGACTCCAGGTGTGCAGAGAGCACGTGTTAATGCAAAGACTCCATTGAGTGATCCAGTGGTACGCAGGTCTAGCAGGGTGAGATACCCTGTTAAAAGATTTGGTTTTGAGGGTTATGCAGCTCACCATTATGCTTATATGGTGAAACTAGTTGAGGATGTTGAGTCCACATGTTTTGAGGAGGCTGTTGGTCATGCTCATTGGGATGCAACAATGGATGAGGAGATGGCTGCATTAGAGGCCAATAAGACTTGGGATCTAGTATCATTGCCGAAGGGAAAGAAAGCTATTGGATGTAAGTGGGTTTATAAGATTAAGCACAATGCAGATGGTTCTATTAGCAGGTACAAAGCTAGGCTGGTTGCAAAAGGCTATGCCCAAACATATGGCATAGATTATGATGAAACCTTCAGTCCAGTTGCTAGGATGGCAACTGTCAGATGTGTGATTGCTTTGGCAACAGCCAAAGGTTGGAGGTTGTAGCAAATGGATGTAAAGAATGCCTTCTTGCATGGTGATTTGCAGGAAGAAGTGTATATGGATCAGCCAGCAGGTTATGAAGATTTAGAGCATCCCACGTATGTGTGCAGGTTGAAGAAGGCACTCTATGGGCTCAAGCAAGCACCTAGAGCATGGTCTGACAAGATCAGAGAGTATCTTGTCAATATTGGCTTTTATGTTTCTGATGTTGATCACTCACTTTATGTGAGAAAGGGAGATGTAGGTTTGGTCATCATAGTCATCTATGTGGATGACTTGATTATTACAGGTGATAGTGATAGTGGGATTGCTGAAGTCAAGGGCTGTTTGAAGATGAAGTTTGAGATGAAGGATTTAGGTGAGCTAAGGTACTTCCTTGGTATTGAGGTGATCAGATGTGATGATGGTATATGGCTGTTCCAAAGACAGTATGGCTTGGATATGTTGTCCAAGTATGGTATGACTGCATGCAAACCACTTTCAGTCCCGTTGGAGCAGAATGTAAAGCTGAGTGCTGATGTTGGGGATGAGATAGAAGACCCTACTATGTTCACGAGGATAGTGGGAAGTTTGATCTACATGACCATTACAAGGCTAGACTTGAGCTATGCTGTTGGTCTTGTGAGTCAGTTTATGCAAGTACCTAGAAAGCCACATTTGGATGCAGTCAAACGCATATTGAGATATGTGAAGTCCACATTACATTATGGACTTTTCTATGAGGCAGGTACAGATGTAGAGGTGTTTGGATACACAGATGCAGATTGGGCTGGTAGTATGTGTGATAGAAGATCTACCAGCGGATACATGTTCTCTCTTGGTAGTGCAACAGTTGCATGGAGCAGCAAAAAGCAATCTACAGTTGCTTTGTCGAGTATAGAGGCTGAGTATAGAGGTGCTGCTGTTGCAGCATGTGAGGTAGTATGGCTGCAAAAGCTATTGGCTAATTTGGATGTCCAGGTGGAAGGTCCAGTTGTCATTTATTGTGACAACATGAGCAGTATACAGTTGGCTAGGAACCGTGTGTTCCATGCCAGGACAAAACATATTGAGGTACACTACCACTTTGTGAGAGAGAAGGTAGTAGCAGGTGAGATTGACTTGGTGTATGTCAGCACATAGGATCAGATAGCTGACATCTTCACGAAGGCCTTGGGTACAGAGAAGCTTCAAAAGTTTCGAAGCTTACTTGGAGTTGCAGAGTTGCAGTTTAGCTTGAGGGGGAGTGTTGAGATGACAAGCTCAACACATGCAGACATTGATGATGGACCGCCTGGTTAGATGGGTCCACACGTCTACACTTAGCACGTCGGTGGTCATTATGACTCTCACATGGCCACTAACTCATTACTTATTATATTCAGGTTGTTACACCTATTTACAGCTGGCATAGTTATAGCGCCAGTCGACTAGTGTACTCGGTTATGCATTGTTTGACTTAGTAGGCCACTTTCCTTTTATGTTATATCTTATCTATACTTTGTGTACATTGTAAAGAGTGTGGAAGAGGAAGAAGAAATCAGTAAGAAAACGTTTTGGCCTCCATCTCTCTTCTTGTCTCTTGAGTGAGCTTCTCCTTGTGCATTCTATGTGTGTTCGGCGCAGCATCTTGAGCAACCCCCTCCACCACGCGATTCTTGACACTCCTTGGCGTACAAACGCAGTGCCCCCTGTTGGCGAATTACATCCCCCCCTTTTAATTCGATCAGTAGCCCCCTTTTTTTTCAACGAGAAGAAAAGAGAGGGGAAAAATGGATGATCAAGCCGTTGTGGAGAGAAGAAGAGAAGGAGAGAGAGAGGAGAGGAAGTGAAGAGGAAGAGGAGAGAGATAAAGGAGAAGGAGAAGAAGAAAAGAAGGAGAAGAAGAGGGAGAAGAAGAGGGAGAGAGAGAGAGAGAGGAAAGGAAGAAGGAAAAGAAGAGAGAGAGTGGGAAGGAGAAGAGAAAGAAGAAGTAGAAGAAGAGAGGGAGAGAAGAAGAGAAGGAGAGAGAGAAGGGAGAGGAAGAAGAAGAAGAAGAGGAGAAGGAGAAGAAGGAGAGGAGAGGGAGAGAAGAAGAGGAGGAGAGAGAAGAAAGGGAAGAGGAGGTAAAGAAGAAGGAAGAGAAGGAGAGAGAGAAGGGAGAAGAAGAAGAAGAAGAAGAAGAGGAGAAGGAGAAGAAGGAGAGGAGAGGGAGAGAAGAAGAGGAGGAGAGAGAAGGAAGGAGAAAAGAAGGTAAAGAAGAAGGAAAGGAAGAAGAGAGGGAGAGAAGAAGAGAAGGAGAGAGAGAAGGGAGAAGAAGAAGAGAAAGAAGAGGTAGAAGGAAGAGAGGGAGAGAAGAAGAGGGAGAGAGAGAAGAGGAAGAGGAGAAAGAGAGAAGAGAAAGAAGGAGGGAGAGAGAGAAGAGGAAGAAGAGGGATAGAAGGGATAAGGAGAGAGAGAAGAGGGAAGGAAAGGAAGAAGGGGAAGAAGAGGAAAAAGAGAGAAGAAGGAGAGAAGAAGAGAAGGAGAAGAAGAGAAGAAGGAGTGGCAGGGAAAAGAGAAGTAGTGGGAGAGAAGGAGTGAGGAGAGAAAAGAGGAAGGAGCAGAAGGAGAAAGAAGTGGGAGAAGGAGAAGAAGAGAGGGAGAAGGAGAGAGAGAGAGAGTAGAGTAACAAGAGAGAAGTAGGAGAAGAGGAGAGGGAGAGAGAGTAGGAGAGTAAGAAAAACAAAGAATAAGAAAAGAGAGAGAGAGAAAGGAGGAGAGGAGGTAAAGAAGAAGGAGAGAGAGAAAGGGGGTAAAGTAACTGCTACGAGTCACCCAAACCACTCTTTTGGCAATGAACCACATCCGGTGGTCTTCCCAACCGATCATGTCTAACCGAAACGAACTACCCAATCTCTGCGAGGTGAATGGCTCCCAAGAAGAAAGTCGCGGGAAGTGTAGGTGCCCAAACCACCGACCATGCTGGAGGGACGAGCCCAATAACCAACGCAGCACACACGAATCAAGCCTAGGTTCCAAAGCATTAAAAAAATTAATTTAGGACTCATTTCTCGTGGAAGGGATAATGTCGTGCATAAGGTTTTGTTTATTCTAAGAACTAAGTTGCACGCGCGAAATAGTAGAGGTTGATTTCCCATAAGATTTTACACACGTAAAATGATAAGGTTAACGCCTTACCCCACAAGAAATGATAGCTTTTACTCACATAAAATGATAAAGTTATCGCCTTATTTCACATAAAATGATAGCTTTTTAACCAGTTCAATGCATGAATAATCATCTAGAATTCATGTTTCGCAATCATGGTTGAAAGAAACACATGAAAGGTTAATTTCAGTTCATGAGATACACTTGCATCATTAGACAAAACCCTAAACTTTCATAGACGCAAATCGCGTGTGATCTGATGCATTAGGAATAAGTATAATTGCCTGCGAATTGTCTTATCGATCTTGCTGTGGACTATCGCAAATGGATATGCTCCTAGCTTAGTTGAAGCTAGTGACCTAACCCTAAATGGATTGTTGACCCAGGTTATGCTTGGCAGTTTGTAAAGATTGTAAATCCCTTAAGCAATTGTTTTGATACATCTAGTTAAAATTCTGATTGTTCATGCAATGGGATTGTGATGCCTTGAAGTGAGAAGTTGTATATTCAACTATTTGTTAATGTGGTTTTGAATGTTAACCCAAGTGGGGGGTGTTTGATGGTTTCATGGCCGGGTCCGAGATGACTGATTAGCCTCGGGGCGGTCACTCATGAATATATGTATATATAACGTGAGTTCAAAATAAGGGGTTTTTAAAACACTAGTTTTATACAAATTTTACATACGGAAGGGTGTCATATAAAGGGGTTATTTACAGATTGAATAGAAAAGGGTTGTGTTTTATTCAAGAAAAATTCACAGATTAGGATATTTATAAATAGGCCACGAACGCACATTATATAGAGAATATATATATATATAGTGAACCCCCCGAGTGATTACCATGGAATAAAAGGGATGTTTTTCCTAGAAATTGTTATTATGCTAGTGGTTGCTTCAGCTATGGTTGATTTCCTAAAGGGACAATTAAGGAAGAATGGCGCTAGCTACCCCCCGCGAGCCGCCAAACCCTAACCAAGGGGGTTATGAACCGTGCCAGGAATGTGGACCGAACCTGCCACGAGAGGTCTCTCCGTGGAAATCACTTGGCGTAGGAGGATGCTTGGGTGCCAATGGGGGCTCTGGTCGTAAATCCCAATGCCTCCGGGCCCTACACAAGTATTCTACGTGACTCGGGATGGGATCTCAAGGCCTTGGTACTAGTTACAAGGCTGAATCTTGGAAGGATAAACCTTCGGGTTTTATTGCTAGAAGATGGAAGGATTTTTCTACGGAGGCAGAAAGGAGCACTTAATTCTCTTGTATGGGCAAGAGACACACATTAATCCGAAGATAAGTTAAGGAAGCGTTTGATCTTGTTTTAACCTGTCTTCATGTTTGTGGCCTAAATTATGTAAAGGAACGTGTGATTAACGTGTTAATTAAGGAAGCTGCCTTTATATGTCAAACATAATGTGGTAGGTAATTAGATAACTAAGACAACCCTTGAGGGAAGCGTGGTGGATGTGACCAATGGGTATATCCTACGGAAGGGTGGTCTTGGTTAGCCGAGAGCTTTCCTCAAAGGAAATGTTAATGAGAAATGTTAGGGAAAAGTCGATCTATGACCGTAGACAATGTTGGCTAGGAACCCGAGCTAGGAATCGGGACTTCAGGTCGATCCTAGTCGGAATGGCTGGATAAGTTCTGTTGCGAGGCAAACTTAAGAGACCCTAGTTGACAAACCCCATGTCATTCCTTGGGAGTGCCGGGCGGCGTCCTCTAGATTGATCTCTCGATGGGCTAGTAAGACGTGTCCCGAAATTTGAGGGGCGAGCACATTACAGTCTTTGAGTTGATGATTGTCCTTGTTCTTCAACTCTGACATCCAGCTTCTGCACCTTGGAACTAATTTCTGTAAGATTCAGATGAAGGTCACACATGCTTTTAATGAGTTCATCCATGACATCATTTTTAGAAGGAACAGAAGAAGAAAGAGTTGGTTGATTAGTCAACGGAATAGGGGATTTTGAAGGTGGAACAAGCTCCATCAAATGGAGTTGTTGAAGTTGAAGTAGAACCCAATCTTAGTCGCTTCCGCTCTCTTCGAGCAATCATGTTAACTCCATCAGTAACATCTGTCCATGAAATCTTGACTCCTAATTCGGAGGTAGCATCTTCTAGGCGATCAGCAAGCTTCTCTTATAGAATGGGATCTACAGCTTTAAGGAATAATTCAATCTTCTAGCCTTCCATACTTTGTTGGTCTTCAGCATCAAGTTGTCCAAATTTACTTTCAAACTCATGGTATAAAGCGGTTGCAGCTAAACCTTTGTTGGGTTTCTCAACCCAATCAGTGAAACATTTCTTCGTCATTATATGCCAGAGTCTTCTAAGAAGAATTCTTCATGTAGGGATTTTTTGAATGCAACCCAATCCGCATCTTGCTGAAAAAGACCATGGATTCTTTCTTGAAGACCATGCTTGTCAAGATTGTGGGAGAGAAGGAAGGAGTCTCGCTTGAAGCTTTCTTGCTTGCACAATGGGGGAAGACACACAAGGGTGGAGGCTGAAAACAGTTTTCCTCTTCTTAGTTGTGTAAGCCAAAAGAACTCTAGTACAAAGAAATAGAAGAACCCTATATATGGGTCTCAAACCAAACTCAACTAACTAAGGTGGCATACTAACTGAGCCACGAACTAGAGTAGATAAGGATAGCTATCATGTAGCTATTATTCATGGGCGGTGTACCAACCGCGTCTGCAACTGACAAGTCGGTGACATAAATATACAACGGTCACCCTGGCGTATCACGAGTGGAGCTCGATATCTCAACACTCCCCCTCGAGCTCAATCCCAATTCCTGCACACCAAGCAGGTCTCTGAACTTGCGCAGCTTCTCTGCGCCCAATGCCTTCGTGAATATGTCAGCTACCTGATCCTCTGTGCTGACATAAACTAGATCAATAAGACCTAGTAAAACCCTCTCTCGCACATAGTGATAATGCACCTCAATGTGCTTTGTTCTAGCATGATAGACTGGGTTATTTGCCAAGTGTATACTACTCATGTTGTCACAATAAATGACAACTGGCCCATCTGTAGACTGATGCATATCATAAAGTAGCTTATGCAACCAAGCTACCTCACATGCAGCCATTGCTGCACCCCTGTACTCAGCCTCTGTGCTCGACAAGGCAACTGTAGGCTGTTTCTTGCTGCTCCAAGTGACTGCAGCACTCCCAAAAGAGAATACATATCCACTGGTAGATCGTCTATCAGAAATACTACCAGCCCAATCAGCATCAGTGTATCCATGCAACTGTATCTGAACCCCAGTCTCATAAAATAGTCCATACTGCAATGTGGACTTCACATACCTAAGTATGCGTCTAGCCGCATCCAAATGTGGTTTCCTTGGAGCCTGCATAAACTGACTTACCAATCCAACAGCATAGCTCAAATCTGGCCTGGTAATAGTCATATAAATCAAACTTCCTACTATGCGTCTGTACATAGTAGGGTCTTCTAGAAGCTCACCTGCATCTGTGCTCAGCTTCACATTTTGCTCCAAAGGAACTGAAATAGGCTTACAGCGTGTCATCCCATATTTGGACAGCATGTCCAATCCATACTGCCTCTGCAAGAGCTGTATCCCACTTGGTGATCTAATCACTTCAATGCCCAAGAAATAACGTAGCTCTCCCAAATCCTTCATCTCAAACTTCTGCTTCAATAGCATTTTCACATGAAGGATATCTTCATCACTGTCACCTGTCATAATCAAATCATCAACATAAATGACAAGCAGCATAATACCTTTCTCTGTTTTTCTCACATAAAGTGAGAAATCTGCCTTGGAAATCTGAAAGCCAATAGTGACAAGATACTGTCCTATCTTGTCAGACCATGCTCTAGGTGCTTGCTTCAAGCCATACAAGGCTTTCTTCAACCTGCAAACAAACTCAGGATGAACAGCATGCACATAACCTGGTGGCTGCTCCATATAGACCTCTTCTTGCAAATCACCATGCAAGAAGGCATTCTTTACATCCATCTGATGTAAAGACCATCCCTTTGATGCAGCCATAGCAATGACTGCTCTTACGGTTGCCATCCTTGCAACCGGACTAAATGTTTCTTCATAGTCAATGCCATATGTTTGTGCATACCCCTTGACTACTAATCTTGCCTTGTATCTGTTCACAGAACCATCAGCATTGTGCTTCACCTTATAAACCCACTTACAGCCAATTGCATTCTTACCTTTAGGCAAAGGTACTAACTCCCATGTAGCATTTGCTTCCAAGGCATCCATTTCTTCATCCATGGCTTTCTCCCATTTTTCTTTTCCCATGGCTTGCTCAAAAGATGTGGGTTCTGGTTCCTGTATCACTTTGACCATATATGCATAGTGAATGGCTGTAAATCCATCATATTTCAGCCTATCCACAGGATACCTAGCTCTTGTAGACCTGCGCAAAGTAGGTTCGCTCCCAGGTGCTCTCAAAACATCCCTGGTCTTCCTTACTCCAGGTGTAACAATAGAAGGAATACCCAACTCATCATCAATGCTCTGTTCTGAGCCACTGGATTCACCATCCACATAAGAGTGACCTGCATTCACATCAAACATGGGCTGATCAACCTTCTCTTTTCCTTTTCGTGATACCTGCATACCACTATTTGCATTGCTTTGAGAAGATTCTCCTGATCTCAATCTGCCTGTCCATGGCGAAGAATGTGAACCACTGCTAGAGGACGCTCCAGGTCCACTAATATTTTGTGACTGCTGCTGTGAATTCTGTGTAGCATTACCATTTTGTGCATCTTCATCATCAATCACATTTACTGGTCTATACCAGCTACTCATCTCATCAAAAACAACATCTCTGCTCACTGTAAACTTACGAGTAGAAGGGTTATAGCATCTATACCCTTTTTGCTGCAGAGAGTAACCAATAAAGATGCACTTCTCAGCTTTTGGATCCAACTTGGATCTCAGCTCATCTGGCACATGTACATAGGCAATGCAACCAAAAATTTTCAAATGAGAAATATCTGGTTTCCTACCAGTATACCTCTCCTCTGGAGTCATTCCATGTATTGCTGCAGTGGGAGTCCTGTTCATTATGTAGACTGCTGTAGCAACTGCTTCAGCCCAATAAAAATCTGGCAAGTCTTTTTCATTGAGCATGGCACGAGATATCTCTCCAATATGCCTGTTTTTCCTTTCTGCAATTCCATTTTGTTGTGGGGTATAACTGCATGAATATTGCTGCTTTATGCCATGCTCCTGCAAGAACTTTGCAAACTCATTTGAGAGGTACTCTCCCCCTCCATCTGACCTTAGGCATTTTATCTGCAAGCCTGTTTCTTTTTCAACCATAGCTTTAAGAGTTTTGAAATGCCCAAAAACTTCACTTTTCTTTTTCATAAAATACACCCAAACTTTTCTGCTATAGTCATCAATAAAACTGACAAAATAATGACAGCCTCCAAGAGATGCAGCTTTAGTTGTCCACACATCAGAGTGAATTAATTCCAATGGCTTCTCACTCTCTTGAACATGTCTAGGAAATGGTTTCCTTGCCTGTTTTCCAAACTGACAGGCTTCACATACCTTATGCATTTCTGCAACCTTGAATTTGGGCAATCCTGCAACAATATTTTGGGCCTGCATTGATTTAAGTCGCTGTACATTAACATGACCAATGCGTTTATGCCAGATATCAATATCTGCAACTACACCGGTCCCATGTGCAAACATTGCTGCACTCAATTCAGACATGTCTGCATCCAATGTAAACATTCTGCCCTTCTTCTTTCCTTTTGCTATCAAGCGACCTTTATTTTTCATATCCTCAACAAAGCATCCATGAGGATTAAATCTGACCTGCAAGCCCTGTTCAACCATTTGACCAACTGAAACCAGATTCTTGGTAATATTCGGGACATGAAATACATCGGACAGGTATTTCTTTTTCCCACCCTGCATAGACAAGGGAATTTTTCCAATCTGCACAATAGGATGTGCAGTATCATCACCAGTCTCCACAAATCCTGGTTTTTCCATTTTCCTTGCATCCTCCATCCATTCTGCATGACCTGTCATGTGGTTTGATGCACCTGAGTCAACATACCATACATCATTGCTTTCTTCTGCACTTGTCATAGAATTGTTCATGTGCTGCACCATGAACAAATGCTCATTTCTGTCATCACCCTGTCTACTAGAAGATGCATAATTCCCTTGTTGCAGTTTTCCATTCATGATGTCATTCTGCTTTTTATAGCAGTCTTTAGCCATATGACCCATTTTACCACAATAGTAGCATTCAACATTACTGTTTGCATTTTGGCCTCTTTGCCATCCACCACGACCTCTTTGGCTCCCCCTGCCTCTAGAGTTACCACGTCCTCCTCCATAGGACTGGTTTTCTTGAGTTTGCTGCATATTCTGATTTCTGCCACGGCCTCCAAATCGGCCTCCTCTACCTCTGCCTCTACCTCTTCCAGCATTTGAGTAGAAGACAGCTTCTTTTGAAGTTCCTCCTGAAGAAGATGCACCACCATTTCTCTGTTCCTCAGAAATTAGAAGAGCAATCAACTCCTCAAAATCAGGAAATCTTTCACGAACTGAAATGGATGTCCGAAACTGTGCATAATCCTTTCCTAGACCATTCAAGGTCACGGAAACTAAATCATCATCTTCCACTGGTGACCCAATGGAAGCAAGTGCATCTGCAATCTTCTTCACCTTCATGTGGTAGTCGTTGATGCTCATACTTTCTCTTTGCACATTATGCAACTCTTGCTTGAGCTGCATTTTCCTGGCTTGAGTATTTGTGCTATACATTTTTGACAAAGTATCCCATGCCTCCTTTGGCGTACTTGCATCCTGAATATGCACAATCATAGAGTCTGAAATACTGATAGACAGCCAATACATAACTTTCCTGGCTCTCTCATGCCATGTTTTAAATGCCTGCATTTGTTGTTGATTGGGAACATCAGGAAGAACTGGTTCTTCTTCATTTCCTGCAACAAATTCCCAATATCCTTTTCCCATAAGGAAATTCGTCATTCTAAACTTCCATGCCTGGAAGTTGTTCTTGTCAAGCTTTTCAGTGACAATCTGTGAAAGAGAATCAGACGCCATTACAGAATACTGCAAGAAATTCTGTCACTGCAAAAAACACAGCTTCACCCTCACAAGGGCAAATCTGCAAAACTGGCGAAAGTGGTATTTGACCACACAGTCACTTCCTAGTGACGATTTTACATAAACAGGAACCAAGGATGATTCTGAAACTCCCAATGTCTCTGCGCACAAGCATACGATGCAATTTCTACAGTAACTTTTCACCGACCTGTAGAACAGTGGTCGCACAGCATAAAACTGAGCCTTTTCTTGAGTGCGTGCAGAAAACTTCCGTCTGCAAAACAGGCCCCGAAATGGCCTCAAATCAAAAAAACAAGGTCGCCAAGGGCTAAAGCCTTCTCCCGCAGCATATACTGCCCTCTTGCTTCACCGCGAAGGGCGTCTCAACCTGAGACAATGCACTCCTGCAATTTCCGGCTGTGCTACCTGCAGAGATCTGCTCCCAAAACAGGAAATGAAAGCAACACTGCTCCTCTTACCAGACCACCGCGAGCTTGGCTTGCTTTCTTGAGCTCCTTACCACGAACAAGGCTCTGATACCATGTCAAGATTGTGGGAGAGAAGGAAGGAGTCTCGCTTGAAGCTTTCTTGCTTGCACAATGGGGGAAGACACACAAGGGTGGAGGCTGAAAACAGTTTTCCTCTTCTTAGTTGTGTAAGCCAAAAGAACTCTAGTACAAAGAAATAGAAGAACCCTATATATGGGTCTCAAACCAAACTCAACTAACTAAGGTGGCATACTAACTGAGCCACGAACTAGAGTAGATAAGGATAGCTATCATGTAGCTATTATTCATGGGCGGTGTACCAACCGCGTCTGCAACTGACAAGTCGGTGACATAAATATACAACGGTCACCCTGGCGTATCACGAGTGGAGCTCGATATCTCAACAATGCTTGGCTAGTCTGGTAAAATAGCGACTCCATGCATGTTGTAGTACACCAAAGAAGAGCATTTTCTCAACATACAAGCAAATAAAAATAGAGACATTTTGACCATTAAATTGTTTTAATTCATGCCCAACTTCCTCTAGGTCCTTGATAGTTGTGGAATCAATCTTCTCTTCATCTTTCCTTTGTTGTTGGTGTTGTAACATTTGGATTTGTTGTTGCTAAGTCTGCTCCAGTATGCGCACCAATTGTTGTAGAGTATCTCTCCTGAAGAATCCCCTATCTTGGATTTCTCTTACACCGACCTTCATGTCGGGTTCACCAATGTCGCAACACATAGGGTTGAAGGTCACCACAGGGGTTTGGCAAGAGAAGAATGTATGGGGTTTCAAGAGCTTAGACTCCGGAGATGGTAGAGATAAGAGAAGGATTGAAGGTTTCAAGCCAAGTTCTTGAAGATAAGAGAAAAAGGGGTTAAGGTAGATTTAGGGAGAGGAGTAGACGGAAGAGAAGGGGTTCAAAGAAATGGAAGACGTAGAAGAATACTCAAAAAAGGAATTAGAAAATGTAGAAGAATACTAATAGAGATGAAGCCTGACAGTTTCTTTCAAAATTATGAGAAGATATAACTCTAATAGACAAAAACATGTATAAATTAATACCTTTCTCTATGCTGCTCAAATCGCCAATCTGATGCTTCCTTTGACTCCAAAAGGGGGTAAAATACCAGCACACCTGGCTAGAATTCTGCCATATCACTCCTTCTTCATCTCCCCCTTCGGAGTGCTGTTCACTGCCTGAAAATAGCGATTGCGCGTCGTGCGATTTCATCAATCTCTCTTTTTACATAAAATTCTCTCAAATTGGTTGAAAGCTACATGCTTTCTTTTACATGTCATCCCAATATAGAAGTTTTCTATAGTTTTATAGATTTTTACAAGAGATAATATCTAGATTATCAAAAATTAGCTAAAATTTTGTCCAAAAAAATCTAATATTTTGAACCATGGATACTAACACTAATGCCTAAAGTGGCATTGGCTCTCTAAATCTAAAAGGAAGCCACACTCTAGATTTTTTACACGGTGTGCGTGTAGCGGCACGATAACGTGGAAGCATTATATCATTGTAGCCGGAATACTTTTCAAAGTGGTCTCTCTGAAGCTCGAGCAATGATGAAGGATAACTCTAAGGAGATGGCCAGTTTTATTATGGAGCAAATTGTTTTTTTTGGTCCACCTAAGGAGTTAGTGTGTTTGACTGAGGGACACACTTTTTGAATAAGGTTATAGTAGCCTTAATGGAAGCTTTGAAGATTAAACACAATAAAAACACCCCATGTAAATAGTCAAGTTGAGAGTATAAACAAACAACTTGTAAGGATCTTATCCAAGATAGTGTCTAAATCTAAGCAAGACTGGGATAAGAAATTGTACGTGGTGGTTTGGAATGTAATGCCTAAATTTCTTTGACACAAATACCATCCCAAGGTACAACTTCTCCATATAAGTGTAATTAATCTTGGATATCCCCAATTTATGACTAGCAAATGCAATTGGATGATACCACTTCTCCTCCCAAATTTGGGTAAACAGCAGAGCCGATGCTATGCATTGTAGCTATCGAAAATATATAGAAGACCTCATCTATTTTGGGTGCTTTCAGAACTGGCACTTTCACTTATTCCCACTTTACATCCTCAAAGGATACTTGACATGGGTCACTTCAAACAAACTAACAATTAAAGGATAGTAGATTCATCAGTGGCAACGTCCTCTCTGCTAGTGCATTGATAAATCTTTGATACTATCCCATTGATGATAGAAAGCTATATACTTATTTAGGAGTACGTGGCAAACTCATAGCAATAATAACCACATGGACCAATAGCAATCCATACAGTACTCCAAATATGCACTTTCTTGGATTAACAACAATGCAAAACTATCTACAATGCTCAAAACATTTTCTTAAAATAACTAGCTATCTCTCCCTTGTGTTGGTTGCCCCCCCAGATCATCAATAAAGATTTTCAACTCCTCTAAGGAAATATCACCAAAAGTCTTATCAGTTGTACATTGCCAAGAACCTGGCGCATTGCATAACCCAAATGCCATAATATGATATGCAAAGGTACAAATAATGTTATAAATGTCATTTTCAATTTATCTTCCTCTACAATAGTCATTTGGTTATATCCAGCAAAGTAGTCCATGAATGAATAGATATCCCTACCTGCTAGATGATCCAAAATAATCTGATCAATAAATGGCAACAGATAGTAATATTTGATTGTCCATTTATTGAGCTCCCTAAAATCTACGCAAATCCAGATTTGATTATTCTTATTTTTCCTAATAACTACTAGCAAACACCACTTTATGTGTTGTATAGGAAATATTAGGCCAACCTTACATAATCTTTCACCTCCTCAAATAATCCATCCCTTAGCTCAAAAGGCATACGTCTCACTTTTTGTCATATAGGGTGACTACCTTCCTTCAAAGGAATTGTATGCATAACTAAACTGGGAGGAATACCCCTCAACTCATCATAACTCTAGGTGAAGATGTCACAAAATTCCTAGATCAAGGACACATAGTCCTTCCTTTCTTCCAAACTAAGCATAGACCCTAATTTAATTGGTCGTGGATTTAGGATATGCATCCATTATCACATGTCATGCACCTCTACCAAAAATCATATGACTAGCATATATATCAACTTGATAGTCGGATTGTAAGATCCATGGCCTTCCTAACAAGATTCAATAGCTTGGCCACCCTATAAACCTAATAACCCTAAAGTCCACAATGCATTCCACATTAGAAAAAAATCATGTGGACTTTGGTAATGCAACATTCAAGTTTCCTTAAGCAGTCATCAGCCATTCACATAATTATGGAGGCATCCTTTTAGATTTCTAGTCCTAATCTTTCCTTTAATTCTGAGTTTTTAGTATTAATAGAGGATCCCATATCCACACTGGCATGTTCCACTAATATGCCATCAACATATGCTACTACCCTTGGGTAATGCTTTTCAGCATGTTCAAACCAGTCATTTCCCACCCAAGCTATGGGCTCAATGATATACCTAGTGTGAAGAATCTTCTTGAACTCTTTACACACTCCTAGAGATAACTTGATCAATTCTAGGAGATTCACATCAGGTTTTACCTCACAAAGAGAAATCGTTAAATCAAATTCATGATAGATAGCAATGGTTCTCTTCTCCCACTAGACTATTCTTTCTCTTGGTCATTGAATAGGATTTGGTGTCTCTTTCTTTCACCTTCTTCTTTGGCAGCACCTTATTGGGGTGGGATTTACCATCAGCAGCTTTTAATGGATCGGCTTCCAGATTCAGGTTAAGGACTTGTGTCCCCTTATCATCCTATTTAGGGTTTATCTTAATAGTTTTTACATTATCCATGTTCTAGGAGAAGCTTCTCTATAGTAGCTTTTTCTCTTTGCTATATTTGTTTTGGTCATTCATCTTGTTGAAGGTTGTTTCCCTATGCTCAATGATTTATTGGACCCAATTGCTAACTCCCTTGCTAAAGAGAGCTGATCTTACTCCAGCAAGTACTGGCTAAATGGTCAAAATTTCCACATATATCACACTTGACATTAGGGCATAGTTCCTCGAGAAGTGCTAACCGTCATACCACTTACAATTGAATCTTGATGGACCACCCTCTTCAGGGCATCTATTTTCTATCAAATTCTATTGCTTCTTTAGGAAATTAACATCTATGGCTATTTGTTTGTATTGTTCCATTATCATATTAGTATAATGCTTCATCATGTTCTTGACTTTTCCAAGAATATTTGATGCTCTAGACTCATAGCTGCGACTGTCTACTCATTCAATCGGTCTAACAATCAACTAATTTGGGTTTAGGTACTACTATTGATTAATGGGGATGATATTAGGGTTTTTCATTTGGCTTTCATTCTTTAATGGAGCCGTCTCACTACTCTCAACATTTTTTTGTATGAAATCTGGCCATTTTTATTTTGGCATTATGCTTCCTCTTACATTCAAATTGGTCATGGGTGCCCCTTGACTTCCACTAGTCAATGCCAAATTATTTCCAAACCCTAGATTTGAATTCAAGTTTACCCTACAGGGCATAGGCCACTTGTAATCGTGAGTCTACCTCCTCTACTTGTGTAATAGCCATATCAATGTTGACAAGAGCAACACTACTCAATTGCACCTAGATATGAAATTATAGCTCATGCAAAAAGTATTGTAATTGAGCAATAGTAGTGGTTGGAATGGAAATATGAGTCTGCAATTTATGAAACACTTCTTTTATATTCTTGGCATACCCTTAAATATTCTCATGAAGTTCTTGGCATATTAGATTGAGAACACGTAACCAATACTAACCTCCTCTTTCAAGGGCAAACTCTCTTTAGAAGGTTGCAAAAAAGTAGATCAATTATAGTTATGGTTCCAGCTTCTAGGCTATGATACCATACTACAGCTCGTCCTTTCAAAGTCATATTGAAGACATCATTAGATGTCCCTCATCTTGGATTTGATAATTAAACATTAACTTTTGGAACTCATTAATATGGAGTTTTGCATCTGAGTGGTGGATTTTTGCCCCAAAAAAGTGTTCAAAATTTGCCAAAAATTTTGAATTTCAAGGGAAAATTGAATTCTATCGAAGGCGATAGAGGCAGTTGACTCAATTTTAAGCAGCAACCAGTAGACCGGTTCCAAAAGTGCTTTAAAGACCCACCGAGCAATGGTTGGGGAATTTTTATACTTTTTTCGGAGTGTCAGATGGGATTTGTGGAAGTGGTCGATAGTGGGGGACTTTGAGTCAATCAGGCAAAAAGTATCGAGAGTCAAATCGGAGGTTGGGAAGACAAATTACGAGAGGCCGGACATGTCGAAACCAAAAAGGGCCAACATTGGAATTAAACAGACAAGAGTTTAGGGCATGCCCTTTTGGGGATTTTCAAGGGGGCCTTTTCAAAAAAGGATTTGTGGGGCAGGGGGTGTGGTTTCAAAATGGCGGCATGTAGTACACATGCCGCCCCCCTTCATTTTGGCGACGTGTGGTGAAGAAGGGGCTATAGGACTAAAGAACAACAGGTATGGCAGACCACATCAGGGAATTCCAAGGTTTCTTCTCTCTCGATCGCCGCCTTCGACATGTGTAATGACTGCCTGGTTATTGAGATTCAAAATGAGTCTTTCTCTCTCATCCCTCTCTCTCTTCCAAATAGTAGTTAATGTGGGTGAAATCAAGAAGAAGAGGGGTTGATGGCCGACAGTGATCAGATTGCTCCAAGATCAAGAGGAGGCTGAGGGAGGGTGTCCAACACTAAAGAATGACTATTGGTTGGTGGGCGTATTAATTATCAAAAAACCCACAACACGTGCACAAGCGGTATGCCTCATTTTTACAAAGGAAATTTGCTTCTTTTTTATGTTTGATGGTCTAAATGAAATTCATATGGAACAAATTTTTTTTTGGATCTTGTTTGCATTGTGATTGAGGGCTATGTATAAAAGAAATGCAGAACCATAATGATAAATATTTGCACTAATTAAATTCCAACCCGAAAAGTACATTTTTAGAGTAAAAGTGAAGATTTTGTTGGTTTCGGGTGGGGAAAAGAGATTCATGTAGGATAAAATTCTAATTAAATAAATCTCTCAATACTATCATAATCAGTCAATACTCATAGATCAGAAAATAGCCTATTTTTATGAATAAATAAATAGAAAAAAATAGAAAAAATGAGATTAAAATGGGTTTTGTGCTTTAAAAATTAAGAAAAAATATGATTAATGTTTGTGCATGTTTAGCAAGGTTGAGCATGAGGTATAGCCTTAGATCACCCTTTTTTGTATGTTTAAGTGCATTTTTATTGCTTTATACATTGAAAATGACAAAAAAATAAAACCCTACACCTATGCAACGATGCAACACATAAACGGTAGGGGGAAAAAAAGGGTTGTGGAAGCGTTTAAGTGTTGAAAATGAATTAAAGTATGATATTTTGGTTGTGCACGTCATATAGGGTGATAATCATTTAAGTCTAAACAGACTAGTAGCACGATTAAGTTCGATGCTAGTCTCTAGCAACGCAACAACAACATATAGATTGGAAATCATTGAAGGACTAATTTTACACTCCACTTTGCTGATTTATTTTAGAATAAAATGTTTGTGTACAATAGGTATCCACATTTGCATTTTGCATACCACATGGTATAAAATCTTCGATGCATAGCACTTGTATGCCAAACATTGATCAACGATGAGAGTGTGAGAAAATCCTTGCTGTAGGATAGATAAGTGGTTCCTTGGGGTAAGTTCAATGAGGAAATATCAACTCTTGGATCGTTTGATAAATCAAAGAGTGGAGCTTGTACGCTTGTTCTTTATGTTGAAGCAGCACATCTTGGGGCCAATCCCCTTGATGTAGGAGAGCTGCAAAGTGAGGCTGCAATGTTTCAGTCAAGAGGTGGCCTCCTGAGTATGTGATATGTGGTAAATTATACCAATGTGTATGGGATCTCCCTCTAAGGAGTAAGGGGAGGCAAACATTGGACTGCACAAAATCGATATGAGACTTTAGTGTAGTGTGAGCCTTAGACGCTCCTAGCCACGAGGCTGTGTGGGGTGTCTTGTGTGTCTTACAGGTCTGACTAGTGCTAGAGAGCCTATGTCAAGCCCATTTTAGGTCCCGACAGGTGGTGTATTTGCCAAGAACCACCAATACGTGGTGGTTCCAAATCTAGGGTCTCTAGGGAGACCAAATAGTTAGTTTATGTCCTCTGACACAAACCGTTAAGCCAAAATACAAAAAGAGGAATGTGCTGAGAGGGCTAGATGATGGGCTGAGATTCTAAGGTGTTATTCTCCTCAAAGGAGCAGCCCAATATGCATAAGAGGCAATGGTTTTAATAACTCAAGTGTCACAAGCAGCCCTTTGAGTGTAAGAGAAAGTCCTAATACTTCCCCTCTTCTAGTCAATCAACCCACTTCAAGTGGGGGTGTAGTTTTACCTACACAAACTCCTATTGTCAATTCAATTATAGCCATGGCATAACCCATTGCAATTTGAGTAAGGAAACTGGATTTACTAGCATTAGGAGTACCTTTACCCATCTTCAATGGGTTAGCAAAAGAAGATGGAGAAATCCATATTAATGAGTTTCAAAAATTCATGTTCAACTACTATCGACTTCAAGACGAAGGACACTTAATGATGTTCTTCAACATGAAAATAAAAAGAAGGGCAGCAGTATGGTATCATGGTCTAGAGGCCAGAACCATAACTAGCATTGACCAATTCTTCACAGCCTTTTATAGAGAGTTTTCCCCTGAGAGGGGTGGACAGTATTGGTCATGTGTCTTGAATGTAATATGCCAGGAGCCAAATGAGAATGTCTAGGCCTATGCCAAGAAACTAAAGCAAGTTCTTTGCAAAATTGATACTTATATTCCCATTCCACCGACTACATAGTTTCAATATTTCCTATATGAGTTAGATTTCAACATCCAAGTGCAGCTGAGTAGTGTCACCTTGGCTGACATTGACATTGCTATTACCCAAGCATAAGGACTAGAGTCATGCTTACAAGCAGCTTATGCAACAAGGGTAAATTGGAATGGCAATAATTTGGCACTGACCAATGGGAGTCAAGGGGACCCCATGTCAAATGTGAATGGAAGAGGGAGTATCATGCCAAATTTGCCTATGTTAACAGCTCCTCCTAGTGTGACTATGCCTATGGCTAGTTAGATGGCTCCACTGAATGTTGGAGGCCAAACAACAAACCATAATGTTGCCTTAGTAATTCAATGGCTAATTCCTAATCAAGTGGTTAGGCCGATGGGATGACAAATAGACGATCACGACTATGAGTCAAGTGCCTCAATATCCTTGGTGAAGTTAAGGATATGTTGAAGCACTACACTGACTTGATTACCGAATAGTATAGACAAATAGTTTTTTATGTCAATTTCCTTAAGAAGCAGTAGAATTTGAGAGGAATTCGATGCCCTGAGAGGATGCCTCCTCAAGATTCAGCACTGTAAGTGGTGTGGTGGCCAAGATTTCCCTAGGAATTATCCTAATGTCAAATGCAACATTTGTGGAAAGTCTAGCCATTTAACTACTACCTGTTGGAGTGAGATCAGTTCTCTCCAATAAGGAAGTAAATAGCCAGGTCTAGTCAATCATCGTGCACAAGGGAATAATCTCCAGCAAGTTGATGGACCAAGACAAATACATTAAAGACGAAGGATACTAGAGAGGAGTTGCCTCATGGTAGTGGAGTCTACCTTATTGACAATGTGTACGTGTCAATGGCACTGAAACTTCTAATCTATGAGTTGTAACAAGAGGTCAAAATACTAGAGAGGGACCTGTCGAGGGAAACCCTAAGCAAGATACTAGGGGAAAGAAAGTCCTAAATCTTGATATGGAAGGTGGATCTCTAAGGCCAGTTGATAGTAAAGTTGATCTCGAGAAGGATAAAGAATTGCCAAGAAAGAAGGAAACTTAACAAAGAGGCACCAAAGCTACAGTCCAAAGACCAAAGGAGAGAATGGTTTGGCAAGAGAAGAGAGCTTTGGCTAACTACCACGACTTTGATTTAGCAAGTTCTCTTTGAGAAGTTAAACTAGATGTGAACCTCCTGCAATTGATTAAATTGTCTCTAGGAGTATGCAAGGAATTCAAGAAAATCCTACATATTGGGTATGTTGTAGAACCTTTGGGCATAGCACGAGTAGGAGAAGATTGGTTTGAGCATGTTGAAAAGCATTGTCCCAGGGTTCCAGCATATGTGGATGGAAAATTAGTGGAGCATGCTATCGTGGACAGTGGATCCTCCGTCAATATCATGAGTTCAGAGTTGATGGAGAGGCTAGGTCTAGAAATCCAAAAAGATGGCTCCACACTTCTTAGGATGGCTAGTCTAAGGCAATGAGAAGGTTGCATCACTAAAGTCCACGTTACCATTGCAGGCGTGGAATGCTATCTAGACTTTAGGGTGATAAGGTTTGCAAGATGTCCTAGCTATCGAGTTTTGCTAGGCAAGCCATGGATCTTACGATCTGACTGTCAAGTCGACATACCCGCTTGTCGAGTGATTCTAGGTAGAGGTGCTAATCATGTAATAGTGGATGCTTACCCTGAGTCTCCTTAGAGTGAGAGAGCTCCTTTATCCTCTACTGAACTAGAAATAGTAGATGATCCATCTGGTAGTGAGACGTCATCGAGTGATGGATCTAAAGAAGGGTCCACTACAGAGGACATTTATCACATAACTTTGAATGAGCCAATAAAGCTGTAGGATAGGATAAGAGACATGGATGTAATTGAGTTGGACTTGTACGCCAAACGATTTGCGGCAAATTAAATTATGTTCCATGCTTAGTGCAAAAGAAAGAGAGGACTATGTGTCCTTAATTCAGGAGTTCCACGACATCTTCAGTTGGAATTATGACAAACTTAGAGGCATTTCTTCCAGCTTGGCTGTGCATACCATTCCTCTAAAGGAAGAAAGCTGACCCGTACATCAAAAAGTAAGGCTCATGCCTTTAGAACTAAGGGATGGGCTGTTCGAGGAGCTACAGAAGTTGTGGAAAGCGGGTTTGATCTTCCCTGTTTAGCATATTAAATGGTATTCACCAGTTGTGATCAGAAAGAAGAAAAATAATAAAATCTGACTTTGCGTAGACTTTAGAGAGCTGAATAAGCAGACTATTAAGGATTACTACATGTTGCCATTTATTGACCAATTTTTGGATCAATCAGCGGGGTAGGGAAATATATTCGTTCATGGATTGCTTTGCGGGGTATAACCAAATGGTGATTGCTGAGCAAGTCAAGCTGAAAATGACATTTATTACTACCTCTTTGGTACCTTTGTGTACCATGTGATGGCCTTTGGTTTATGCAATGCACCTAGTTCGTGGAAAAGGACAGTTGATAAGACCTTTGGTGACATCTCCCAAGAGGATTTGAAGGTATTTATCAATGATCTGGGGGCAGCCACCATAAGGGATAAACAATGGATTATTCTAAGGAAGTGCTTTAAGCATTGCAGACAATTTTGCATAGCTCTTAACCCACAGAAGTGCATCTTTGGGGTGCCTTATGAGTTGTTGCTAGGCCATGTGGTTAGTTTAGTAGAAATCACGATTGACCCTAAAAAGATCAAGGCCATAGTCACCATGAGTTTGCCATGTACCCTAAATGAGGTACATAGCTTTCTATCATCACTAGGGTATTATCGAAGGTTTATAAATGCCATGGCAGAAATAACGTTGCCACTAATGAGCCTATTGTCCTTTAACTGTCTGTTTGCATGGAGTGATGCTTGCAAAGTATCTTTTGATTATGTGAAGCAGGAGCTTGCCAAAGAACCTATTTTAAAAGTACCTAAAAGGAGCAAAAGTTTTATATATTTTTAGCAACAACAATGCATAGTATTAACTACTATTTGGCTTGAATTCGGGAGGAAAAATGGTACCATCTAATAGCCTTTTCTAGTTCGAAGTTGGGCATATCGGAAATTAACTACACCTATTGGAAAAGTTGTGCCTTGTGATGATATTTGCGATAAAAATTTTCAGGAACTACATTCTTTACAAGAAGGTGTTTTTCTATACAAAGGTGGAAGGGCTTTGATTGTTGATGAACCAAGTTACATCCGCTTGATCGATTAGCAAAGTGGTTAATCACTTTGCAGGAGTTTGATTATGAGATTAAGAGCAAGCCACCGAAGCTACAGGGCATAGAATGTCTTGTGGATTTTGGAGAGCCAAAAGAGATCTTGGTTGAAGTAAGCGACATGGAAACACTGTTTGAAATTGATACAGCTTATATTCCCTCTTGGTATGCTACTATAACACACTATCTATCTATAGGAGAGGTTGGAGATACTTTATCAAAATCTAAGAAGAGAAAAATTAAACAACAGGCTTTAAAATTCATGTTAATCATAGGAACACTATATCAGCAGGGTGTTGATGATATCTATTGCCGATATGTGATGCCTAACGAGGTTCCATTCATCTTGGAGGAGTGCCATGACTCTGCTTGTGGAGGGAACTTTGCTAGGCGATTGACAGCACAGAAGGCCTTAAGAGCTCGATATTGGTGGCCATCCATCTTCCAAGATTCATTTGAGTATGTTAAGAGATGTGATACTTGTCAATGACATGACAGTAGGGAGAATAGAAAGCGATGACTTACCTCGATTATGGCTATACTTCCATTTGAAAAGTGGGATATTGATTTTGTGGGTCCTATTACTCCATCATCCACTACGCAAAAGCGATAAATTATCGTGGTGATTGACTACTTTACAAAGTGGTCATCAGAAGCACAAACAACAAAGAAGGATGATGCAAAAGAGACTACCAGTTTCCTATTGGGGTGGATTATATGTCAAGATTGTGGGAGAGAAGGAAGGAGTCTCACTTGAAGATTTCTTGCTTGCACAATGGGGGAATACACACAGAGATGGAGGCTGAAAACAGTTTTCCTCTTCTTAGTTGTGTAAGCCAAAAAGAACTCTCGTACATAGAAATAGAAGAACCCTATATATGGGTCTCAAACCAAACTCAACTAACTAAGGTGGCATACTAATTGAGCCATGAACTAGAGTAGATAAGGATAGCTGTCATCTAGCTATTATTCATGGGCGGTGTACCAACCGCATCTGCAACTGACAAGTCGGTGACATAAATACACAACGGTCACCCTGGCGTATCACGAGTGGAGCTCGATATCTCAACACTCCCCCTTGAGCTCAATCCCAATTCCTACACACCAAGCAGGTCTCTGAACTTGCGTAGCTTCTCTACGCCCAATTCCTTCGTGAATATGTCAGCTACCTGATCCTTTGTGTTGACATAAACTAGATCAATAAGACCTAGAAAAACCCTCTCCTGCACATAGTGATAATGCACCTCAATGTGCTTTGTTCTAGCATGATAGACTGGGTTATTTGCCAAGTGTATACTACTCATGTTGTCACAATAAATGACAATTGGCCCATCTGTAGGCTGATGCATATCATAAAGTAGCTTATGCAACCAAGCTACCTCACATGCAACCATTGCTGCACCCCTGTACTCAGCCTTTGTGCTGGACAAGGCAACTGTAGGCTATTTCTTGCTGCTCCAAGTGACTGCAGCACTCCCAAAAGAGAACACATATCCATTGGTAGATCGTCTATCAGAAATGCTACCAGCCCAATCAGCGTCAGTGTATCCATGCAACTGTATCTGAACCCCAGTCTCATAAAATAGTCCATACTGCAATGTGGACTTTAGATACATGAGTATGCGTCTAGCCGCATCCAAATGCGGTTTCCTTAGAGCCTGCATAAACTGACTTACCAATCCAACAACATAGCTCAAATCTAGCCTGGTAATAGTCATATAAATCAAGCTTCCTACTATGCGTATGTACATAGTAGGGTCTTCCAGAAGCTCACCTGCATCTGCGCTCAGCTTCACATTTTGCTCCAAAGGAACTGAAATAGGCTTATAGCCTGTCATCCCATATTTGGACAGCATGTCCAATCCATACTGCCTCTGCAAGAGCTGTATCCCACTTGGTGATCTAATCACCTCAATGCCCAAGAAATAACGTAGCTCTCCCAAATCCTTCATCTCAAACTTCTGCTTCAATAGCATTTTCACATGAAGGATATCTTCATCACTGTCACCTGTCATAATCAAATCATCAACATAAATGACAAGTAGCATAATATCTTTCTCTGGAAATCTGAAAGCCAATAGTGACAAGATATTGTCCTATCTTGTCAGACCATGCTCTAGGTGCTTGCTTCAATCCATACAAGGCTTTCTTCAACATGTAAACAAACTCAAGATGAACAGCATGCACATAACTTGGTAGCTGCTCCATATAGACCTCTTCTTGCAAATCACCATGCAAGAAGGCATTCTTTACATCCATCTGATGTAAAGACCATCCCTTTGATACAGCCATAGCAATGACTACTCTTACGGTTGCCATCCTTGCAACTGGACTGAATGTTTCTTCATAGTCAATGCCATATGTTTGTGCATACCCCTTGACTACTAATCTTGCCTTGTATCTGTTCACAGAACCATCTGCATTGTGCTTTACCTTATAAACCCACTTACAGCCAATTGCATTCTTACCTTTAGGCAAAGGTACCAATTCCCATGTAGCATTTGCTTCCAAGGCATCCATTTCTTCATCCATGGCTTTCTCCCATTTTTCTTTTCCCATGGCTTGCTCAAAAGAAGTGGGTTCTGGTTCTTGTATCACTTTGACCATATATGCATAGTGAATGGCTGTAAATCCATCATATTTTAGCCTATCCACAAGATACCTAGCTCTCGTAGACTTGTGCAAAATAGGTTCACTCCCAGCTTTTCTCAAAACATCCCTGGTCTTCCTTACTCCAGGTGTAACAATAGAAGGAATACCCAACTCATCATGAATGCTCTGTTCTGAGCCACTGGATTCACCATCCACATAAGAGTGACCTGCATTCACATCAAACATGGGCTGATCAACCTTCTCTTTTCCTTTTTGTGATACCTGCATACCACTATCTGCATTGCTTTGAGAAGATTCTCTTGATCTCAATCTGCCTGTCCATGGCGAAGAATGTGAACCACTGCTAGAGGACGCTCCAGGTCCACTAATATTTTGTGACTGCTGCTGTGAATTCTGTGCAGCATTACCATTTTGTGCATCTACATCATCAATCACATTTACTGGTTTATACCAGCTACTCATCTCATCAAAAACAACATCTCTGCTCACTGTAAACTTACGAGTAGAAGGATTATAGCATCTATACCCTTTTTGCTGCAGAGAGTAACCAATAAAGATGCACTTCTCAGCTTTTGGATCCAACTTGGATCTCAACTCATCTGGCACATGTACATAGGCAATGCAACCAAAAATTTTCAAATGAGAAATATCTGGTTTCCTACCAGTATACCTCTCCTCTGGAGTCATCCCATGTATTGCTGCAGTGGGAGTCCTGTTCATTATGTAGACTGCTGTAGCAACTTCTTCAGCCCAATAAAAATCTGGCACCTCTTTTTCATTGAGCATGGCACAAGATACCTCTCCAATATGCCTGTTTTTCCTTTCTGCAATTCCATTTTGTTGTGGGGTATGACTGCATGAATATTGCTGCTTTATGCCATGCTCCTGCAGGAACCTTGCAAACTCATTTGAGAGGTACTCTCCCCCTCCATTTGACCTTAGGCATTTTATCTGCAGGCCTGTTTCTTTTTCAACCATCACTTTAAGAGTTTTGAAATGCCCAAAAACTTCACTTTTCTTTTTCATAAAATACACCCAAACTTTTCTACTATAATCATCAATAAAAGTGACAAAATAATGACAGCCTCCAAGAGATGCAGCTTTAGTTGTCCACACATCAGAGTGGATTAATTCCAATGGCTTCTTACTCTCTTGAACATGTCTAGGAAATGGTTTCCTTGCCTGTTTTCCAAACTGACAGGCTTCACATACCTTATGCCTTTCTGCAACCTTGAATTTGGGCAATCCTGCAACAATATTTTGGGCCTGCATTGATTTAAGTCGTTGTACATTAACATGACCAATGCGTTTATGTCAGATATCAATATCTGCAACTACACCGGTCCCATGTGCAAACATTGCTGCACTCAATTCAGACATGTCTGCATCCAACGTAAACATTCTGCCCTTCTTCTTTCCTTTTGCTATCAAGCGACCTTTATTTTTCATATCCTCAACAAAGCATCCATGAGGATTAAATCTGACCTGCAAGCCTTGCTCAACCATTTGACCAACAAAAACCAGATTCTTGGTGATATTCGGGACATGAAATACATCGGACGGCATTTCTTTTTCCCATCCTGCATGGACAAATGAATTTTTCCAATCTGCACAATAGGATGTGCAGTATCATCACCAGTCTCCACAAATCCTGGTTTTTCCATTTTCCTTACATCCTCCATCCATTTTGCATGACATGTCATGTGGTTTGATGCACCTGAGTCAACATACCATACATCGTTGCTTTCTTCTGCACTTGTCACAGAATTGTTCATGTGCTGCACCATAAACAAATGCTCATTTCTGTCATCACCCTGTCTACTAGAAGATGCATAATTTTCTTGTTGCAATTTCCCATTCATGATGTCATTCTGCTTTTTATAGCAGTCTTTAGCCATATGACCCATTTTACCACAGTAGTAGCATTCAACATTGCTGTTTACATTTTGGCCTCTTTGCCATCCACCACGACCTCTTTGGCTCCCCCTGCCTCTAGAGTTACCACGTTCTCCTCCATAGGACTGGTTTTCTTGAGTTTGTTGCATATTCTGATTTCTACCACGGCCTCCAAATCTGCCTCCTCTACCTCTGCCTCTACCTCTTCCAGCATTTGAGTAGAAGACAACTTCTTTTGAAGTTCCTCCTGAAGAAGATACACCACCATTTCTCTACTCCTTAGAAATTAGAAGAGCAATCAACTCCTCAAAATCAGGAAATCTTTCACGGATGGAAATGGATGTTCGGAACTGTGCATAATCCTTTCCTAGACCATTCAAGGTCACAGAAACTAAATCATCATCTTCCACTGGCGACCCAATGGAAGCAAGTGCATCTGCAATCTTCTTCACCTTCATGTGGTAGTCGTTGATGCTCATATTTTCTCTTTGCACATTGTGCAACTCTTGCTTGAGCTGCATTTTCCTGGCTTGTGTATTTGTGCTATACATTTTTGACAAAGTATCCCATGCCTCCTTTGGCGTACTTGCATCTTGAATATGCACAATCATAGAGTCTGAAATGCTGATAGACAGCTAATACATAATTTCCTGGCTCTCTCATGCCATGCTTTAAATGCCTGCATTTGCTGTTGATTGGGAACATCAGGAAGAACTGGTTCTTCTTCATTTCTTGCAACAAATTCTCAATATCCTTTTCCCATAAGGAAATTCGTCATTCTAAACTTCCATGCTTGGAAGTTGTTCTTGTCAAGCTTTTCAGTGACAATCTGTGAAAGAGAATCAGACGCCATTACAGAACACTGCAAAAAATTCTGTCACTGCAAAGAACACAGCTTCAGCCTCACAAGGGCAAATCTGCAAAACTGGCGAAAGTGGTATTTGACCACACAGTCACTTCCTAGTGATAATTTTGCAGATACAGGAACCAAGGATGATTCTGTAACTCCCAATGTCTCTGCACACGAGCATACGATGCAATATCTGTGGTAACTTTTCACCGACCTGTAGAATAGTGATCGCACAACATAAAACAAGGCTTTTTCCTAAGTGCGTGCAGAAAACTTCCGCCTCCAAAACAGGCCCCGAAATGGCCTCAAATAAAAAAAACAGGGTCGCGAAGGGCGTCTCAACCTAAGACAATGCACTCTTGCAATTTTCGGCAGTGCTGCCTGCAAAGATCTGCTCCCAAAACAGAAAATGAAAGCAACACTGCTCCTCCTACCAGAACACCGCGAACTTGGCTTGATTTCTTGAGCTCCTTACCACGAACAAGGCTCTGATACCATGTCAAGATTGTGGAAGAGAAGGAAGGAGTCTCACTTGAAGCTTTCTTGCTTGCACAATGGGGGAATACACATAGAGATGGAGGCTGAAAATAGTTTTTCTCTTCTTAGTTGTGTAAGCCAAAAAGAACTCTCGTACATAGAAATAGAAGAACCCTATATATGGGTCTCAAATCAAACTCAAATAACTAAGGTGGCATACTAATTGAGCCACGAACTAGGGTAGATAAGGATAGTTGTCATCTAGCTATTATTCATGGGCGGTGTACCAACCGCATCTGCAACTGACAAGTCGGTGACATAAATACACAACGGTCACCCTGGCATATCACGAGTGGAGCTCGATATCTCAACATTATATGCCAATTTGGTCCGCCAAGAGAATTAGTATCGGATCATGGAACCCATTTCCTAAACAAGGTGATTAAAAGATTAACTGAAGCATGGCAAATTAAGCATAACAAGACTACTCCTTATAACCCACAAGCAAATGGGCAAGTTGAAAGCACTAACAAGTAGCTTGTGGGTATTCTATCAAAAATAGTGTCTAAAAAGAAGCATAACTAGGATAAAAAACTGTATGTGGTAGTGTGGGCTTACAGCATGTCATCCCATATTTGGACAGCATGTCCAATCCATACTGCCTCTGCAAGAGCTGTATCCCACTTGGTGATCTAATCACCTCAATGTCCAAGAAATAACGCAGCTCTCCCAAATCCTTCATCTCAAAATTCTGCTTCAATAGCATTTTCACATGAAGGATATCTTCATCAATGTCACTTGTCATAATCAAATCATCAACATAAATGACAAGTAGCATAATACCTTTCTCTGTTTTTCTCACATAAAGTGAGAAATCTGCCTTGGAAATCTGAAAGCCAATAGTGACAAGATACTGTCTTATCTTGTCAGACCATGCTCTAGGTACTTGCTTCAAACCATACAAGGCTTTCTTCAACCTGAAAACAAACTCAGGATGAACAGCATGCACATAACCTGGTGGCTGCTCCATATAGACCTCTTCTTGCAAATCACCATGCAAGAAGGCATTCTTTATATCCATTTGATGTAAAGACCATCCCTTTGATGCAGCCATAGCAATGACTGCTCTTACAGTTGCCATCCTTGCAACTGGACTGAATGTTTCTTCATAGTCAATGCCATATGTTTGTGCATACCCCTTGACTACTAATCTTGCCTTGTAGTTGTTCACAGAACCATCTGCATTGTGCTTCACCTTATAAACCCACTTACAGCCAATTGCATTCTTACCTTTAGGCAAAGGTACTAACTCCTATGTAGCATTTGCTTCCAAGGCATCCATTTCTTCATCCATAGCTTTCTCCCATTTTTCTTTTCCCATGGCTTGCTCAAAAGAAGTGGGTTCTGGTTCCTGTATCACTTTGACCATATATGCATAGTGAATGACTGTAAATCCATCATATTTCAGCCTATCCACAGGATACCTAGCTCTCGTAGACCTGCGCAAAGTGGGTTCACTCCCAGGTGGTCTCAAAACATCCCTGGTCTTCCTTACTCCAGGTGTAACAATAGAAGGAATACCCAACTCATCATCAATGCTCTGTTCTGAGCCACTGGATTCACCATCCACATAAGAGTGACTTGTATTCACATCAAACATGGGCTGATCAACCTTCTCTTTTCCTTTTCGTGATACCTGCATACCACTATCTGCATTACTTTGAGAAGATTCTCCTGATCTCAATCTGCTTGTCCATGGCGAAGAATGTGAACCACTGCTAGAGGACGCTCCAGGTCCACTAATATTTTGTGACTGCTGCTGTGAATTCTGTGCAGCATTACCATTTTGTGCATCTACATCATCAATCACATTTACTGGTTTATACCAGCTACTCATCTCATCAAAAACAACATCTCTGCTTACTGTAAACTTATGAGTAGAAGGGTTATAGCATCTATACCCTTTTTGCTACAGAAAGTAACCAATAAAGATGCACTTCTCAGCTTTTGGATCCAACTTGGATCTCAACTCATCTGGCACATGTACATAGGCAATGCAACAAAAAATTTTCAAATGAGAAATATCTGGTTTCCTACCAGTATACCTCTCCTTTGGAGTCATTTCATGTATTGCTGCAGTGGGTGTCCTGTTCATTATGTAGACTGATGTGGCAACTGCTTCAGCCCAATAAAAATCTGGCAAGTCTTTTTCATTGAGCATGGCACGAGATACCTCTCCAATATGCCTGTTTTTCCTTTCTGCAATTCCATTTTGTTGTGGGGTATGACTGCATGAATATTGCTGCTTTATGCCATGCTCCTGCAGGAACCTTGCAAACTCATTTGAGAGGTACTCTCCCCCTCCATCTGACCTTAGGCATTTTATCTGCAGGCCTGTTTCTTTTTCAACCATCACTTTAAGAGTTTTGAAATGCCCAAAAACTTCACTTTTCTTTTTCATAAAATACACCCAAACTTTTCTACTATAATCATCAATAAAAGTGACAAAATAATGACAGCCTCCAAGAGATGCAGCTTTAGTTGTCCACACATCAGAGTGGATTAATTCCAATGGCTTCTTACTCTCTTGAACATGTCTAGGAAATGGTTTCCTTGCCTGTTTTCCAAACTGACAGGCTTCACATACCTTATGCCTTTCTGTAACCTTGAATTTGGGCAATCCTGCAACAATATTTTGGGCCTGCATTGATTTAAGTCGTTGTACATTAACATGACCAATGCGTTTATGTCAGATATCAATATCTGCAACTACACCGGTCCCATGTGCAAACATTGCTGCACTCAATTCAGACATGTCTGCATCCAACGTAAACATTCTGCCCTTCTTCTTTCCTTTTGCTATCAAGCGACCTTTATTTTTCATATCCTCAACAAAGCATCCATGAGGATTAAATCTGACCTGCAAGCCCTGCTCAACCATTTGACCGACAGAAACCAGATTCTTGGTGATATTCGGGACATGAAATACATCGGACGGCATTTCTTTTTCCCATCCTGCATGGACAAATGAATTTTTCCAATCTGCACAATAGGATGTGCAGTATCATCACCAGTCTCCACAAATCCTGGTTTTTCCATTTTCCTTACATCCTCCATCCATTTTGCATGACATGTCATGTGGTTTGATGCACCTGAGTCAACATACCATACATCGTTGCTTTCTTCTGCACTTGTCACAGAATTGTTCATGTGCTGCACCATAAACAAATGCTCATTTCTGTCATCACCCTGTCTACTAGAAGATGCATAATTTTCTTGTTGCAATTTCCCATTCATGATGTCATTCTGCTTTTTATAGCAGTCTTTAGCCATATGACCCATTTTACCACAGTAGTAGCATTCAACATTACTGTTTGCATTTTGACCTCTTTGCCATCCACCATGACCTCTTTGGCTCCCCCTGCCTCTAGAGTTACCACGTCCTCCTCCATAGGACTGGTTTTCTTGAGTTTGCTGCATATTCTGATTTCTACCACGGCCTCCATATCGGCCTCCTCTACCTCTGCCTCTACCTCTTCCAGCATTTGAGTAGAAGACAACCTCTTTTGAAGTTCCTCCTGAAGAAGATGCACCACCATTTCTTTGCTCCTCAGAAATTAGAAGAGCAATTAGCTCCTCAAAATCAGGAAAACTTTCACGAACTCAAATGGATGTCCGAAACTGTGCATAATCCTTTCCTAGACCATTCAAGGTCACAGAAACTAAATCATCATCTTCCACTAGCGACCCAATGGAAGCAAGTGCATCTGCAATCTTCTTCACCTTCATGTGGTAGTCGTTGATGCTCATATTTTCTCTTTGCACATTGTGCAACTCTTGCTTGAGCTGCATTTTCCTGGCTTGCGTATTTGTGCTATACATTTTTGACAAAGTATCCCATGCCTCCTTTGGCGTACTTGCATCCTGAATATGCACAATCATAGAGTCTGAAATACTGATAGACAGCCAATACATAACTTTCCTGGCTCTCTCATGCCATGCTTTAAATGCCTGCATTTGCTGTTGATTGGGAACATCAGGAAGAATTGGTTCTTCTTCATTTCCTGCAACAAATTCCCAATATCCTTTTCCCATAAGGAAATTCGTCATTCTAAACTTCCATGCTTGGAAGTTGTTCTTGTCAAGCTTTTCAGTGACAATCTGTGAAAGAGAATCAGACGCCATTACAGAACACTGCAAAAAATTCTGTCACTGCAAAGAACACAGCTTCAGCCTCACAAGGGCAAATCTGCAAAACTGGCGAAAGTGGTATTTGACCACACAGTCACTTCCTAGTGACGATTTTGCATCAACAGGCAACAGGGATGATTCTGTAACTCCCAATGTCTCTGCGCACAAGCATACAATGCAATTTTTACAGTAACTATTCACCGACCTATAGAACAGTGGCTGCACAGCATAAAACTGGGCATTTTTCTGAGTGTGTGCAGAAAACTTCCGCCTCCAAAACAGGCCCCGAAATGGCCTCAAATCAAAAAAACAAGGTCGCCAGGGGCTAAAGCCTTCACCCGCAGCATATACTGCCCTCTTGCTTCACCGTGAAAGGCGTCTCAACCTGAGACAATGCACTCCTGCACTTTCCGACTGTGCTACCTATAGAGATCTGCTCCCAAAACAGAAAATGAAAGCAACACTACTCCTCTTACCAGACCACCGCGAGCTTGGCTTGCTTTCTTGAGCTCCTTACCACGAACAAGGCTCTGATACCATGTCAAGATTGTGGGAGAGAAGGAAGGAGTCTCGCTTGAAGCTTTCTTGCTTGCACAATGGGGGAAGACACACAAGGATGGAGGCTGAAAACAGTTTTCCTCTTCTTAGTTGTGTAAGCCAAAAAGAACTCAAGTACAAAGAAATAGAAGAACCCTATATATGGGTCTCAAACCAAACTCAACTAACTAAGGTGGCATACTAACTGAGCCACGAACTAGAGTAGATAAGGATAGCTATCATGTAGCTATTATTCATGGGCGGTGTACCAACCGCATCTGCAACTGACAAGTCGGTGACATAAATACACAATGGTCACCCTGGCGTATCACGAGTGGAGCTCGATATCTCAACAAATACAACATTTAAACGAGCCACTAGCTATACCCCATTCAAACTAGTTTATGGAAAAAAGTGTATCTTGCCCTTAGAGATTGAGTTTTTGACCATAAGATTTGCAATCAATCATTCTTTGGGTGATGAGGATGCCATATTCGAGTGTTTTACAACTCTAGCCCACTTGGATGAGCTCAAATTGCAGAGTCTATTGCACCAAGAACTGGCTAAGCATCAGATGAAGCAACTGCACGATTTAAAAATAAAGAAATATACCTTTATGAAGGGGGAGTTAGTTCTTTATTATGATGCACAGAGATAACTGTTTCTAGGAAAACTTGAGTCCAAATGGAATGGTCCCTACAAGATTGTAAGAATAGGAAATAATAATTACACGGCATTACTGGCTAATCTTGAGGGAGTGAAATTCAAAAATAAGGTTAATATTAATAAGATTAAACCTTATTATTTCTAAATGCACTAACAAAATAAATGCCTCTTGCAGATCAATACTAGGCTGATCAAGAACCTGCAAGAGACTAAAGAGGTTGATGGGGTGGCTGATTCCTTATTTAGAACACCCATACTTGGAGCAGAGATATCATCAGGGAAAGCTTATCTGGTGGAGTAAAGGATATAAGGTGATTGAGCAAGAGAACGGATCATTTGTTTGGGAAATCAAAGTCTTTTTTCATCACTGCTTACAAATCTTGATGAGCATCCCTGTTGCATTTAATGAAGAGGGTGGGATGGAGCCTTCAGCACATCCTCTAGACATGCTCAATTTCGATTATTATAATTACGAGTAGAGTTGATGATGGTTGGCTGTGTGAATCCATTATGGACGTACACAATGTACTTTGATGGAGTGTCCAAGGGTCCCAACAAGAAAGTGAGTATAGGGGTGGTTATTAAAGACACCCTCGTCATGAAATTAGCAGTTTATCTCGAGGTTGGATTTACCAATAACATGGCAGAATACAAATCCTTAATCATGGGGTTAAATATTGCCAAGAAAGGTGGTATCCATCACTTGTTAGTAAAAGGGGATTCCCAATTGGTATTGAACAACTAAATGGGACGTATATAGTTTGAAATCCTATTCTTTCTATGTATTATCACACTGTTATGACCCTACTCCACAAGTTCGAGAGAGTGTCTCTTCTGCTGGTTCCACGTTATTGGAATCAATTTGCGGACTCATTAGCAAACTTCGCTTATGAAGAATACATTTCTTTAACTGTGGTCCTAGTTTGGATATATCTAAATTGAAAATGGTCTTCTTCCAAGCAAAATAGTCTTCTATATAGACTATATGTGAAAACCTACTTGCTTTGAATCCACTCAGCCAAGCTGTAGGTGGAAACCTGGGCTTGTTGGAGCTTCAAAACCAGTTCGAGAATACCATAGTGTGAACATCGCTAGGTAAGAGATTGATAATTGAATTTTAAGCCTTAGATTAAGCTTAGTAAGTTTAAGCTTTTAAAAAGCTTAATAAATTTTAGGAATTCGATGCACGACGGCAATACGTTTTCACCGAATTCGACATTGATGAGTTCATGCCACGTTACTTGATTGAGAGATTAGAGATTAAGCTCTTTCTAAGGTTAAAAAATAAGCTTAACAATTCCCATAAAGCTTAACCATTTCTCTGTGAGAAAAAACATCTTGAAGAGGAGTCTTCCCAAGTGGTCCTCCGCCTCCTGGGAGAGGTCCTTTGAGATCAAAGGGTACAACAGGGGTTCTTCACCGCTAGGAACATAACACCATATTGGGGAATATGGGAATTTCCCATAAGTTTGGGACTCGTGGTCAAATCTTTGGATTTGTCATAACTTGAACACTATAACTCCAAATTGAGTGCTCTATAGCTCAATAGATTCCATTTTTCAAGTGCTTTCCAATGATAGGTCACATCATGTGGTTTTGAGAAACTTATGGGCATGTTATCCGGGTGCCACCTTTTTAGTATTCGAAAAATGGGAATGGGGAGATTCCCAAACTCACTAATATTGTGTTACATGCTTGTATTGCCAGTTCATCATAAGACAGCCTCTAGAGCCCGTTCGTTCTACGAGCTTTGCCTATGCGCGAGATGGTAAGGGATTGGAAGCTCTTGATCTCAGCTTTTCTCTGATACTACTGGTGCACAGATCGGATCTTGTATGCGTGTGTAGTGAATGCCAAAAGGTCCCCAAGAACAAATAACTCTACAAACCTTCATAAAAGCCAAAAGAGAATTTGCATGACATGAGACAAAAAGACAAATTGGGTGCAATCTCTCTACATGCCTTGTGTGAGTGCTTCATGTTGAGATGACAAGATCAACACATGTGGACATTGATGATGGACCGCCTGGTTAGATGCATCCACACGTCTACACTTAACATGTCGATGGTTATTATACCTCTCACATGGCCACTGACTCATTACTTATTATATTCAGATTGTTACACCTATTTACAGCTGGCATAGTTATAGCGCCAGTTGACTAGTGTAGTCGGTTATGCATTGCTTGACTTAGTAGACCACTTTCCTTTATGTTGTATCTTATCTAAACTTTGTGTACATTGTAAAGGGTGTGGAAGAAGAAGAAGAAATCAGTAAGAAAACGTTTTGGCCTCCATCTCTCTTCTTGTCTCTTGAGTGAGCTTCTCCTTGTGCATTCTGTGTGTATTTGGCGCAGCATCTTGAGCAAGTCCCCCCACCACGCGATTCTTGACATGGTATCAGAGCCGCACCACTGAGAGAGGCTGATTTCGAAGGCTGAAATGAAGGAGAAGAAGCAAGGTTCAAGCAAGCAATCCACAGGTAAGAAGCTCTCCCATCCTTCCACTCTTTCTCTTGGATAGTGCCTGTGGAGGCACCGGAAGCAGGGCAGAACAAAAATCTCAGATTGCAGTGAGATTTGGTGTGCCCGCAATTGTTTTGGGCATTTGAGACCGTTTTAGGCCCCGTTTTAGAGCCGCAAGGTTGCAACAGCAGTTTCAGGGTACACTGTGATTTCGGCTTTTTTGACGGAAAGTGGGTGCACAAGTTACAGATTGCGAGTCTGTAATTCTTGAGGTGTTTGCAGGAAGCAAACATAAGGTTTATCTGCAAACAAGTTGCAGATTGCATGTACTATTGAGCAGACAGTGAAAAAGGCTGTCTGGTGTATTGCTGTGCACTACAGGTCGAGGGTTGCAGAAGATTTGCTTGTTGTTTGGTATTAGTTTTGTGATAATGACAGAGAATAGTGGAAGCCCCATCATTGAGAAGCTCGACAAGAACAACTACCCTTCATGGAAGTTTCGTGTCACGAACTTCCTTATTGGAAAATGCCTCTATGAGTTTGTTTCAAGTGAAGAAAAGGAGCCGGAGGTAAGTGATCCTCCAACTGTAGAAGAGACAAAGGCACGGAAGAAATGGAATGCAAAAGATAAAAGGGTCATGTAATGGTTTTCTGTAGTAATTGACAATAATATGCTGGGACATATTAGAAATGCAGAGAATTCATATGCAGCTTGGACCATACTTGAAAGTATGTTTTCTGTAAATACAAAGGCACAAAAGATTCAACTCACGCAAGAGTTGAATACATTGAAGAAAGGAAAGATGTCTATCAATGAATATGCACTGAAGGTAAGGAGCATTGCAGATGCCTTGGCAGCAATTGATGCAATGTCCGATGATGATGATTTGGTGTTTTCTACCTTGGGTGGACTTAACAATGAAAAGACTTGGAAGTCTTTTGTAACTTTCATATATGTTAGAAAGCCATTTCCAGATTTCAATGAGTTGGTCTCCCTTATGATCACTGAAGAGATCAACATGCAGAGTGAGACATCTGAAAAAAGTGGTGAAAAGGTCCAAGCTTTCTACTCTAGTTTAGGAAGGGGACGTGGCAGGTTCTCTTCAAGAGGCCATGGTACAGGACGTGGTAGTGACAACCATCAAAATAGATTGAATCAGCAATTTGGCGATATGCAAGTTTCAGGAGGTCGTGGTAACTTTAGAGGCAAGGGGAGATTTAGAGGAAGAGTTGGATGGCATAACAGAGGTTCTAACAACTGTAGTATTGTGTGTCACTACTGTAGCAAAACAGATCATATTGCAGCCCAATGTTATGCTAAGAAAGATGATATTCACAGTGATAAGTTGCAGCAAGAAAACTATGCATCATCTTCATGACAGAATGAAGACAAAAATGAATGTCTGTTTATTATGCAGCATATGTTGAATGCTGTTACAGGAAAGGGAACACATGATGATGTTTGGTACGTTGATTCAGGTGCATCCAATCATATGACCAGCCATGCAGAATGGTTTGGAGAGATGCAGGATTTGCAAAATGCAGGTTATGTGTAGACGGGTGATGATTCATGCCACCCAATTTCACACATTGGAAAAGTTCCCTTGTCCTTGCATGAGGGTAAGACAAAGAGTCTTTCAAATGTATTGCATGTGCCATCTATTACAAAGAACTTGGTGTCAGTCGGTCAAATGGTAGAGCAAGGGCTGCAAGTCAGATTTAATGCAAAGGGATGCTTTGTAGAAGACTTCAATGACAAGTGTAGGTTGGTAGCAAAGGGAAGTAGAGTTGGATGTATGTTTACTCTGGATGCTAGATTTCCTACTATGAACGCTGCTATGTATGCTAAAGGAAAAGGTGTTGTTGCAGATATTGAAATTTGGCACAAACGCATTGGACATGCAAATGTACAAAGGCTGAAATTAATGCAGTCCAAAGGGTTGGTTACAGGTTTTCCTACATTTAGAGTTGCAGAATTTCATAGGGTATGTGGAGCATGTTAGTTTGGTAAGCAGGCAAGACACCCCTTTTCACATGACAAAGATGTAAGCAAAAATATCCTTGATGTGCATAAGACATTTGGGGGCCTACACAAAATGTATCTCTTGGAGGCAATTCATACTTTGTCACGTTCATTGATGATTGTTCTAGAAAGCTGTGGGTATATTTTATGAAGGAAAAGAGTGAAGCATTTGAGCACTTTAGAACTTTCAAGGTTGCAGTTGAAAGAGAAACAGGCTTGAAAGTAAAGTGCTTGAGGTCAGATGGAGGGGGAGAGTACCTATCAAATGAGTTCAGTGATTTTCTAAGGTCTCATGGGATAAAGAGATAGTTCACATGCAAGTATATGCCACAACAAAATGGTGTTGTAGAAAGGAAAAACAAGCATATTGCAAAAGTTGCACGTGCCTTGATGGCTGAAAAGAATATGCCTAAGCATTTCTGGTCTTAGGCTGTTCATACTGCTGTTTATATTATGAACAGAACTCCCACAACTATGCAGTTCATGGTATGACTCTCGAAGAATGTTTTACAGGTAAGAAGCCTGATGTCTCACACTTGAAAGTGTTTGGCTGCATTGTGTATGTTCATGTGCCAGATGGGTTGCGGAAGAAACTAGATCCAAAGGCTGAAAAGTGTGTCTTTATTGGATACTCTTTAGAGCAGAAAGGGTATCGCTGTTATAACCCTATCACATGTAAGTTCAGAGTGAGCAGGGATGTCATCTTTGATGAAATGAGCAGTTGGTATGCATCTAGTGGTCATGCATTGGATGATGATGATGATCATGATACTCATGTGCTGGTTGAAAAGTAAGAATCATGGACTCTTAGTGGACCAGAGACATCATCTGGTAGTCCTTGGTTTGGGAGACTGAGTATCTCTACATCTTCACGTGCATCTAGTAGCACTACAAGTAAAGACAAAGGAAAGAATAAAGTGTCAGAAGGAATTAATGCACTTCTTGATGGAGACTCCAGTGGCTCAGAGAGCTTGGATGATGAGCTTGGCATTCCTTCAATGAGTACTCCAGGTGTCCAGAGAGCACGCGCTAATGCAAAGACTCCATTGAGTGATCCAGTGGTATGCAGGTCTAGTAGGGTGAGATACCCTGTTAAAAGATTTGGTTTTGAAGGTTATGCAACTCACCATTATGCTTATATGGTGAAACTAGTTGAGGATGTTGAGCCCACATGTTTTGAGGAGGCTGTTGGTCATGTTCATTGGGATGTAGCAATGGATGAGGAGATGGATGCATTAGAAGCCAATAAGACTTGGGATCTAGTATCATTGCCGAAGGGCAAGAAAGCTATTGGATGTAAGTGGGTTTACAAGATTAAGCACAATGCAGATGGTTCTATTAGTAGGTACAAAGCTAGGTTGGTTACAAAAGGCTATGCCTAGACATATGGCATAGATTATGATGAAACCTTCAGTCTAGTTGCTAGGATGGCAACTGTCAGATGTGTGATTTCTTTGGCAGCAGTCAAAGGTTGGAGGTTGCAGCAAATGGATGTGAAGAATGCCTTCTTGCATGGTGATCTGCAGGAAGAAGTGTATATGGATCAGCCAACAGGTTATGAAGATTTAGAGCATCCCACATATGTGTGCAGATTGAAGAAGGCGCTCTATGGGCTCAAGAAAGCACCTAGATCATAGTTTGACAAGATCAGAGAGTATCTTGTCAATATTGGCTTTTATGTTTCTGATGCTAATCACTCACTTTATGTGCGAAAGGGAGATTCAAGTTTGGTCATCATAGTCATCTATGTGGATGACTTGATTATTACAGCTGATAGTGATAGTGGGATTGCTGAAGTCAAGGATTTTTTGAAGAAGAAGTTTGAGATGAAGGATTTAGGTGAGCTAAGGTACATCCTTGGCATTGAGGTGATCAGATGTGATGATGGTATATGGCTGTCCCAAAGATAGTATGGCTTGGATATGTTGTCCAATTATGGTATGACATCATGCAAACCACTTTCTGTCCTGTTGGAGCAGAATATAAAGTCGAGTGCTGATGTTGGGGATGAGATAGAAGACTCTACTATGTTCAGGAGGATAGTGGGGAGTTTGATCTACATGACCATTACAAGGCCACACTTGAGCTACGCTATTGGTCTTGTGAGTTAGTTTATGCAAGTACCTAGAAAGCCACATTTGGATGCAGTCAGACGCATATTGAGATATGTGAAGTCCACATTACATTATGGACTTTTCTATGAGGCAGATAGAGATGTACACGTGTTTGGATACACATATGCAGATTAGGCTGGTAGTATGTCTGATAGAAGATCTACCAGCGGATACATGTTCTCTCTTGGTAGTGCAGTAGTTGCTTGGAGCAGCAAAAGCAATCTACAGTTGCCTTGTTGAGTACAAAGGCTGAGTATAGAGGTGCTGCTGTTGCAGCATGTGAGGTAGTATGGCTACAAAAGTTAATGGCTGATTTGGATGTGCAGGTGGAAGGTCCAATTGTCATTTATTGTGACAACATGAGTAGTATACAGTTGGCTAAGAACCCTGTATTCCATGCCAAGACAAAATATATTGAGGTACACTACCACTTTGTGCGATTGAATGTACTAGCAGGTGAGATTGACTTGGTGTATGTCAGCACATAGGATCAGATAGCTGACATCTTCACGAAGGCATTGGGTATAGAGAAGCTTCAAAAGTTTTGAAGCTTACTTGGAGTTGCAGAGATACAGTTGAGCTTGAGGGGGAGTGTTGAGATGACAAGCTCAACACATGCGGACATTGATGATGGACCGCCTAGTTAGATGGGTCCACACGTCTACACTTAGCACGTCGGTGGTCATTATGACTCTCACATGGCCACTGACTCATTACTTATTATGTTCAGGTTGTTACACCTATTTATAGCTGGCATAGTTATAGCACCAATCGACTAGTGTAGTCCGTTATGCATTGTTTGACTTAGTAGGCCACTTTGCTTTATGTTGTATCTTATCTATACTTTGTGTACATTGTAAAGGGTATGGAAGAAGAAGAAGAAATCAGCAAGAAAACGTTTTGGCCTCCATCTCTCTTCTTGTCTCTTGAGTGAGCTTCTCCTTGTGCATTCTGTGTGTGTTTGGCGCAGCATCTTGAGCAAGTCCCCCACCACGCGATTCTTGACACTTCACAAGTCATGTATTTATAGATTTATTTATATTTAAGCTAAAAAATAGCCCACTTTACAAATAGCATGCTTTTGCTTTTGCTTTTTCTTTTGCCCAATTATAGAGTAAGGCGTTTGGGCATCGGGCTGTGCCCAAATATAAATATCAAATAATGAAATATTTAATGGAGTGCTTATGTGCATACAAGATATTAAATGTTTTGTGAAGCACTTTAATAAATAAGCACGCCCAAATAAATATTGGCACTACGCCTTTAGTAATAAGTCATGCACCCATCAAAAATAATAATTCTTCAAGGCATTTATATTTACGGCATCGCTCGGTGCTACCCAATGCCATTGCCGCCTGCTCTACACATCAATTGAAGTATTCACAATTGTTAGAAAATAATTAAATAAAACCCAACAAATGTGAATACCTAGCAGTCTCTTCAGTACAAGATAATTAAATAGGTTGAAACTATGTCCTAACCTTAATTTAATTTGAGTGCACACTCTAAACTTGTAAAGATCCATTAATTTAATATGTATTTTATTAGATCACCCGCTGTGGAATCACCCATGTACACATTCAATTAATATGATGCCCGAAAAGGATAGGCGTCTCTATCAACTTCTCACACAAGGAATCCACCTTGTGTATGAGCCCCAGCAAGTAAATATAATCACAGAATCCATCATGGAATATGCCTCTTGGCATCGATAATAAAGGCCACATCTACAATGGTGGAGATTTGAGACTCTTCTCATTTATTATGCAAAGCATTTTTCTCCATGGATCTCTCTTCAAAGCAAGCTTCATCTCCTTTTGGAGGATGGAACATACTGTAAGAAGTGTATATATCTTTTCACATTCTCTCTACTCAAAACCGCGTAAAATTATCCATCCCATATTGTAAAGCATCACATTATATTAGTAATGCACATGTACAAATCTTCCTCATATTTGTCAACCTTTGTAGTTTATCTTCCCTTTTCTTATTATTTTGGGAAGCTTAACTATGAAGACTCATACACACAAGACAATAAAATATATTATGCACTGCCTTACATCACCTAGTGCATCATTTAATTTGGGGCTCTAACCAATCGAGATTATCCTTGATTAATTAGAGTTAGTAGATGATATTATCTTGCTAAGTCATTATAAAAGGAGACCCCTTTGAGATTTCAATGGTGGGGGGATATAGATACTCCACTCTACCACCATTCTCAATTTCCTCTATTTTCTTCCTCTCCTTCACTACTCCCCTATCTCTCTCCAGTCCACCGCCTTCTTTCCCAATTCATCACATAACCATCTCCCTCTACCTCACCCCCCCATCCATCTTTCAACTTCATCATCCTCCTTATCCCCCACTTTATTATATCCTCACTCTCTCCTACTTGTGCCCTCATCCTCCCACATTCTTCATCTCTCCATTATCTTTTTTCTTCCTGTTCGAGTATCCCAAAACCGTCCACACCATCATCCTCTCTGCCCCTTCTTTCTCTTTCTCTTCCTAAATCATCACCATCATTTGTCCATCCACTTATGTGTGCTTGCCCCTCCCACCATTTTGGATTGGAATGCATTAGTTGTAATCCTAAAATTAGCATTTTTAATCATTTACTTCATATTGTACAACACTTTCTCCTCTCTTTCTCTTTTATATAATCATCTCTTTACTCATGTGTGCAAAAGTGTCCTATACCACTTTCAATTTGGCTAGATATTGCCCCTTTTGCATCCCATAATGTACCAAGACTGATCCCATTTTTGTAGAGGTCACAAGTGCACATTCTCTCCCTCATTAATTGGTACCCCAATTGAGGACATTTTACAAGAAACTTTCACTTCCTCTTTAAGAGGTGAAAGTTAATATTTGATTTCTAAGTTCTTTATAAAAAATGAGAAATGGTGGTACAAGGAATTAATCATTGAGAGAGAACATGCCATTTATGCCTTCTCGTTTTCAACTAGTTCATATTATCTTTAATAGAAAAATCCATTTTCAACAATGTATAACTCTCACGTTCAGGCCACAAAGACTGGTTGATATTCATGCTTCAGTGGAGTCATTTATCCTTTCCATCATCAACTATCAAAATTTGTTTGATGTTATGATCTTCATCTTGCAATAGACCACTTTGTGAGAATATAATATTTATTTAGCTTCTTCATCCTTTCCTACTTTGAACAACAATAATATTATAATCATGTCATTCCCAAGTTTCTTAAGTCACCTAAGGGAGAATGCTATAGATTTTATGAATATCTTGGAAATGGCTTTCCTTGTCTCAAAAAGGGACGATGAGGCTATAAAGGTTCATGGCCTACCATTGGTTCTTAAAGAAGAAGCAAGGGCTTAGTATCATGGCCTAGGTGATGAAATTAAAGCCATATGGGAGGCCATCAAGAATGCATTTCTTCTCCAATATGGTGGAGATGATGCTCCTAAGGATTTTTGGAGATAGCTCTTAGAACTAAGCCAATGTTCTCTTTAAGATGATGCTAATTATAAAATTAATATTTTGAGCATCTGGGCAAGTACCCTACCCAGTAGAGAGAGCGCTCCTAATTTTCTTAAGAAAGAAATATTTGTGGTAAGTCTTTTTCCTTTTCTCTGAGAGAAGGTCAAAAGAAAATTTCCTAGTATATTTGAAGAGGCAATGGAAGTGGCAAGAGCTAAGGATTGAAAATTGAGATTCCAAGCTCAAGTGTCAAAGGTGGAGTACTTGCAATTACAACCCATACATTCCCAACCCGTGGTTGTTCAACCACCACAACCACCTACTATTTCCACAAATTCTTGCATAGAGAATCATAATCAAGAACTACTGGAAACAATAACTAGTGAACTAGATAATCTTTCAATCAATTTGGTGTAGGGTGTTAAGGTTTCACAACAATAGCCTTTGACAATAACTAGTGATGGAAACAACCAAGCTTCAAGGAGACTAGTAAGGGAATATTTTTTCTCTACTTGTGGTGAAGAGGGGCGTGGTATGTATTTTTACCCTTATCCAAGAAGAATTGTAGGAGATGCCTGACCTACATCACACTAGCAACAAGATACATCTCCTACAAAAAAGCCTTCCGATCCCACTCCATCCCTTTTACAAACCCCAATACAACCACACATTCTAAGACCTCGAGAAACACCCCAACCACCAAATATAAATTCCCCGCTTGCTAGAAGAGGGTACTGTGAATATGATTGGTTTGGACAAAACAAAACACAGAAGGTGGATACCATGCCAATCAAGAAAGCTCAAGTTGATGAATCTCAAAATTTGCATAATGGAAAGATCATGACTAGAGATGGAGAAGATACTTTAAAAGAGAGCACGAAGACGAAGAAAAGGCTAGATCACCTTTGATGTAAGATAGGGATCAAAGAATACCCATTGTGAGAAAAAAATGAGCCCCTATAGTCTAATCAAGGGTGTGAGTTCACAAAGACTAAAACTCACATGGCCATAACTATTACATCTATCACCAAAGTGTGATGACATTGGGCTTGTATGGTGAATACAAGAAGAGTAGTGAAGAAGATGGAGAAGATAATTTAACAGAGAGCATGAAGAAAAAGAAAAGTCCAGATCACCCTTGCTATAAGATAGGGCCAAAGAATACCCATTGCAAGAAAAAACTGACCCCTATAGTCTAATCAAGGATGTGAGTTCACAAAGACTAAAACTCACATGGCCATAACTATTGCATCTATCACCAAAGTGTGATGATAATGGGCTTGTATGGTGAGTATAAGAAGAGTAGTGAAGAAGGTGGGCTTAATTAAAGACAAATGCATTGAGAATGTGCTACCAATAGTAGAGGTTTATATCAAAGGACAAAGAGTATCCAAGGTATATATTGATAGGGGTGCACAAATGTGTGTAATGAGTGATAAGCTAATGCATTATTTGGATCTAGAGATAAGTGAGCCCTCTTCTTTTAAAGCAAAAATGAAAAATAATATTTTAGTTAATTGTGTTGGTGTTATAAAAGGTGTGAAGATTACACTATGTGGTATTTAAGTGGAAGTGGATATGTGCGTGTTGCCATCGAAAGGGATAGTCTATCCAATTATACTAGGAATACCTTGGCTCATTGCTATGAAAGCAAGGCAAGATTGGGAGTCTAGTACACTCATGACGCAATTGCAAGGAAGGGATGGAAGAGAAGGACAATCCATTATGTACAATTTAAGGGAAGGGAGACAAGAGAGTATAGATTTGGAGACTTCACAAGATGAGTGGAGCTCAAAGGAATGCTCCTCATCCAATGAAGAGATATCTAATGGAGAAGATAATAGCTCATTAGAAGTTATGGGAGTTGTCCTAAAGGAACCAGTTGATGGAGGCAAGTCAATCACTTGGGTGAGACCAAGTGAAGAGGATCTAGAAAAGATGTTGGCCAAGGATCTTAGTACAAAGGACAAGAAGGATTACACGGTAATGTTGAGAAAGCATATCACTTTGCTTATCTCTAATTATGATCACATTATAGGAGTGACTGTTGTGAAGCACCATATCAACTTGAAGCCAAATAGTAGATTGGAAATACAAAATAGTGCAATATGAAATTTGCACTATTTAGGGGTCATACAACAAAATGCTCTCCTAGTGGAAGTAAAAAGGCTCTTAAAGGAAGATTTTATCTATCTTGTGGAGGATTTTGAATGGGTTTCATCGGTTGTGGTAACACCTTGGAAAAATAAAAAATGAAGGGTTTGTATGAATGATAAACCACTTACTGCAACAATGAAGAAGGATCATTTTCATTTTTCATTTCAAGATGAGATTCTCAATGAGATAGCTGGTCATGAAAGATACACCATTTGTGATGGAAACTCAAGTTATTTTCAAATTAGAATTGCTAAAGAAGATCAAAGAAAGACAACATTCATGACTCCTTGGGGATGTTTTGCATATAGGGTCATACCCTTTGGTCTAACCAATGCCCTTGTTATCTTTCAGCATTTCATGAACTTTTTCTTTCAGCCTTTCTTTGATAAGTCAATCAGGATGTTTATTGATGACTTTGGTATCTATAGTTCTAATGATCTTCACTTGGTTAGAGTCGATAAAGGGATAAGTAGATTAGCATAAATGTGTGGGTAAGTGAACATACATAAATGTCGCATTGGGAAAAGAAAGGTGGACTTGCTAGGCCATGTGGTATCAAAAAATAATAATCAAAGCTAACCTGGAGAAGGTTTGTGCTCTCTTGACACTACAGACTCCTACCTCAATTAAGGAGCTAACTTCTTTTATCCAAAAGGTTAGGTGCTTAAGTCGATTTATTCATCTATTAGCACAATTAATCTTGCCCTTGTAGTGACTCACTAATGCAAAAATACTTGATTTGAATCAAGAAAGTGAACAAAACTTTCAAAAAAGAAAAGAGATCCTAGCATCTCTTTCCATTATCCTAACACCATGTTGGGACCAAGATTTTTATGTGAATCCTAGTGTAGGATTAGAGTCTCTAGGAGTAGTACTACTACAAAAGGATTTAAAGACCTCACTCATGATGCCTATCTACTTTTCTAGTAGAGTGATGAAACCAACAAAGAAGAACTATACTCTTGCTGAGAAAATGGTTTTAACTCTTATGTTTTGTGTAAAGAAGTTCCACTTATATCTTTTACCAAGGCCCTTCATTTTTATCATTGTAGAGGAAATCTTTTGCTATTTCCTACAACACATGAATGTTACATCTATGATTTCTAAGTGGGTGATCCACTTGCGAGAATTTGACTTTATAGTGATAGTGGAAGATTCAACCCAAGCATGCCTTAGCAATGTGCTAACTCAAAGATACCATGAGAAAAAGATAATAACCAACAACAAGCTCATACTACAACCATAAGGAAAAATAGTAGCAGGTATAGTGGTTTTTAACCCTATGGGAGAGAAGGTAATGGGAAGAGGAGTTTCTCTCCAAGGGGTGAGATCAAACAATGAAGTAGAGTATACAACTTTTTCTAAGGGACTAGAATGGTATCTAGATAATGAGATTCATAGATTGAATATTTTTTGTGATTCTATGCTATTGATCAAATAGATTCAAGGAAATTGGACTTGTAAGAGTGGAAATTTGGCCACTAGATTAAGGGAGGTGAGAAGTATTATGAAAAAATGTAAAGACATACAAGTACACTTTGTTCCAAGAGAGACAAGAATTTGATTGCAGGTACCTTGACTAGTGAAAAAATGGGAGATTAGATAAGGAGCTAAATATGATGAGTATATTTCACAATATTTTAATTTTTTATGTGAACCTCCTCTTAGAATCATGCAAGGTGTACATAGCTTTTGGGTATGTAGTTTAAGCCTTATATATGAACCAATGTTTATAAAGGCTTTCACATTTCTACCAAATAAGTGCGATCTAATTTTTTCTTTAAGAAGTTTTTTTCTTAGAAGTAAACCTCTTTGGAAATATTTATCTAAAATATTCTAGCATTGGGCTTGGATGGATTCGAAAGTGAGCCACATGACGTTAAAAAACCTTGGAGTGGTATGTAAGAGTATCCTCACAATTAAGAAAATGGTCCCAAGCATATAAGAAAGTCAACATGAGGACAAGGGGATATGAAGAAACCTTATATAAAAATTCAAAGTTGTTAGTTACTTAGAGCTAGAATCTTTAAAAATTAAAGGAGGAGATAGGATCAAGCTTAGACATACATGTCTTTGAGTATTTTAAGAAATACTCCAATAACTCTTCTATGTGATGCATACATTCGTTTCCGTTTTTCTTCTCTCTTATATTTTTCTCATTTCTTACATCTCACCTTCCCTAGACTATTAGCTTTGATATTCTCCCTTTTAATATTTGGAGTTTCATAAATGGTGTATGCATGAAAAAAGCTTTGGTTACCAAAAGAAGAAAATGTAATAATATATTGGTGCACAAAAGGGTTTGTAAAAAAGGTCACATCTACAATGGTGGAGATTTGAGACTCTTCGCAATTATTATTTAAAGCCTTTTTCTCCATGGATTTCTCTTCAGAGCAAGCATCATCTCCTTTTGGAAGATTGACCATATTATAAGAAGTGTATATACCTTTTCACATTCTCTCTACTCAAAACATTGTAAAATTATCCATCCCATATTGTAAACTATCACATTATATTAGTAATGCATATGCACAAATCTTCCTCACATTTTTCAATATTTGTAGTTTACCTTTCCATTTCTTATTATTTTGGAAGCTTGAGTATGAAGACTCATGCACATGAGACAACATAATGTATTATACATTGCCTTATATCACCACCTAGCACATCATCCAATTTGGAGCTCTTATTTTTTTGGGAAGCTTGACTAAAAAGACTCATGCACATGAGACAACAAAATGTATTATGCACTACATTGCATCACTTAGTGCATCATCCAATTTGAGGCTATAATCAATCAATATTATTCTTGATTAATTATTCGAGTTAGTAGGCAATATAATCTAGCCAAGTGCCTATAAAAGGAAACCCCTTTGAGCCTTCAATGGGGGGACACAAATACTCTACTCTACCACCATTCTCACTGCCTATATTCTCTTCCTCTCCTTCACTGCTTCCCCATCCCTCTCCACTCTACCACCCTTCTTCCTCACTTCATCACACACACTATCTCCCTCTCCCTCCCCCCCCATCTATCTTCCAACTTCATCGCCCTCCTTATCCCCCACTTTATCATACCCTCACCCTCTCCTACTCTCGCCCTCATCTTCCCTCATTCTCACTCTCATCATTTTCTATTTTCTTCCCATTCCACTATCCCAAACCCCTTTGCACCATCATCCTCTCCACCCCTTCTTTCTCTTTCTCTTCCTACAGTGTCACCACCATTATCCCTCCACTTATGGGTACCTATCTCCCTACCATTTTGGGTTGGGATGCATTATTTTTAATCCTAAAAATTCACATTTTTTATCATTTACTTCACATTGTACCACACATTCTCCTCTCTTTCTCTTTTATATAATCATCTCTCTACTTATGTGTGTAAAAGTGTCCTAGTCCACTTTCAATTTGGCTAACTGGTGCCTTTTTTACATCCCCTAATGTGTGGAGACTGATTCCATTTGTGTAGAGGCCACAAGTACTCATTTTCTCCCTCACCATGACCATGGGGTTTTGGGTTGCTCTGAATTAGGTGCATTCACTTCTACAAACAGCTAGGCATCCAAGAAATCATCTTCTACACTAGTTGGGGGTTCTCCAGAGTCAACGTGAGATAGAAAATTTGCCATGATATGCTAGATTTTGAGATGATAGATGACTGTGAATTCAAATTCTTGTAGCATGAGACAATGGGGCGAGTTGCCCACCAATGACATTTTTTTTCTTGACCATTTATACTAGCACTACATGATCCACATGCCAAACAAAGGCATACCCTAGCAAGTAATGCATGAATTTCTTGATGGAGTGGATCATGCCAAGGCACTCTCCTTTGGTTATTGAATATTTTCTCAATATTAGATAATCTTCCATTGGTATAGAACAAAAGTTTGAACAAACCATTAGTATCCTTTTGCATAAGCACTCAGCTAATAGTAATGTCAAATGCATCTATAAATACATGGAAGATCTTTGCCTAGTTTAACAAAATCATAATAGGATCTTTTGAGAGTAAGAGTTGAAGGTATTGGTGGAATGCCAAGTGAGCTTCTTCATTCCATTGACATGTTGATTTGGCCACATGTGCCAAATTGTTGAGTGGAATAGCCAGATGGGCCAAAAGATGCACGTGGCAACCATACCACTGAATTTGGGCTAAAAGACAAAGTAACGCGGATGGAAAATCTAATACTATAGCTTGCATAATAACTGCCACTTTGATGGGTATGCCATTTTGCCAAATGATGTGGCCTAGAAAAATACCACTTTGAACAGCAAATACACATTTGAGTTTATTCAAACTTAAACTTACCTCTCAGTATCTAGTGAGGCAAAGCCAAAGGTATGTCAAGTGAAGTGTGGCCTTTCCAAAGACATTGAGATAATCTAAGAAGACCCTTATGAAATCTATGAGGTAGGGCCCAAAGGTCTCTCATATGTCTCTTTCAAAGGAGGTCAGAGCATTCTTGAGACCAAATCACATCATGGTGCATACATATACTCCCCATGTAGTGATGAAAGTGATAGGCACACTTGATTCTATCCACTAAAACCATTAAGAAAGGAGTATATATTGTGGCTAGCTACTTCATTCAATATGATATCTAGGTAAGGGATAGGAAAAGTATCCACGATTGTGGCTACATTGAGATTTTGGTATCCACACATATTTAGAGCTTCTTGTTTTTCTTCAAAACAATGACAATTGAGGATATCCAATCCATGTGATCTAGAGGAGTGATGAAACCTACTCTTAGTGTAGTAGTCGATCCAACTCCTCTTTGACTTGCTTAGCCATGTGAGGGTTCATTTTGTAGCATTACATTCGAACTAGGACAACATCTTGTTTTAGAGGAATCTGGTGTTGATAGAATTGAGGATCCTAAATTTTCATATCTAAATATTCCCATGCAAACAGATCCTTGAATTTGATCAATAAATTGATGAGTTACTGACAAAATGATGGTTGTAATTTACCATTAATCTTGACTAGTTTGATTTTTTTCAAGGACCCAAATAGATTGTGTCCAACTCATATTAAGTTTACTCTTGTTAATTTTTGCATATGTGCTTCAAACTTGCACTCTTGATTTAGGATTTCATTGATGTCAACATTAGCAATTTGATTAGTATTGGTATTGCTTTCTATGTAGTATAGGCTTAAAGTTCCTAGAAACTATTTAGGCTATTGTCTTGTTTTTGCTCTTTTAGGGCTTGGGGTTGCAAACTATGGGGTTACATTAATCGTTCACTAATTTGGAGAACATTGATGAGACACCAGGGTTGTAGGTTACCATTAGCCTTCAGGAACTCTTTTTCTTCATCATCAATTAGGGCCTCGACTATGTTGATTGTTTCAGCTCTATAGTTGGGTGATAGTGTGGGGTAGGTGGGACAACATTGGTCAAGAAGACCATTACCTTGTGCTGATTTATTTCGATACTCAGTTTATCATTATCCCAATAGCAAGTGGTAATCTTCACAAGAATGCTCCATATTTAAGACTCCTAAGGAAACTAGAAATTGGATTGTGGAAATTTCTAGAAGTTCCGACCTGATAATTCCCAAAAGTTGTACTCACCATTCTCACTACTAGAAAGGGGGGTTGGTTCCCATTCCACCAATCCCAATTTTTGGCAAGTTGCTAATGTGATGATATTCACCCTTGATTTTCTATCAAGCAAGACTTTCTAGATGATCTGGTCCTTTCACCAAATAGGAATCACTGGAATGGTTAGATTAGACAGGGGGACTATTGGAACTAGATGTTGTTGGATCTTAGGGATTGTTTTCTTCAAATCATAGACCATCATGGTAGCTACTTTCAGTTTTGGAAATACCAAGTGTTTAGGTTGAATCATATTCAAGAGATGATCTTTGAAATTCGGGACTAGGTTTAGTAAATCACCTAGTGAAACAATGATATTGATGGGTCCTTATTTCATTGATGTTTCAGATGAGTCTAGAGAAACCGAAATGCTTGGCATGTTTCCTTCTACTACTACAAGTTGGGTGTGGGTTTAACCTCCTTCTTGCTTCCACTACCTCTAGAGTTAGCATCTACGATTGTACTTTGCCTTTGTTTGAGCTGATCCTCTAGATTTCTCTTGTGGGCTTTTTCTCTTCCGGTGGCTTTGTTATTCTTTGTGCCAAATCTAGCTATGATTTAAACTTCACAAACTCTAGATTGAGGATCAAGTTGGTCATTGTATTCTTCCATGCTAGGTGAGTCTTTCGAGATTGCTACAATCCTTGAATTAGTGGGAGAGGTTCAATGGAGTACAATTGTTTGAAGCTGTCAAGCCAGGCTTAATCTCTTGACTCCACCTTAAGGTCAAATGTTTGATGGTGATTGGTCTATCCTACCACCTAGTGGTGGGATTTCTTCTATTTTTCCCATGAAGGGTATGTAGGATGCAAAGCACTATCCTTGTAGGTCTTGTTAGACTGTGTAATCACATAAAGCTGTAGTTTAGACAAATTGTTAATCTCCATTGTATTGGCTTTGGGCATATATATTGGGTCTTGTGCTTGTCTTTTTTGCTCATCTTATGCTTGGGAATTTGGAAATTTAGCTCACCATTGTCCATCTTGCATGCAAAATAAGCAATGTTTAGCAAAGGACCAAAAATTCCCTTGGCCTCTTTCACCTCTATACACCCAGCATGACCATTGCTAGGTTGTAGATAGTCCTACATAGTATACATCACGATTGGGGTAGGAAGTGGATTGGCCTAGAGAGGTGTCCATTGGTCAAAGTTGTTTTCTCTAGTCCCTTGCCATCCTTTGGGATGGGCAATGTGGTACCTACCATTGTACCAATAGTACTCAATATTGTGCATGGCCATGTTGCAAATGTTACATCATCTTTGGTTTAGGTTGCATTCAACCCCTAGACATGTTTGAGATTATTGCACTATGTGAACCAAAGGTTTTTGACCTCATTCTTCTTGGTGTTTTTTATGATTTTCTTTCCTTTATATTTCTTCTTAATCTACTTTTACTTACTTTCTTCCTCCTCCTTGGAATTAGTCTCAGTATTGCTAGATTCTACTTCTTGTTTAGAACTAGAAGTTGATTCACTTCTATCATCATTTTGATATTTTGTAGTGGACTTGTTAGATGTTTTCCCATTACCCGGCTTTATTTTGACAAGAATTACTCTAACGTGAGAGCTTTCTTATAAAAAGGGTCAATGCTATTATCAAATAGATCATTAGAAGCAAAGGCTTTCTCAATAGGTTTATTGAAACCTTGAATACACATGGTATTTAGCATTTCATCTTTTTGATGCATATTTGGATCAATATGACTATTGAGTATTATGAACTTGGTAGTGTATGCCTGGAGGACTGATGTGTCACCTTGCCTCAAATGGTAGATTCTTTCAAGTTTTTGTTAATCTATTTGATCAGGTTGGAATCAGATATAGAAGGCATTTAGGGCTTCATTTTATGATGGCTAGCCATGTTCTGCTCTATTAGCTAGGTTATAGCCTTCTTTTGCATAGAGGATTTGAAGACAATGACTTTATGGGCTTCATTGACCATACCAAGGTAATTCATTGTTTATGGCACATTAAAATGTCTGATAAAGGTACTTTGGATACGTCCTCATCGAGGAACAAAGAAGCCTCAGACCGTAGTATCATTTGGTGCTTTCCAGATTGGGACTACTATCTACTATGTATGGCCTAGCACAGTGGAACTACTTCAAGCAGAATGTGCAAATGCATATGCATTTAGGTCAATGCATAGAGAATGGTAATCATCGTGTGATTGGTGTCCAAGAATAGCTACTATAGAAATGATGACAAGTGTACTTAGAGCTAACATAGATAGACACTGATATCACTTTCAACATACAATGCTTGGGATGCAGAGCAATATAAATTCATAGCATAGAGATCAAACAAAAAATGTACTCAAGACTCAATCCAACATGTATATTGTTTCTCAAGTCAGAATCAATACATCAATCAATGATAAAATGGTCATGATAGAATTCTCTAGAAACAAAAGGGAATTAGATGATTGTAAGATATAATGACCAAGGCAGCACTACTAATAAATACAAGGATTGGGGAATAGTATAATATAGACTCTCTTGTGAGAGCACCGAAGATGCTAGTCAAAGAAGAATTGGCAGAAAGACTCAGGAAGGATATGGCATTGAGTAAGAGGACCCTCAATTTCTTAACCTCTGGCTATGCATATGCTCAAAACATCGATGATTTGCTCCCTTTCATTATACACTACGTTGCTTATAGTAGGACATTTTCTCCACCTATGTGTTGTGCTCAATAGCCTTTACTGCATCAGCACCCATCGGCTCCTTAATGTGCTACTGGTGACTTTGGCTTAAATGTCATTGACTGTTGCCTCCCCTTTAATAAATAGTCACATCAAAAGGATAAAGAACAAAGTAATAGTGATGGGTATCGGCCACCAATATTGTATAAGTGTGTAGTCATGGTGTGTGAAGTAAATGTAGGGTGGCATAGGCACATGCACTTTTACACCCATTAGAGCTGTTAGCAAATTAAGGCTAAAAAAATCAAGGTGCTAAAAGAGATGTATCCTGAGAGAAGATCTCAAAGGCCGTTTTTTGAAGTGGAAAAGAGCTTAGGAGGTCGTAAAAGACCAATTTTTCATGCAAGATGAAATGGTTGTGAATCGATGAATTGGAGTTTTCCTAGATGGAGTTCGATACCAAGAACCCAATGCAAGTCTCGGCGCTTCGTTGAGTGGAGTTTATTTGACCCCCCATTTAATCCCCACAAGGTTTCATGTTATGAAGCAATTATGTGATTTGGGAGTTTGTAAGTGCGTGACGGTGACCAAATTTATAGATTTTGATGCTACGAAGCTATCCTGCCAAACGAATCTCAAATCTGAGCTTGTTTACCTTGCCAAAATTGAAAAAACCACTTAGGCCAAAGTGTGAAACGTCCAAATTGAACTAGTTATTTTTGTGTTTAAGTCTTAAGCCTTAGTTAATAGGAAGAATGAAGAGATGTAACTTTTTATGAAACATGGGGAGGTGGGGGGAAGGGGTGCTATTTTTTTCGATGCCCCCAAAATCATGAAAACATGCTAATTTTCTACAATTAATGATCACGAAAATGCTTAGGACAGCAAGATGCTTGATTTCTTTGCCATCTATTGCAAGAAACAAATTAGAATTTAAGGCATCCAATGAAAAGATCTGATTTTAGTCTTTCTCTCTCCTCTCATGTGGTTTGTTCTATGGATTAGTGTATGAGAGAAGGGGGTGGGCTGAGATGGACGATTTTGATCGTGTGATGATGCGGGAGTATAAAGGGATGTGAATCAAGGTTGGGCAGATCCTCAGCAGCTTTTGAAGAGCATCAACGGGCCTCCAATTTCGAAATATGTATGTCATAAAGAGTGATTTTATGAGAAAAAGGTAGATTTCATTGTTTTATGAGAGATTTTTGTTTGAAATGGTTGGAAATGATTGTATTTGATTTCGAATGTTCACATTCGTCAGCCATATTGAAGAAATCATAAGAAAGTCAATCGTATAATAATTCCATGCTAAATACGCAAAACCGAGACTATGCGATTTAAGGAAAATTATACGGTTTTTGGATTTTTGTCACGCATATGATGTCCCTATGGGTTCAAACATGCTAAGAAAATCATTTTTAGTAAGATTAATTGATCTAAACCAAAAAATCAACAATTATAAGCAATTTTCTATAAATAAATAGGAAAAAAGAAAAAAGAAAAAAGAAAAAAATAAGTTTTTCGCATCCGAAAAATAAGAAAAAATAAGATCTATGTTTGTGAATGTATGGTAGAGCTGAAGCATGAGAGGTTTAGCCTCAGTCAGCCCTATCTCTTTGTTAAAGTGAGTTTTTATTGCTTTTGTAAAAGGAAAATACATGAAAAGCATGCCTTAAACCTACCAATGAACGCATAACTCTAAAAGGTAGGGAGAACGAGGTTGTTGAGTTTTTAAAATACGTTGAATTTTGATGTTTCATGATACATGTCATATAGGGTTCATTGTTTTCTAAAATTAAAAGGGTCTAGTAGCACAAGAAAGCTCAGTAACAACCCTACGCAATGAAGGAAGTGCATATTAGAAGAAAGCATGAAAATAATTGTCATTGCACTTTCATGATGCTGATTTTTAATGAATAAACTTGTTTGAGCATGATGTTCATACATAATTGCATTGCATGCACCATATGGTATCATGTCCTAGATGCATAGCACATGTTTGTATGAGCGATGACCTACGTGGAGAGTGCAGGGTATCCTAAGCCATAGGGCTAGATATTTGATTCCTTGGGGAATATTTAGTGAGTATTATTCATTATCTCTTGCATCATTCAATTGAAAGAGTGGAGTTTGTTTCGAATGTGTTCTATGTTCACAACACATCTTGGGGCCAATCCCCGAGGTGTAGGAGAGCTGTAGTGGAGCCGCGGTAATCAATCGAGGGGTGCTCCCTTCTTTGTGTGAACTTACGTGGTGTAGAACACCGGCATGCTTAGGGACTCCCTTTGAGGAGTGTGGGGAAGAATCATTCATTGGACTACAAATCGTACAAATGCAAAGTTCTTAGATGCTCCTAGGCTACAAGGCCACATTGTGGGGTGGTTTTAGTTGAGTAGCAGAGGCCCTGCTAGTACCATAGAGCCAATGTCAGGCCCATTTTAGGCCCCAACATATTCACTAGACATACTATAGATGAAGTGGGAGTGCATCAATATGTATTTTGTAGTAGGTCTTCCAAAATTTCAAGGTGGATATATGACTCAATTCTAGTAGTCGTTGTATATAGATAATAAGATTGATCACATCATTTCTACAAAAACTACCTTCAACCCATTCAACATTGCTAGGCCATTTGTCAATGAAATGTTTAGTTTGCATGGGTTTCCAAAAGGATTATCAATGATGGATATTCCTTGTTCACTTCTAAGTTTTAGACATGTCTATTTCAAGAAATTTATATACAACTCTACTTCATTACCACCTATCGTCCTCAGATTGATGGGTAGATTGAAAGATTCAATCCAGTGTTGGAATATATTTTTTAGAGCATATTGTAGTAGAGAGCCCATGAAATGGATAGAATACTTACTTTAGTGGAGTTTATGTATTGGTACAAGTCCCTTTTAGGCATAATATTAGTAAGAATGCTTGTCCCCTCTTAAATTTTTTGATCCAACCTTGATGACAAAGCATCCAAAAAATATTGGAAGAGATGAAAAAGTAGGCCAAAGCCATCCATTAGGATATCAAAGTAGTAAAAAACCAACAGAAGACCGACATAGACCCCAAGAAGACATCTCCAACTTTCACAAACACAAACATGGTTTGTAAGAGTCTAGCCAGAGTAGAGTTCTTTATCTCTTGGAAAATTTAAAAAAACTCATTCTAAGATATTTTGGATCCTACAAGATTGTGAAGTATCTTGGTAGGAATAACTATAAAGTAAGACTTTCACCTCATCTCAAAGTTCACAATGTATGTCATGTAAGCCTTCTAAAATCCTATGTCTCCAACCCTAATCATGTCCTACATGATGGGAAAATTGTAATGCCAACTCATGGATTTTTGGAAGTTGAACCTAATCGAATCATAGAGATTCGAGAAAAGCCTCTTAGAAATCATATTCTCATTCCATGCATCGGCTGAGGGGGAGGGGTTATTATTTTAAAAAATTGCACTAAAGTTATCCATTAACCCCTTTTTTCGTGAAGGGTGTTCCCGTGCGGCTTGCGGGTTTTAGCCTCGGCCTTATTTGCACAACACGGTTGGGGTTTATTAACGCGCACGCGGGGTAAGCATTTAACTACCAAAGAGGATGCCACAATATGGATCAAAGATTCCTTTCTTAGAAAAGATCCCCCTCAAGTTTCGCTTGAGATGAGGACATCTCAATTCCTCTAAGGGGAAGAGAATGCAATAGTCCCATTATTATGAAATAAGTACTTTCTTTCTTTTTCCTCCCACGTGCACCCCTTGCATAATTTGTCTCGGGAACACTAGATTATTTTTTCTAGTTGTATACATTTTTCATGGCTCATTAAATTGGTGGCTCAGACTTCACACTATTTCCATAGCTCGTCTGCTTCTTTCCTGTCCTCCTACACATAGTTTACCATGCGCATGAACTAGTTAAATGAGATAAAAATGTTGATAAATTTGAAAACCTTATTGGAAAGAAGAAAGGGAAATGGATGAACAGGAGGGGGGCGGCCTATTCAAGCCGCTATTAGATGGTGCCCCAAAGCTTTATAAAATTTTGAAAAGTTATTTGAATAATTAAATTATTACTTCACCTCACCCCACCTCTTTGATCAATCCATTGACACCCAAACTCCCCTCATCATAAAACATACATCCCCTTATTCTTATATTAAATAGAATACTTATTTTGATAAGTATTTTCCCCCATCCTTTCTTACAAGCTAACCTTCACCCCTCCCCCTCTAAAATGCTAATAAGATATCTTCCCGCCATCCCCAAGTCTACAATCACATCTTATCCCCCATTTTCTTAAAGAAGAAGTGTATATGTATGTGTGTGTATATATATATAATAGAAAGAGAAAAAAAACCCCTCTCTTTATCAAACATGATTATCGCCTCTTTTTAAAAAAAAGAGAGATATATTTTTAGATTACCCCCCTCAACTTTTTTTTGAAAAAAAAGGAGTCTCAAAATGCCCTCTCTTTCTCTTTTTGTGGCAAAAAATATCTTAAATTTTTTGTACCCTCCTTCCCTTGACTAGCATGTCAATCTTTTCCCCCATTATTGAAAAAAAAAAGAAAATTCAAAGCTCTAAATGGTAGGATTGTCCAACGAAGTGGAACCCTTGAATGTGGCTACTCTATCAAACAAAGCAAGACCTTCCTACATGGTGGGCCCAACTTCAACAATCCTTAATATGGGGATGAACTTGGTCAATGACATTAACACCTCAAATACTTGTAATAACTAGATATTCTCATTTTATCATCTACTCGACAAATCTCATTAAAGAAAAGAGAAACAATTATACATGACTTCTTAAAATAATGCACAAAAATAATAGCTACATCGCTATTTCAAGCATATCTTTAGAAAAAAAATTTAACACAGTCTTATAATTTACCACAAAAGTGGTTATAATAGTAGTGTTTCACGAGTAGTTGATCGAAGATAATCCTCTCACACAACCCAAAAACAAGATGATAAGGAGTGCTAGTTTGAATATATGACTTTGTTTACGTACTCTAATCAATATGAAATTGTTTTAAACACAAAAAAACTTATAAGAATAAAGTCATATGAGGCATAGAATTTATAATACTCTAATGACAATTGATACTAGAGCAATAAGATTCATATCTTAATTGCATCAACACAGTCACAAAATCCTCTAAACTTGATGCTTCCACAAAGTTTGATCCATGCATGGACCAAGGACTAAGGCTCTAATCAAAATCCTTTATCTTTTTTCTGACTTGTCTTGGTGTGACCCTCCTCTCTTACAATTAAAAAAATTTAAGATCAGATGAGAGGGGGGCTAGTTGTAACCCTTCAAGGATTTCTATAATTTTTTTCTCACCATGTTAATGTATACTCTAAAAAATCTAAGATTTTATGTTTTACTTTTTCTTTTTTTCATAAAAAGTCTTAAGGCTTTTGTTTTTAATGCTTTTAGTTTTTCTACATGAAGGCCATCATCCTCATTGCCATCAATATGTAAAGTTCCACACTCTGACAGATGTATTACATGTGCCATCAATTACAAAGAATCTAGTGTTTGTTGGCCAAATGGTAGAGCAGGGGTTGCAAGTCCGATTCAATGCAAAAGGTTGTTTTGTAGAAGACTTTAATTATAAGTGCAGGTTGGTCACAAAAGGAAGTAAAGTTGGCGAAATGTTCACTTTAGATGCTGGAATTTTTGCAATGGATGCTGCTATGTATGCTAAAGGAAAAGGAGTAGTTGCAAATATTGAAATATGGCATAAATGTATTGGACATGCAAATGTGCAAAGGATGAAATTAATGCGGTCTAGAGGATTGGTTACAGGGTTGCCTTCTTTTAGAGTTGCAGAATTGCATAAAGTCTGTGAAGCATGCCAGTTTGGTAAGCAGGCAAGACAACCCTTCTCACATGACAAAGAAGTGAGTAGAAAAATACTTGATGTAGTGCCTTCATTCGACTAGCCTCAAAATCACAGGCCTCATGAAACCAATCTTCCATATTATGCTGATAGGCCAATTGCTCTCCTTACTAATCTTCCATATCTTATGCTAGAGAAGTCGATATCAAACATGGTGCTACAGTCAATACTACAATCACATGCTCCTAAGTCATACGGGAATTTGCAGACACAGTGCATTAATCTTGGGGGGTTCACTATATATATATTCTCTATATAACGTGCGTTCATGGCCTATTTATAAATATCCTAATCTGTGAATTTTTCTTGAATAAAACACAATCCTTTTCTATTCAATCTGTAAGTAACCCCTTTATATGACACCCTTCTGTATGTAAAAAATGTGTAAAAATGCTATTTTAAAAACCCCTTATTTTGAACTCACATTATATATACATATATTCATGAGTGACCCCCCCAAGGCATTAATCATGTATCACATGACCTTCTATAGAACATGAACAATCCTATAAAAATATTACCCTTTGTTTACACATCCATGTATATTAACCCATTCCACCACCACTTAGAACACTCGAGAAGTACCTTCAAGCCCAGTTGCCATCATAATGCAATCTCTCCCCCTATTATCACGTGACTATCAATCACCCTTCATAATTCACATTGTTAGCCTAACACTCCAAAAAATCGTAACCCACATGGACTCTAGTCCTGGTCCATTAGCTGATGCGAATTCCCTTCCAATTAACACAAGTAGTAGGCTAGTTTGCACTGACTATAAGATATTTCTTATAATCACACAGAAAGCTCCTAGCTCTAGAAGGCCCCCTCAAACATGCAGTAGGTCTAGTCTTACATTTCAATAATTCAAACACAACTTCTATCCCTTGAACATGTGAACTTTTCTTAAGCCTAAGAATGACTATGTCTCCCTTAGCAACATGATGGCGAGCATTCTCATAACACCCTACATCCTTTACAATTTCTAGGTCTTTATTCTCCATAATATTGGTTGTCAAGCATCTATAACTATATCCATATCCCAAAATCTTTCCTTTTGTGCATTAACTATTTCTTTGATTTACATAATTGCTTGTTCTCTTCCTATTACCTTTTTCCTTGCTATCTTCACCCTATTGTTGAGAATGCTACCACTTGCATGGCTGCCCAAGCTCCAATATGTGTGTTATGTCAAAATCATTGGTGTCTCCTTCCATTTCAATAATGCACAATTATCAATGCCATTCCAAGTTTCCAAGTGTAAGGGTAGTATTTGCATATTCACACTCAAATATAGCACTAGCAACGTCCCCATGCTATTCTTTGAATTGTATCACAAGCAAGTGAATCATAGGGTGCCTCTTCATATAATTTTGCAATCTTTTCAACTACCTCCGAACCCTTTGGAGGTCCCCTTGGGATCTCTTGAAAGAACTATTGTTATGAACAATTATGAAGATCCTCAATACAGACATATCTCAACAACTATGTTGCCTTTGAACCTGCTTAATTGTCTATTCATCTTTCCCAAAGGCATGTGGGACTGGACCTAGATCATAGTGTGCATTGGCGTAGTCTGCTTTTGGTCCCATGCAATACTTCTTAGTGAAAATATGCTTTGAAATTGAACCTTGTGCTCCATTACACATGACTCGAGAAGAAATGCAAAGTCGGATCCATAACATGCAATCACATAGTCAATGCCATAGATGAAATGATGAATACACTAAAGAATTAGTGCCTAGCCTACGTACAAGTGCTCGTGTGTCATGCAAGATGCAAACACAATTCCTTGGTTAAATTAAATCCTTACATGCACCTCTCATTGCTCAAAGGAAGAAATAATTTTTGTGCTCTACTCCACCCACCCAAATGCCACAATCACTCACGAAAATAGTGGTTCTCAATGATGCCCACTAAGGTGAAACAACCCATCTCACAAGTGAAGGCATCCCCCACGACCCTCAAACTCATCCAATCACCTTTCTAGTCATCTTGAGGTTCCTAATTTACTGATGAATATCCCAACTCTCGTGTGTGTAAAGAATTTTGCATGATCAATGTAAGGTGTTCTCTCAAGTACACATGCATCTAAGATTTACTACATATCGCTGCAATGGATAGCATGCCATGCTAGTGCTCAATGATGGTGCAATAAGTGCATAAACCTAACCCATGGCATGGAAGTAATTGAAAAATCAAGAGAGACAACCCCTGATGAGTATAGTGCATTCGACAAGTGCAACGTGAAGTGGTCGTGAATCCAAAACCCATGTGTTTTGCAAAGATATCAACAAGAAATACACCTGATTTATGATGTACAATAGCTATAATGAAAATCCAACTCCAACTTGTCCAAAAAAAATCAATCTTGATCTAGACTATCAAGTTCTTGAGCAAATAATTTTAAAATAAGGACAAAAATAATACCTACTCTAGACAAACATAAGAAATACAACTAAAACAAGATAAATAGTTATGTAAACTACTAAGCACATAAAATCCTACCAACAATATTCTACACTCTAGGGGTTTTCAATTTTTGTGAAAGTGCATGATAGTGGCTCAAGTCCTATGTCACTATATTTGAAATAACATGTGCATATGATACCAAATTGGATGGGACTTTCCAATACTATAAGATAATAAAGTAAGAGATTTGAAATAAGTATCAAGTGGAAATTCGTTTTTTACAAAAATTGGATTCTAAAAAATGCATGAAAATTGATCAAAACACAAAATTAAGTAATGTTATTTGGAGCCCTTAAAAACCTTGACAACTTTTATCTAATTCCAAATATCTTAATGGAAATACATATTATAAATATCCAAGTATTTTTCATGAAAGTTTTAGATTGATAATTTTTTTTGAGATGGTTATGATTAGAAACACTCAAAGTTTTTTACAATTTGCAAAAATGGTCTCAAAGATTAACATAAAAATATATGCTTATTGACTTGTTTTGATCCTTTCTATTTTTTTTCAATTACTATCTTGTGTTGAACACATTTTGCTAAAGCCATAGAGGGTCCAAATTGCCACAGAAGTGGCTTTTACGCTACAAGACTAGTGTTAATGAATGTTAGAATTGATAAAAACTATACGATCAACACATCCCAAATTACTTGTTCAATTATTGAGTCAAAATTGCATGCATTCAACATAAGAAACACTTAATAGAATAGATATTTTATTTTATTTTCATTGATTTATAACTTGATGTATTAAAATTTTTTAAATAATTGTGTTTTGCAATTAAATTAGGCAACCCATAGCAATAATGTTATTGAATTTATATTGTAATTTGAATAGTTGTCATATGTGGCCCTGGTGATACCATTATTTTAAGGCTTGTACATATGCAATACAATATCATAATTATTCTCGACCTCATAACCTCTTGTCCTATAAATTGATACTTTATGGTCACCTTAATTAAGATTATATCTACAATCTTGTCATATAAATCAAAACTTTAAGGATGCCTTAATTTCACATTACATCTATAATCACATTATCATTTCAAATGTAGTTATGGAGTAAAAATATAATTCTATGTCATTTTTAGGATTAGAATCATATCAAGCAAAAAGGAAAAATGGCTATGCCCATGAAAATAGACAAGAGAGGTAAGGGAGGTGAATAATATCATGTCACATCACCAAGGCATGTAGTGGATACGAGCTCATGTAGAGCTTGATATCTCAACACTCCCCCTCAAGCTCATCATGAGCTTGTGAACTCCAAGCATAGTCTTCAAGTGTTGATGCTTCTCAGCTCCCAAGGTCTTGGTAAAAATGTTAGTAGATTGATCCTATGTGTTGCTGACATAAACCAAGTCAATATCACCTACCAGAACCCATTGTTAAATGAAATGGTAATGGACCTCTATGTGTTTGGTCCGTGTATGATATATTGGGTTCCTAGCCAATTGAATGCTACTAAGGTTATCATAGTAGATGATAACCTTCTTATCCACTAGCATCCCCAAATCACCTAGTAGCTTGCATTACTAGACTGCCTCATATGCTACAATTGTAGTACCTTTGTACTCTACCTCTGTACTATCAATTGTTTCTGGCTACTCCAAGTAATAGAAGCACTCCAAAGAAAAACATAAAACCAATGGTATATCTCTTGTTTTAAGTACTACTAGCCCAATTTGCATGTGTATAGCCATGCAAGTCTAATGGTACATACCAAAGAATAATGAATAGTCTAATGTGGACTTGATATAGCATAATGTGCACCAAACTACATCCAAATGTGGGTTCCATGAAAGCTGCATTAACTGACTCTCCAAACCAGCTATGTAGTTTAGATCTAGCCTAGTGATCATAAAATAGATAAAATTGTCCACAATCTTGTGATATATAGTGACATCCTCAATCAATTTACCCTCATGTGCACTAAGCTTAGGATTAATATCCAAAGGCATAGCAATAGGCTTGCAATTAGCCATACCATACTTCCTCAATATATCCAAAGTATATTATCTATGTGATAACCATATATCCTCTAGAGTCTTGATTATCTCTATGTTGAGAAAATAGTATGGCTCTCCCAAATCCTTTATCTCAAATTCAATCTTGATAAGACCCTTTACATTGTCAATCTTTGTCTCACTATCATCCACAATGATCAAATCATCCACATATATAGTAATGACCACAATACCTGCATCACTCTCACATATATAGAGTGAGTGATTAGCTTGTGCTTTGCAAAATCCAATGCTGACAAGGTATTCTAGAATCTTGTCATGCGATGCCCTAGGTGCTTGCTTTAGCCCATACAAAGCCTTATAAAGCCTTTATACATAATTCAGATGATTTTTATTCACATATCCAGGTGGCTGCCCCACACAAACTTCCTCTTGCAACTCCCCCTACAAGAAGGCATTCTTAACATCCATTTAATGCATGATCTAACCTTTTTATGTAATCATTGCTATGATAGTCTTTATAGTCGCTATTTGAGCCATTGAAACAAAGGTCTTCTCATAATCAATACCATGATTTTTTGCATATCCTTTGGCAAGTAGTCGTACCTTATAGTGCTTAGTAAATCCATCTAACCTTGTAAACCCATTTGCAACAGTCAATCGCTTTCTTGCCTTGAGGTAAGGACACCAACTCCTATGAGTCATTATCCATAAGTGCAACCATTTTTCCATCCATAGCATGATTCCAATACTCATTATCTACATCCTCAAAACAAGTGGGTTCCACATCTTGCACAACCTTAGCCATGTATGCATATTGACATATGATGAGCTACATAGCTATCATATGTCAATCATTGCATTGGCTTTCTTACTCTACTTGACCTATGTGGACTTGGATTACTACTAGATGCTTTAGCATCCTCTTGTGTCTTCTTTTGCACATTAGGTTTTTTAATAGAAGGAATCCCAAATGTTGAGATGGCAAGCTCAACACGTGCGGACATTGATGATGGACCGCCTGGTTAGATGGGTCCGCACGTCTACACTTAGCATGTTGGTGGTCATTATGATACTCACATGGCCATTGACTTATCACTTATTATATTTATTTTGTTACACCTACCTACGGCTGGCAAAGACATAGCGCAAGTCGATTAGTGTAGTCAGTTATGCACTATTTGACTTAGTAGGCCACTTTCCTTTATGTTGTATCTTATCTATACTTTGTGTACATTGTATAGTGTGTGGAAGAAGAAGAAAAAGCCAGCAAGAAAACATTTTGGCCTCCATCTCTCTTCTTGAGTTCTTGAGTGAGCTTCCTCTTATGTATACAATGTGTGTTTGGCACAGCACCTCAAGCAAGTCCCCCCCACCACGCGATTCTTGACATGGTATCAGAGCCGCGCCATTGAGAGAGGCTGATTTCGAAGGCTAAAGTGAAGGAGAAGAAGCAAGGTTCGAGCAAGCAAGCAACGGGTAAGAAGCTCTCCCATTCTTCCAGTCTCTCTCTTGGATAGTGCCTGTGGAGACACCGAAAGTAGGGTCGAGCAAAAATCTCAGATTGCTGTGAGATTTGGTGTGCGAGCAGATCACTGTGTATTCTGCAGATAGGCCCTTAAAGCTTTCCCGTAGTTATTTTGGACGTCTGAGGCCATTTCAGACCCCATTTTAGAGCCGTAAGGTTGCGGACAACAATTTCAGGGTACATTGTGATTTTAATTGTATTGATCGAAAGTGGGTGCACAGGTTACAAATTGCGAATCTACACTTTTTGAGGAGTTTGCAGAAAGCAAACATAAGGTTTATCTGCAAACAGGTTGCAAATTACATGTACTATTGATCAATCAATGAAAAAGGTTGCTTGGTGTATTGTTGTGCACGTGTTGTGAAAGATTGCAGAAGACTAGCTTGCTCTGTTATATCATTGTTTGTGATAATGGCAGAGAACAGTGGAGATTCCATTATTGAGAAGCTCGAAAAGAACAACTATCCTTCATGGAAGTTCCATGTGACGAACTTCCTCATTGGAAAGGGCCTTTATGAATTTGTTTCACATGAAAAAAAGGAGCTAGAGCTGGGTATCCCTTCGACTGCAGATGAGTTAAAAGCATGGAAAGAGTGGAATGCGAAAGACAAAAATGTGATGTATTGGCTATCTACAGTCATTGATAATACTATGATGGGACATATTAGGAATGCAGAAACTTCACATGCAGCTTGGACAATTTTTGAGAGCATGTTTTCAGTAAATACAAAGGCACGAAAGATTCAACTCAAGAAAGAGTTGAATGCCTTGAAGAAAGGAAAAATGTCTGTCAACGAGTATGTATTGAAGGTGAGGAGCATTGTAGATGCTTTAGTAGCGATTGATGCAATACCGGATGATGATGATTCGGTTTCATCCACTCTGAGTGGCCTTAACAATGAGAAGGCATGGAAATCATTTGTTACTTCAGTATATGTACGAAAGCCATTTCTAGATTTTGATGAGCTGATCTCTCTCATGATTACTGAAGAGATCAATATGGAGGGTGATTCGTCTGAAAGAAATGGTAAACATGTCCAAGCATTTTACTCGAGTTCAGGAAGGGGACGTGGTAGATCCTCTTCGAGAGGCCGTGGGACATACTGGTGATAACTAGCAAAACAAGTTCAATCAATAGTTTGGTGAAATGCAGGTTTTTGGAGGCAGAGGAAACTTTAGAGGCAGGGGGAGCTCTAGAGGAAGAGGTGGATGGAAAAATAGAGGCTCTAGAAATTCTGCTATTGTTTGCCATTATTGTGGCAAAACAGGCCATATTGCAGCCCATTTCTATGCAAAGAAGGATGATATTCGCAGTGGTAAATTGCAACAAGGAAATTATGCATCATCTTCACGACATAATGAAGACAAAAATGAGCATCTATTTGTTATGCAACATATGATGAATGTAGTTATAGGAAAGGGGACACATGATGATGTATGGTATGTTGATTCAGGCGCATCTAATCATATAACCAGTCACGTTGAATGGTTTGGAGAGATGCACGACTTACAAAACCTAGGTTATGTGCAGATGGGTGATGATTCATGCCACCCAATTTCACACATTGGAAAGGTTCCCTTGTCCTTGTATGATGGCCAGACAAAGAGTCTAACAGATGTATTACATGTGCCATCAATTACAAAGAATCTAGTGTCTGTTGGCCAAATGGTAGAGCAGAGGTTGCAGGTCCGATTCAATGTAAAATGTTATTTTGTAGAAGACTTTAATGATAAGTGTAGGTTGGTCGCAAAAGGAAGTAGAGTTGACCGAATGTTCACTTTAGATGCTGGAATTCCTACAATGGATGCTGCTATGTATGCTAAAGGAAAAGGAGTAGTTGCAGATATTGAAATATGGCATAAACATATTGGACATGCAAATGTGCAAAGGCTGAAATTGATGCAGTCTAGAGGATTGGTTACAGGGTTGCCTTCTCTTAGAGTTGCAGAATTGCATAAAGTCTGTGAAGCATGAGAGTTTGGTAAGCACACGATAACCCTTCTTGCATGATAGAGAAGTGAGCATAGATATACTTGATGTAGTGCATATAGATGTTTGGGGGCCTACATAGAATGTATCTCTTGGTGGTAGCAAATACTTTGTCACATTTATTGATGACTATTCAAGGAAGTTATGGGTATGCTTCATGAAGGAAAAAAGTGATGTGTTTGAGTACTTCAAATCTTTTAAGGCAGCTGTTGAAATAGAAACAAGCTTAAAAGTAAAGTGCTTGAGATCAGATGGAGGGGGAGAGTACCTCTCTAATGAGTTCAGTGGCTTCTTGAGGACTCATGGGATAAAGAGGCAATTTACTTGTAGGTATACCCCAGAGCAAAATGGTATTGCAAAAAGAAAAAACTTGCATATTGTAGAAGTTGCACGGGCATTAATGGCTGAAAAGAATATGCCCAAACATTTTTGGTTTGAGGCTTTCCATACTGCTATTTACATTATGAGCAGAACTCCCACAGCTACAGTTCATGGGATGACTCCTAAAGAATGCTTTACTAGCAAGAAGCTTGATGTATTACACTTGAAGATATTTGGCTATGTTGCATACATTCATGTGCCAGATGAGCTACGGAAGAAGCTTGATCCAAAGGCAGAAAAATGTGTTTTTATTGGATACTCTTTAGAGCAGAAAGGATATCGCTGTTATAACCCTGTCACAGGTGAGTTCAGAGTGAGCATGGATGTTATCTTTGATGAGATGGGAAGTTGGTATACACCTACTGGTGATGTTTGGATGATGATAATGATCAGGGCAGCTATGTGCAGAAAGATAAACAAGAATCACGAAGTCTTAGTGGACCAGAAACATCATCTGGTACTACACCTATAGTGAGCCCTTGGTATGGGAGACTAAGGAGTAGCCCAACATCTTCAGGTGGATCTATAAGTGTTGCAGGGAAGGACAAAGGAAAGAAGAAAGTGCTAGATGGTAATGATGCATCTACCACTCATTTGGGATTTGATGGAGATTCTAGTGGTTCAGAGAGTTTGGATGATGAGCTTGGCATTCCTTTAGTCAGGACGCTAGGTGTACAAAGAGCTCATAGTAATGTAAAGGCTCCATTGAGTGATCCGGTTGTACTCAGATCTAGCAAGATCAAATACCTTGTTAAAAGATTTGGTTTTGAAGGTTATGTAGCTCACCATGATGCTTATATGGTGAAACTAGTTGAGGATGTTAAGCCCACTTGTTTTGAGGATGCTATTGGTCATGCTCATTGGGATGCAGCAATGGATGAGGAGATGGTTGCATTAGAAGCCAATAAGACTTGGGATTTGGTACCCTTACCTAAGGGTAAGAAAGCTATTTGTTGTAAGTGGGTTTACAAAGCCAAGAATAATGCAGATGGTTCAGTTAGCAGGTATAAGGCTAGGCTGGTTGCAAAAGGCTATGCTCAAACATATGGCAGAGATTATGACGAGACATTCAATCCAGTTGCTAGGATCGCAACTGCTAGGTATGTGATTGCCTTGGCAGTAGCCAAAGGTTGGAGTTTACAGCAAATGGATGTTAAGAATTCCTCCTTGCATGGTGAATTGCAAGAAGAAGTGTATATGGAGCAACCAAGAGGTTATGAGGATTTAGAGCATCCCACATATGTGTGCAGCTTAAAGAAGGCGCTCTATGGGCTGAAGTAAGCACCTTAAGCATGGTTTGACACGATTGGAGAGTATCTTGTCAATATTGGATTTTGTATTTCTGATGTTGATCACTCACTTTATGTGAGAAAGGGAGATGCAGGGTTGGTCATCATAGTCATCTATGTGGATGACTTGATTATTACAGGTGACAGTGACAATGGGATTGCTGCTGAAGTTAAGGACTTCTTGAAGAAGAATTTTGAGATGAAAGATTTGGGTGAGCTGAGATACTTTCTTGGTATTGAGGTGATCATATGTGATGATGGTATATGGCTATCCCAAAGGAAGTATGGCTTGGATATGTTATCCAAGTATGGTATGACAGCATGTAAGCCTCTTTTAGTACCATTGGAGCAAAATGTGAAGCTGAGCATTGGACCCTACTATGTTCAGGAGGATAGTAGGGAGTTTGATTTACATGATTATCACAAGGGTAGACTTGAGCTATGATGTTGGCCTTGTCAGTCAGTTTATGCAGATGCCTAGAAAGCCTCATTTGGATGTAGTTAGACATATATTGAGGTATGTGAAGTCCACTTTACATTATGGACTTTTTTATGAGGCAGGTAAGGATGTACAGGTCTTTGGATACATAGATGCAAATTGGGCTGGTATCATGTCAGACAGAAGATCTACAAGTGGATTCATGTTTTCCCTTAGTAGTGCAGCAGTCACATGGAGCAGCAAAAAGCAACCTACAATTGCTTTATCGAGTATAAAGGCTGAGTATAGAGGTGCTGCTATGGCAACATGTGAGGTGGTATGGCTGGAAAAGTTATTAGGTGATTTGGACGTGCAGGGAGATGGTCCAGTTTTCATTCATTGTGATAACATGAGAAGCATACAGCTAGCTAGGAATCCAGTGTTCCATGCTAGGACAAAGCACATTGAGGTGCACTACCACTTTGTGAGAGAGAAGGTACTTATAGGAGATATTGACTTGATATATGTCAGCACACATGATCAGATAGCTGACATTTTCACAAAGGCATTGGGTGCAGAGAAGCTTCAAATTTTTTGAAGCTTACTTGGAGTTGTAGAGATAGAGTTGAGCTTGAGGGGGAGTGTTGAGATGGCAAGCTCAACACATGCGGACATTGATGATGGACCGCCTGGCTAGATGGGTCCGCACGTCTATACTTAGCACGTTGGTGGTCATTATGATACTCACATGGCCACTGACTTATCACTTATTATTTTTAGTTTGTTACACCTACCTACAGTTGGCAAAGACATAGCGCCAGTCGATTAGTGTAGTCGGTTATGCACAGTTTGACTTAGTAGGCCACTTTCCTTTATGTTGTATCTTATCTATACTTTGTGTACATTGTATAGTGTATGGAATAAGAAGAAGAAACCAACAAGAAAATATTTTGGCCTCCATCTCTCTTCTTCTGTTCTTGAGTGAGCTTCCTCTTGTGTATACAGTGTGTGTTTGGCGCAGCACCTCAAGCAAGTCCCCCCACCATGCGATTCTTGACACCAAACTCCTCATCTAAGCTCTACTTAGAGCCATCTGAATTACTATCAACATGAGAGGAACTTGATGATACATATGTCATAATAGGTGAGTCCCCCAACTTTCTCTTTACCTTTTCTTGATATTGGTGATGTACTTGGTGGAGTAACCTATGACCTCAATCTACCAATCCAAGGTCTATCAAAACCATGACTAGCAGACTCTTGCAACCCACTCAATGCTATGATTATTGAACTATTTTTTGCATAGCCACACTCTCATTCTCATTAACCCCAACTGCATTCTCTACACATTACTATACTAGCTACTCGTTTCATAAAAAACAATATCCTACTCTCTAAGCTTACGTGTAATAGGGTTATAGCATCTATATAACTTCTACTAAAGAGAATATCCAAAAAATACATATTTTTCTTCTTTGGAATCCAATTTACTACTCAACTCATCAAGAATATACACATAAATAATACATCTAAATACTTTCAATTGGGACAGATTTGGCTTTCTACCCATAAACTTCTCTTTGGACATCATACCATGTACAAAAGTAATGGGTGTCTTATTCATGATGTATATAGTAGTAGCAATTCCTTTGGAACAATAGTAATGATGACAAATTCTTTTTTACATTAGTATAGGAGCCATCTTTGTAATATGTATGTTTTTTGACTCAGTAACTCCATTTTGTTGTGGAGTATATCTACATGCATACTATCTTTGTATATCATTTTTTGAGTATTTTTTGTAGAAAATAAAAAAACTCACTAGTGGAGATATATTTTTCCCCTCCATCCAACCTTAGACATTTAATATGCAACCAAGGCCTTAAATCTTTAAAGTGAGTGAACACCTCACTTTTCTCACATATAGAGTAAATCCATACTTTGCGAGTATGATCATCAATGAGGGAAGTATAATACATACAACCACTCAAAGTTGCAATCTTTGTAGGAACCCACATATTAGAATGTATCAATTCAAGTAGCTTCTTGCATATATTCTTTTCATGTGGAAACACATGTCTTGCTTGGTTTCCAAATTGACATGCTTCATATACTTTATGTATCCCATTAACATTAAACTTGTGCAAGCCATGCACAATTTGTTTTGACTACAAGTCTTTCAACCACTGTAGATTCACATGATCAATTATCTTATCCCAAATTTCAATATTAGCCACAATACCTAAACCTTGTGTAAACATGGTAGCATCCATTTCAGGAAGATTTGCATAAATGTAAACAATCTACTAGTACATTTTCCTTTTGCAATTAACTTGTAATCATTTTTTAGATCTTCTACCATAACAGCCATTAGATGATGTGAACTGAACTTGCACTTCCTGTTCTATCATTTGACCAATAGAAACCAAGTTTTTTGTAATATTTGGTAATGTAGCACATCAACCAAGTACTTAGTTTTTCCATCCTACATACTCAAAGGAATATTTCTAACATGAGTAATGGGGTGAGCTATATCATCCCTTGTCTCCACATAGACCGGAGTCTCTAATGACCTGTGCATCTCTCTAAACCACTCTCAATGAGAAATCATCTGATTAGAGGCATCTAAATCTACATACCTATCATACATTGTTCTTTGATATACTATTAGCAGTCAAAGTATTCATAAAGTACTACATAACAAATAATTATTCACAAGTTTGGCACTATTATTTTTGCTACTACTAGATATATAATTACTTTGTTGCTTTCTTACATTCCTAATTTCAGCCTTCTTTTTAAAGGAATATTTAGAAATACGGCCTTTCTAACCACAATGCCAACACTCTCCACTATCACTAGAATTTTGTTGCCTATTAGAATATGCAGCTTTTCCTCTTTGACTCCCTCCTCTTTCTGGGGACCATTCTCCTCTATTTTGATGTGCATCATAACCTTAACTACCACCCTGGCCTCTACCACAAACTTTGCCTTTGCTAGTAGAGTAAAACACCTATTCAAACTTCTTTCTTTGAGAAGAAGAGGAATCCAAGCTAAGGTTCTTCTTCTCAAGTATCAACATAGAGATCAAGTTAGCAAAATCAAGAATATCATCCCTTGTATTCATAGATGACATGAAGCTTTTGTATTCATCTCCAAGAGCATCTAAGCATGAACACACAACATCATCATCATCCATTTCCACACTGATATACCCAAGAGCTTCTATAATACTCTTGATCTTCAAGGCATAATCATTAGTGGATGACTTTCCTCTTTTCACTTGGTTTAGAGCTGTAACTTTTTGGCATTTGTATTTACTTTAAATAGCCTTGCTAAATTCTTTCAGGCAATAGCACGGGTTTTAGATTCTTGTAAATAGGCCATCATGCTATCTATGACAATGTGATATATAACCAATACATGACTTTACTCTGTGTTTGTTCCCAATATTTCTTAGCCTTTACTTGTTCTGCAATAGCATTTTGTGCACGAATTTCAAGTGCTGCTTCTGTGTCTCCTTCAATATAATTTCAAATACCTTTGTCCCTCAAGAAATTTATCATCATGAACTTCCATGCATGATTATTATTGTTGTCAAGGTTCTTGCTGACAATCTGGTTGAAGTCATTAAACATTTTGATCAAATAGAAAACCTTGCAAAAATTGCAATATGCAAGTAAGTTGATACTAGGTGCACCACAACCAAACATATAATATTTTTCACTGTTTGCACAATAATAACTACAACCTGTAATTTGTATGCACATATCTTTTGTGTCTACAACCAAAAAAATACCTAAAATCTTACAGATTTGAAATCTATAACTTGTGCACATATAAATGGATAACACCGATAAAACGACAGTAAGCCCAAAAAATGCTATTGGAACCACTTTTAGGTCTAGAGTGGAGGTTGAAATGACCTCATATCACTAAAATTAGAGACTAAAATCATGCCAGTCTCAAGAGCCTCTTGCGGGTATGACCTAAGGTAAATCACGCAAGGTTGAAGAGCTTCTTAATCGTTGCTTGTTTGCTTACTTTTGTGCTCTAACACCTTTACCTCAGTCTTCAATTGAGTTTCATACAACTATGGGATTACTTTGATATCATGAAAATAGACAAGAGCAAAGAGAGATAAAGAGACCAAGAGTATACAAACAAAGGCAATGGAGACATGAGCACACATAGAGATAGAGCTGAGATCTTATTTCTTCTTCTTCCACACAAAAAACTAAGTCTTTAACATGATAAAATACCAATTATATAAGAGTACCACAACATATGTACATGTTGTCACTAAGTGTGAGCCCGCCAAGGAAAGAAGAGGTGGTATAATGGGTGCAGTCCAGTAGTAGAATCATTGGTGTATCCTCATGTTGGTCACCCAACACATCGATGAATAATATCCTATCACATCACCAAGGTATGTTGTGGATGCTAGCTCATATAGAGCTTGACATCTCAACAATCCATTTATTATTATTTTTAAAAGAGATCTAAAAAACCTAAAATTAGTATAAAAATATTTACAATAGATATAACTAACAAAAAGTTGGGGGTTATTTGCACATGAGAAAGTACATATAGCAACAAAAACATGTAATTCTAGCCAATGGGATGCAACATGAGAAAGTATGTACAACAACAAAAAGTTGGGGGTTATTCAGACATGAGAAAGTACATACAACAGCAAAAACATGTAATTCTAGTCAATGGGATACAATAATTTTATCAAAATATTGAGTAGTGAAATTTTTGTTTGGTTTAATGCAACTGCTATGTTAGAAAGCAGTATATTACACTCATATTACAAAAGGTATAAATATCATTTTATCATTAAATAAATATAACATTGTCTAAGAAGGAGTTATTAGCTACTGCATTGGGTTTGAAACATGATCGCAAAACACATCCAAAAATTTATTAAAATATTCACTCATCCCAAATGATAGAAAAAATTGAGCAATTTATGTACTCTCCCAACAAGGATAGATAGTGGGGCTCAATTTGAGCTAGTTTTGTTCCACCTATGAGCATCTTTAGGTACGAAGGTCTCTTTCTATGGCAACACAGAACTAGGAGGGCTCCTTGGTCAAAAAAATTGTAATTGCATAGTTGGTTCTACGATGGGGAAGAAATATGTATGAGTATGATTTAGTGAGCATGGGGAGTCTAGAAATTATGTGCTAGACATGCTCTCTAAAAAAGAGAGCAAAACTCTATGCTTGGCTTTATAAGAAAAAATCCAATGTAAAATCATAAATATAAATATAAATATTTTGAAAGGATCATCTTCGTTGTTTTCGTGTTGTGCTTTAGGAAGATGTACAATGAACCTAGTGATAAGAATAATCAAGGAAGGTACTTTTGAATGTCAAACAACATGTTAGTGTATTATGTTTAGAAAACTAAAGAAAATCATGTTTGGATGGGAAGTGAGCAATCATTTTCCCTAATGGAGAATGATTGATGGCTGATGGACTCTATAAGTCAAATGCTTTCCTAATAGGGAAAATTTAGAATAAGAGCTAGTCCCAGTGACTTTTTCTGGGGTTTGATCTTAGAATGTGGTCACATGTTTTAGGGGAATGGAGATGGGATTTGGCCTAATGAGTAGCGGGGTACAATTCAACTTTTCCTCATCTCTCACTCAAAATGAACCAAGTGTGGTGATTCACGTATTCTCGGTCTCAATGGCTTACGAAGTGACCATCCTGGATCGAGCACTAGAATGTTATTAGATACTATTAGGTCTTTAGGAATCCCCAAGTGATCCTTGTGGATTGAACCAAGTGCTTCACTATGAGTTAGACCTAGGCATGTGCAGTCAGAGTAATGGTGATTATTCCTATGGAGTGTGGATGGCAGCAACTAGGATGGATGACTACCAACAGTTACCTTTTGTAATATTAAGCGACAAATATACTACAATAATATTGCTATTGAACCAAATCCTTAAAAGTTCAAACATGAAAATTGTGTCCCTAATAGCTCATCTATTGGTCAAGTGAAGGCTAGAAGGTTCTTAAGGTTTCATGTAAAACTTTGCAAGATAATTGTAGAATTGGGGGTTCAACCATTAAATACAATCAATGGAAATCCCTACATAATTTAATTACGAATCATGCTATGATAATGGATAGGATCAAAGTAAAAAAGCCAAAGTTTGAAAAATACTAGATACTTTTTTAGGTTTTTAAAATAAAGTTGATTGAAAAAATGATGATCTCAAAGACTTCAAAGACTAATTAAACCTTTTCAAAAAGGCAATGATAGAATAGTTCACTTACTATATGGTAAGAAGTTAGAATTGTTATGTTTTTTCATTATCTATCTCATATAAGATTTTTAATTAACTATTTTTACTTTTTAATTGTGTAGGATATTTTACACAATCATACTCCATATTTCATCAAAAAATATGGAAGCCTATCTATTTGATCAACCTAAGTTATGGAAAAATCATGTTATCAGAGGTAAGAATAAAATACACAAGAATACAAGACAAGGAGGAGAAAGAGTCAAAGAAAATAGTGTTAAGAAGTGAACTGGAGAGAGAAGACTACAAAGTGAGAAATGAAGAAGTGCAAAAGAGAGAGAAAGAGAGTGATGAGGAGAGAGAAATACTAGAATAGGAGAGAGAAAGATAGGAAAGAGAAAGAAGCCATTGAAGCTAAGAGCAAGGTGAAGAGGAGAAGAACAATAATGTATTAATATGTCAAAGATGAGAAAAATTACATGTCCTCTCCTTTTATACCAATGTCAGTGTGACATGGCATCTTGGGTAAGTTACTCATGAATATATGTGTGTATCACATACATTCAAAATAATGTAATTTGAAAATATTATTTTTATATATTTTTTACATAGATAAGGGTGTAATACAAAGGGATTATTTATAGATTGAATAGAAAAGGGTTATATTTTATTCAAGAAAAATTTATAGATAAGGATATTTATAAATAGGCCTTGAACGCATGTGATGTGGAGGATATACATATAGTAACTTCCCCGAGCATGGCATCAATATTATTTACATGCTAAATCCTTATCGTTCCTAGCTTCTTACAATCCATCCTATCCCAAAGGTTTTTGCCCTTAAAAAAAAACTTGCAAAGATTGGAAAAGGATGGATAGAACAGAGTACTACTCTATTTTTTGTTTTACAAACGGGAAAATGAATAAAATATGACAGACATATGGACTCAAATGGAAGAACAAAAGTAGGCCTTAGCTATATACATGATCAAGAATGCTTGAGAAGTATTTGGAGCCGTAAGCTCTTCAATTGATGAGCTCAAAATGAGGTAGATAGCTTGATGTGTAAACAAACCCTACTAGACCAAATCTGCCATAACTTCTAGTAGAAGTGTCCAAATGGGGCATGCCATATGTCAAAACATAGCTCGTGAAGAGTAATTTGGCCCTATGTAAGTGGCATAATTCTAAAAATCAGGTAGAATAAAAACTATTCTAAAACAACTTGTTGTGAGTTTCCTCTCTACACCATAACTAGCACCATAGTTAGTAGGCTTCAGCCACACCAATGTGTCCCTTAGGAAAGAAAACTCACCTAATATAGAATCAGGCCTCCAAGAAGCTTTCTCAAGTGGTAAAACTCTCCATTTGATTAGATATTCAATGATGGAACGAGATCAAAACTTATTATCACGCTGACCTATTACAACCTCTGGGATGTACTGAATAAGACCTTCATCAATAGGCGGCAACCCATCAACTATATCAATAGGATCATCATAGAAAGACTTCATCAATAGGTGGCAGCCCATCAACTATATCAATATGATCACCATAGAAAGCCTTCATCAATAGGTGGTAGCCCATCAACTATATCAATAGGATCACCATAGAAAGCCTTGAGCTGACTAACATGGAATACATTATGAATCTTAGTGGAAGAGGGTAGCTCCAATCTGTATGCCAAGTCTCCAATGTGCTTCAAGATCTAGTAGGGGCCATAAAATCTATGATCAAGCTTGTTATTGGATCCAAATTTCAAAGTAGAGTACCTAGACTTGGGCACCTTTAATAAAACCAATTCTCCTTCTTGGAACTCTAAAGGTCACCTTCTCTCATCAGCATACATCTTTATTTGATATTGAGCTTTCCTAAGATTCATCTTACACTACTGGTCTACATTATTTCCGATTCTTCTTTCCCATGAGGATTAATTCATTCATTAAAGATGATTATGGGTAAGGGTACCTTATAGCCATACATAGCCTCAAGGGACAAAACTCCAATGCTAGCATGGGTGGAGTTGTTGTAGGCAAACTCAACCAAGTATAACCAAGAATCCCATGAATTTTGGACATCATAATAGAAATGGCAAAGATAAGTCTCCAACCACTTATTTACCCTTTTTGTCTACCCATTAGTCTCTGTGGATGATAGGTTGTAGAAAGAGCCAATTCAGTGCCCATGGATGTGAATACTGCCTACCAAAAGTTACTCATAAACTTTGAGTCTTTGTCATGAATAATCACTTGTGGTAATCCATGTAGTCTAAAAATCTGCTCCATGAGCTGACTGGCCACTTGAGAAGCAATAAAGTGGGTCTTGGGTTGGAATGAAATGGGCTACCTTGGTGAGTCTATCCAACACCACATATTACTATTCCATCCCTTTTTGGTAGTAGGCAAGCTAGTAATGAAGTCCATGGTAATGTGCATCCATTTGCCTATAGGAATGGCTAATGGCTACAACAGACCACCCAGCTTATGGGTGCTATTCTTATTTTGCTAACCACGCATACACTTCATGACAAAGTCTTTGACATCTTTTCATAGCCCTTTCCAATAGAAGCTTTTGTTGATCCTATCATAGGTTTTGAAAACTCCAAGGTGTCCAACTAGAGGTGAAGAATGCAACTCCTCCATAATTTTTTGTGTAAAATAAGAATAAGAGGGAATGAAAATCTTGCCATTTAACTAGATGAGGAAATTTTTTAGTTGATAATGTGAGTTATTTTCCATGATACCCTGTTGTAATTTCTAAAAAATATGGTTGAGCTCTTCATCCAAAAGATAAGCCTCCTGTAGTTCTTTGATCTAATCACTATGTAGCTCAGTCATTATTGAAACTTTGCAAGCCCACATAGAGAAAGAGAATGAGCCACTATATTGTCTTTGCCCCTCGTATGAATGATGTCAAAATCATAATTTTGTAGTGTAGCTACCCACCTATGTTGCTTAGGAGTAAGAATGGATTGAGTGAGGAAACACTGAAGGACCCTGTGATTGCTCTAAACTCTAAATCAACTCCCATACAATAATGGTGCCATTTCTTTATTGCATGCAAGATAGGCAACATCTCTTGGTCATAAAAATTCATGGCCATTTCTTTACCTGTAAGCTTACGGTTGTTGGGGGTAAAGACGCCTCCATCTAGCCACCCGGGTATTACTACACTGATAGTACCCGCACTTGCACACTGCAGGTAGCGGTAGCCCATCACTTTCACTTCATTCTTTATTCTTTTAGTGACATTTGAATAAAGGGAAGACCGATCACACATATTGTGACTATTGGGATTCCCACATTTGTAGTCTCTCTCTTTCTTGCTCTTGCTCCATCTGCTATAGCTCTCACCTCCGTGCTCTCTTGCTCAATCGTTCTCACCTTTCAATTGCTATCAAGGCTTGGATCTTTGAGGTATTGAATGTGTTTGGGCACTCCTTCAGCATTCATTCAAATATCTACACGCTTTTCTTCACTCTTGGCAGTCATAGCCACACCTTTCGAGCCTTCGGTCAGTCTTATCCTTCTTGCATTGGGCCTTCTTGGGCAACCTCAGAGCATTCATCTACAAGTATTGGAGATCTCATTCCACTCTTTATTTTAGTCCATAGGGTTTGAAGAATAGGGTAGCCATGGCTCAGCCCATGAAGGTTTGGAACTAAGCTCTCTCTCTCTTCTATGCTTATTATTGAGGCCTCTTGGGAAGCTTCTTTGGGAGCCATAGAATCTCCCTAGTCATCAAGTAGTGTCTATCTCCCTTAGCAACATCAAAAATGTGATTTCAATAGGTTTTCCCATTATCTTAGCTTGTAAAAAACGTGCCCTTCATCTCTAGCATCTCTTTAGGTCGTTGGCACTATACAAAGGTCTTTATGCCTCAAATTTAGTGGGAAATAGGAAAAGAGGGCCTAGGCTAATGGCCGACCATGTCAAAAGTGGGGATGACCGCCCAAAAAGTAGGGCATGCATATAAGGTTCAAAAGTGCCAATGAGATCTTTATGCTTTGAGTTTTGAATTTACCCAAAGCTTGCAGGTTATGCATTTGAGCTATTACTTGAGATTTGAGAGTGGAATCTCTTACACGTCCTTGACTATGATATTTGCTTGGTAGATGATCTCATGTCTGCTCTTGGAGTTTTGGCAGTGGTTTTGACCTTTTTATTGCTAGTTAGAGTAGGCTATTTTCTACATAGTCTGCCTCTACTCGACTCATTATGGCTGGTCATCTCAAAGATACAACCTTGTTTGAAGGGGAGCTACGGAGCTCTACCACAAGACCAAGGGATTGCTTATTGATCAAGCATTTCAAGCCAAGTGGCCATGGCTACCTCTCACATAGCCGACGGGCAATGCCTACCTTATGGGTGTAGTGAGCTTACCTTGATGCTCGATCGAGTTCCCTCCTCTCTCTTGCACTCCGGTAGCTCCACGATCCTTGCGGCAAGCTCAAGCAACCTCAAGCCCTCTCCGTTAGCTCCATCATCCATAGCCGTGCGAGAAAAGAGAAGAGAAGAGAAGAGGAGAAGATGAAGAGAGAAGATGGGGAGCTTCTTCTCCAGGATCCCTCACTCTCACATACTCACTCCCTCACACTCCCTCAATCCCTCACTCAAGCACGAGCAAGAAGGCAAGAAACAAGAGAAGAAGAAGAAGAAGCTTTGGCCACACACAAGAATGAGCTTCTCATTCACTTTTGAACCTTATATGCATGCCCTACTTTTTGGGCGGTCATCCCCACTTTTGACATGGTCGGCCATTAGCCTAGGCCCTCTTTTCCTATTTCCCACTGTTCTAACTTATCCCATTCCCACTAATGCATACAATTTGCACAGGAGTGAGCTCGGCACTCTTTTTACAAGGATTCGGGAGTGCCTTCATATTTCATGACTCACTTTTACTCTTTTCTTTTCTTGAGGCGACACTGAAGCCTTCTGGAGAGGTTGTCATTCAAATTTTCAAGGTCTGACTCCATCTGGGGTGCCTTTTCCTGACGTGCTTTTACTCTTTTCTTTTCTCGAGGCGACACTGAAGCCTTCTAGAGAGGTCGTCATTCAAATTTTCAAGGTTTGACCTCCATCCGGGGTGCCTTTTCCTTCCTTTGTCTTGTGCCTTTTTGGCTATCTCCTTCTTCCATTTTTCCCGCACTTCTGCTCCATTTTTCGATCCTCTGTGCTGCGGTAAACATTACTCCCCTCCGAGCTGAGTGCCAGTCCCATGGCACTGGGGTGGGGAGCTCTCGGGTAGTTGGGGTTGCTGCTAAGTGGAATTCGTGGGTAGATGACCACAATCAAAAGGGTGTTGTGAATGAGAGATGATGAAGTTTGGATCCCTGATGACTGGGAGAGATTTCGGCGTGCTTTGATCTTCATGAAGATGCTCGGTATTTGTCACACAACTGTAACTTCCATTCTGCTGACGATTGTCAAAACTAGGGCTCCATAATCATTTGGAGAACATGTGGTTTCAAGATCTATGCCAATGGTGGGTCCATCACTGAGTTACGATCATAGCCTGCAAGAGAAAGTTGTGCACTCCCTAAGGGGTGTGTTTGTCTCACGGTGTGGTGTAAGTGCATGTGCAGTGGAACTGGGAGATGGGTCTAACCTTGGGTAGGCCCTTGGTAATGTCCCACACTTAAGGACCCAGTTCGTGTGTTGTTGGATGTGCAATACAGAACTTAGGGTGAGAGGTCTGGAAGTCCTGCCCTTGATGCGCCCTAAGCGTGAAGTGGGGGGAGGGACTAGGGGTGAACCCTAGGTGTAGTGAGCAAAGTGAGTCCTCTTGCTTTTTCTTTTTCTTCTTTTTTTGTTTTTTTTCCTTTTTTTTGGAGAATTGCATACAAAGAAGGCGTTCTGACTAATGACTATCACCTTCAGCTGAAGCACGGGGTGGTCACAAGCATTGGGATAGAAAAGCGCGCCTCTGTAGGTATTCTTTAATAGCGGCCTGGGTCTTTAGAGGTGTGGATGACAAGAAGGGATGATTACACCTTGTGAAGTGGGTATCATTCATATTCTCTAAGATTTCTAGGCAAAAGGAGGGAAGCAAGGTTGCCCTCATCATTAATCTGGTCATAGCCCTCCTATCTATCCCTAGGTTGATGTCAAAAAAGAGGGGGGAAAGGTGGGCTTCCTCGACTATAGGCCTCTGCATTAATAGGAATTTGATAAGCCTAAGATAACTGTAGGTGGTTAGGAAGGCTAGATCCGGGCAAGAAGAAAAATCTGCAAGAAAGTGGTTAATGGATGGGAGGAGATCCTCTACTCTAAAAACTAGGCATTCCTCGGGACTCTAGGCATTTACGTTATATATTCTAGGAAAGTCAAAATCCCCATGAATAGTGCAGTCATAATCAACTCCATGCCTATGGGGGTAGGGCATGTAGATGGGGTCGTTGTGTTCTTCAGGAAGTGAGCTGTAGAAGGCGGTCGAGGCATCAAAATTGGCATCCCAAATCCTCCTCCGCCACTTCGGTTGTGCCTCATAGCCTTGGACGATTTTGGGAACCCTGTTCACCTTGTCCTGCCAGTAATTTGTAGGCTCTTGCCTCCACCTGGTTATTATAAGGCTCCTCTCTTCTATCCATCTGTTTGCCAGATCATTAGCCAAGTCCTTGATCTTGGATAGAATGCCTAGAGGCAACGCACGGTCCAACAAGCATGGATAGGCAAATGAGAGCTCAAATGGTCTCACCTCGAACTCCAGTCACGCCATATGATCAATTCACGAGGCCAATCGATAGGGTTGGGATCCCCTCGTAGTGGCACCGACTCTTCAGGGAATTGTCTGGGCAATGACCGTGCTCTGCGTTGTCCTTCCTCTACTGATTACTACCTTCTTCTAGCTACCACAATGCACTCAGACATGTGGGCATCTTCGGGCTCTTCAAGTGGGAGGTCTAGTAGAGGCGGACTGGGAGTTCTTCATTGTTCTACTTCAACATCTTGCTCCAAGTCTGAACCCTCTGCGGCATTCTGCTCAGGCAGCTGGGGCTACTTGTGGTGGTGGTGTTGGCTACTCCTGTTCTTTGAACCCTAGTTCCTTGAGCTCAACGGTGGAGAGGCCGGCATGGCGTAGGTAGTGGAATTGTTGCTCCTTTGTGATTCGTGTGCCTGTGGGAAGCTCCTGTTCTTGAAGGCCATATCTTAGCGCTCGAATAGTCAAATCTAGCTTCCTTCTTGCCTTCTCTATTGAATCATTGCCCTCTACTTGGGTGACATGTGGTACTGTGCTAAGAAAGGCTTGCCTTTGTGCGTTGGCACATACATCGGCTGCTTCTGCCCTGGATTCAGCAAGCACTCTCTTGCACTCAGCCACCACTACCAAAGTGTTCCGTTAATTGCCTAACCCTTTCGAAGTTGTTCTTTTCCCACTCGTTGGCTCTATCATCCATCTTCCTCCTTTCCTCTTCCAGCTCACTTGCCAATGTGGTTACCACCTGCTGTTGTTCATTTGTTAAGACCCAGAGTTGGTGCCACTCCCTAGATTTCCGAGCCAGCTATTCTTCAGTGTTTTCTTTCATTTGATTTGCAATATTGAACCTCTGTTCTACCTCAGCGATTAGTTTTGAATTTTCTTGCACTAGCTGCTCGTGGCTCTGGATCTCCACAAGGTGCAATCTTCGTTGCGTGAAGGTCATGGCCATGAGGGCCTCTCTATCTTCATTGGCAACCTCCAATGCACCTTGCAGTTGTTGTGCCTCCTGTTGCGGCCCTTGTGCTTCTGCTGCGAGGGTTGCTAGCCTTTCCCGTGCTAGGAACACTATCTCTCTCTGTAGCGTGTCTTGTTCCTCAAGTTCATATCATAGCTTTGCTATGGTATCATCCTGCTACTCGCTCAGCTCGCCTTCTTGAGCTGCTAACTGTCCATACCCTTCTAGTCTAGCTGTTCTCTGTTCCAGGTCAGCATATTACTGCACTAGAAACTTTAAGCTCTGCTGCTCTGCCACCAGGTTTTGCTCTTCATCCTCCAGCCTTTGTCTCAGGTGGCTCTCATTGTCTTGGGCTTCTTTCATTTTTGCCTCCAGTTGATCTTGTAGCACTCTCACCTCCCTTTTTCGGTTGGCTCCTTGCCTTGAAACTTCAAGCCTCAAGGCTGCCAAAGTTTTCCTTTCCTTTTCCAGCTCCGCTAGGGCCACCTTCTTTTCTTCCTTTTCTTTATCCAACTGTGCCAAGAGCTCAGCCACGTAAGCGTCATAGTCCGCACCAGGTGGCATGGGAGTAGGGGTTCTAGTGGTTGACGCCTCTAGCTTTTGCCATTTCGGATCTTTCCTGGACTCATCATCTACAGTGGCGGGTCTTTTCGCTTTGGTCTCTGGTACAATCTCAACCACTTTACTGACAAGCATCTACATCGTGCTCATCAGCTGCGCCGTGTCCAGAGAGGGTATGGGTTGCGGGGCAGTTGTGGTGTTGGTTGGCACCGGCACGAAGGAGGAAGGCAAGGGGTGCAATGGTGACTTTTCCTTGCCTTCAATCACTGGGGCTACTTCTGCGCTGCCACTTGCTTCGGCCTCATGCTGGGGGCTCAAGGGGTTGATCTCTCCTCTTCCATGGGTTTCCTCAACAAATCTGTGAGTGGCCTCTGCCAACTCAGCCAGTTCTTTCATCCTTAGCTCGTTGGCTTCCTCCTCCGCCCTTCTTTGCCTCTCCTCTTCTTCCCTTTTTGACTCTTCTCTAACTCTTTCGAGTTCTTTCTCTTCCTTCTTCCTTCGCTGCTCCTCCACTCTCTTGACTCTCTTTGAGCCCTCTTCACCTCGGCCCGCTCCTCTTTGCTCAATCTCTCCTCCTTCTTTTTCTAGCTCTCTTGTCGGTCTTCATTTGCTTCTGTGGCTTAGCCGTTTGAGTGGAAGGTACTTCCGGCTCTCCATCGCTTGCCGTCTTTTCGCTCAAGCCTTCTTCCTCGTGGTAAGGTGAGCTTTGGTGCCTTGCTTGCTCTTCCTCCATGCCGACATCCTTGATAGCCTCGTCAATGATTGCCGAGGACACCTCCGTATCTGATTGTAGAGGCTTTTGTGACAGGTTTTTTTCTTGTGGATCGTGTGGTAGAGGCTGGAGATTCCCCACCACAACTGGTGCTGTGGCTAGAGCCAAAAGGGCGGCTGAACTCCTAATAGTTTTCTGAACAAAGTCATTCCAATCCACCTCCTCTGGAACTCCTGCTGCAATGCTTTCTAGCTGTGGCACGCCGATTCTATTCATTAGTGCATTGTATCTGTGGCCCAAGAAAAGAGCGTGGATCATCTTAGCTTGCATCATGTTGCAGGGTTTGAAATGTCAGCTAGACTGATTCCATCGACTGTGCACATCCTCTTTTCTGACTCCCATCATGGCATACACATCTCTTTTTGGGCATCTCTCTTTCTTGGGCACAAGCCCCAGGGCTCTCTCGACAATGTCTGCTTTAAGGGGCACTTGCACCCTTCTTTCCTAGTCACTCGCCCTTACTGTGACCGTGCCACAACTCCTTCCTTCATCGAAGCTCCTTAAGAAATCCGCACACATGCTGTAGTCTACAGCCTGTCCAACCTTCTCCATTTACTTTTGGAGGTTACATTTGTCCACCAGCTCCCTTATGGCTGGCTCTTCCAGGATGGCTTCATCTAGATTCATGGTATGCTTGAACGTGAATTGGCTAAATCCACGTGTCTTGACAATGATTCCATACTTGGTCAGCTCTGCTTCCGTGAATGGGAGTTTACCCTGTCCTGCCATGGTAGGCTCCTGTCATCACACCAAGTCAACATTAGCATTATAACTTGATTCACTACTAGCAAAACCCAAGAAAGAATGCATGTGACAGTTTGCCACACTGATTCAGAGGAATGAAACGTAGAAATAATGCACAACCAACATCTATTTCCTCCTTGCATTCTTTCCTATTTGAATTCAGTTGATCATTTTCATCATTTATACCTCTTGCTACATCACGTGGTTTGTCACTTGGCTCTCATCATTTGCTCCCCCCCTTTCATCAAGTGTTAAGGGAATCCTTCCTAGGATTAGCAAGGGGAGGAGGAAGGCTCGCACGGGCTGTGTGGGGTGAGTTACTTGGCCAACAGCCAAGTATAAAGGTTAGGGTTATATTCAAGCTGGGCATGACGATCCAGTTTGCATGATCGTATGGAAGCTTGAGTGATGTAGGTCAAGACATCATGAAAGATGTCCCCGGAGTTGAGGCGACTAGCAACGTGCAACTCCTCTTCCATGAGGAACTAGTCAATGTAAGGGTGGGTTAATACCTGATCATCTAAGTGTATGTTGCATGTAATGGCCAAAACTCTGAATGAAAGAGGTGCCACATAAGTAGGGTCGTGTTCACTTGTTTTGATTGCCCTCCTTTGCTCAACATTGGTCATGATAAGATGGCCTTTTTCCTCCCATTGGAGCCGTAAGGCATACCATAGTTGTAAGAACGAATAAGCAGAGCTGGCAAGCTGCGTGAGCTCCTCTAGTTCTTGTTCAAGTGTAGAGCGAGCAAGCTTGCGGTAAGAGGTGATTAGTCTTGTGAGAACAACTTGCTCCTTTGAGATTTCTCCATTAGCGATTAATTCGGGGGTAATTTTGGGAAATTTGATGGTCATAAACTTGTAGTCTTCCCAAGTGCATGGCAACGCGCGAACATCAGAAGCAAGGGGTTCGTCAAGAATTCCTAGGTCAAGGCTCTCATAGCTCCTAGCGAATGTGGTGAAGGTGTCATCTCCTTGATGCATGTCACCACATCATTCCCTGAGGTCTCAGCAAGATCCTTGGCCATTGAAAGGAAAGATCATCTCTCGTACGAAGGCTTAAGACCTACGCTGGTGGTGATGGTGCAATTGGACTGGACAGTGGTGACTCCATTGTTAGCATCACAAATGGGACTTTGCACTCTGAAACACTTCGAGATGCTATAGTGGTCTTCAGTGGCATAAGAGGTGTGTTGCATTTTATTCGAGCCGGCATGGGGGTGAACAACTCCTCTGACCTAGATGATGCTAGGGCATCTAGCTTGGGACAATGAATGTGTTGGGAGTCATTAATCATCACTGGTGCTAGTTCAGCGTTCGTTGCAGTTTGTGCTTTGTATGCGCTAGCCTGTTTAGCTGGAGTGGGGTTGCTCAGAGTTGAGCTTCTTAAATGTCCACACTTAGGCACCCATATCCAGGGGTTGCCCTCATAGTATCCTTATGCTCGCAAGAGATCTTTGGAGATCCATCATGGCATGGTAGTGCGCTTATGTCGATAGCATCTGAGCTACCTTTTAGGCTGCGACTGATAGTTTTTGCATTTAGAAGCATGCTTTTGCGGTTTACAAGGAGGTGACCCCGCCATTTTGGCACCCATATGAGCATGGGCTTTTTGGCCATGTGAATGGCTTGGGTGGGTTTGATTCTAGCAGTTGAAGCAGGGGGTGAGATACCCCTGCCCTTCTCCTTAGGCTTGGTTGTGGGGGTCTCTATCAGTGGTTCTGCAGTTGTAGGATGAGTAAGATCACCCTTGCTAAAAGTAGTTACTATGCACACATTGCCTAAAGCAAGATGGATGCGATTTAGGTTGTAGTCCACATTGCAGTTCATCTGCTTTTTGAAAGTGCAACATAGTAGTGATTTATCACCGGCCCCTTTAGTGTTCGGTAGCACATAAAAGACGACTTGGATACTTTCAGACTCGATGGAGATAGCCACTTTGCATTTTCCTAAGAGGGAGTAAGTGTTGCCCCCAAATGGGCTGAGTTTAGCATTTGTGGGCTGGAATTTAGGCTGTTGATGTGTGTGCAATGGTCATGCATCAAGATATTATAGTCGGCACCTTCGTCAATCATGGCATCAAAAGAATACATCTGTTCTGCAGTGATCGTGATTCGTAGGTAGGCGGGTGCTACTGATTCTTCATCTTAATCTATTAGTTCGGTAATTGTGGCCATGCAGACATTGACAGGGGCTTCACGCATAGGTGGCTCGTGCAATGGATGGGAAGGAGGATAATACTTTTTCATGCGACTACCATTGAAGAAGCCTATTCCTTCTCCTTCGAGCGTCTCCAACTAGATGTTGCCCGTTCTACTAATTGCACACACCCGGAAAGGTCCCAGTCCTCGAAATTTCATTTTCTATTTGTGACCTTTCACCGAGTATAGTAGGACAAGGTCTCCTTGATCAAAGTTGTGCTGGTTGACATGCTTGTCAAACCACATCTTTCGTCGTGCCTTCTCACAAATTAGAGAGTGGGTGGCTAAAAGTCGAGTCTCCGTGAGACGCTCTAACTCCACTAAGCGGTTGGTCCAAGCTTCTCTTCCCTCCCAACGCTCCTGAGCTGCTATCCTTAAGCTAGGGACAAAGAACTCTAAGGGTAGAATGGCCTCTATTCCATAAGTCAGCCTAAAGGGTGTCTGTCTGACAGCCATCTTATAAGCTGTACGATAGGCCCACAAGACGGCCATCAATTTATTGTCCCAGTCTCTTCGTGATGTGGATACTATCTTAGTAAGCACGTTGACTAGGATTTTATTCATGGACTCTACTTGGCCATTTGCTTGAGGATAGTAGGGCGAGGACCTTCTATGAATGATTAGGAAGGTTGAGAGAGCAGGTGGGATATCACTCCATTAATAAAGTGTGTGCCCTCATCACTCACTAGCTTAATTGGGCAACCAAACCATGAAAAGACCTACTCCCACATTAACTTCGCAGTGGTTCTAGCATCGTTCTTTCTAGTGGCTCTTGCCTCCGCCCACTTTGTCAGGTAATTAGTTGCCACAATGATGTAGCATGCTTGGGAGGGCTGTGCCACAGGACTGATAGGTCCAATGAATTCAATGCCCCATTTTTTGAAGGCTATCGAGCTATTACGGGGGTCAATTCCATCTTATCCTTGCGCAAGGGCACCTTAGTCCTCTAGCACTCATCACAGTGTTTGAGAAACTTAGCAGCATCACGAAATAGGGTGGGCCACCATAGTTGGGATTGTAACACCTTACAGGCAGTCGTATCCCCACTAAAGTGTCCGCCAGCTATCCTGCCATGCACTTCTCTCAATGCATCATGCATCTCGTGCTCGCACACACATTTATGCAACAAACCGTCTTGTCCCAACCTATAGAGTTGGCCAGCGATCAGTTGGCATGGCTGGATTTTTAAGATAAGTCTCCTAAGCCTGGCTTTCTCAATAGGTCTCTCAGGCAGACCATTCTCTAGCACTTGAACTACATCATCGGCCCAATATGGCATCAAATCAGCCCTAAATAAGTCTCCTTCGCTAGACAGGCCAAAGAGATGAGCGTCCGGTAAGTCATCAGGTATGCCTTGTCCAGCAGCTTCTCCTGTGGGTATGCGGGACATGTGATCCGCCATGTAGTGCTGCTTTCCCTTATGTACAACCATAGAGAAATCAAACTCCAACAAGAGAAGTAACCATCTCGCTATGCTACCTGTAGCACACGGCTTGTTCACAAGATACAGCAAGGCTTGATGGTCAACAAAAAAGACGAAGGGTGTGGCCAACAGATAATGCCTAAATTTCTTTACAGCAAACACCATGGCTAACCCTTCCCTTTGTGTAGTGGAATAGTTCATCTCTATTTCGGTGAGCTTCTTGCTGGCAAAGCTCACGGGGTAATCAAGGTTATGTTCACCAGGCTAGCATAGAACAGCTCCAATGGCAAACTTAGAGGCATCTATGTGTACATGGAATGTTATGCTCCAGTCTGGGGCTCGTAAGATTGGTGCAGTGGTGAGAGCCTTCTTCAATTGTTCATACGCACGCTAGCATTCCTCAGTCCACTCGAATACGATTAGTAGCTTGTACAATGGTCTAGCAATCAGCGCGTAGTTGAGTACAAAGCATTCGTAGTATCCCGTATGGCCTAAGAAACACTGAACGCCCTTGTAAATGGTAAAATTCGAGTGTGCATGAATTAGAAGAAAGTTAATGCCACTACCAAGAGGGATAACTACCCCTTACCGTATACCGAGCACATGCTAGAGAGGGTGGCAGGCAAAGAAGCCTACAGCTTCTTGGATGGCTTCTCTGGCTATAATCAAGTGCAAGTGTACCCTGACGATAGGCACAAGATTGCCTTCGCCACGGAGTGGGGTGTATTCGCCTACATCGTTATGCCCTTTGGGATAAAAGGAATGCACCTACAGCCTTCCAACGATTAATGTGCACCATCTTCAAGGATATGCTGAGACCCGAGTTAGAGGTGTTTGTAGACGACTTATGCATACACTTTGGTTGGGCCAAACACTTAGAAAGGTTGAGAGCTGTCTTTGAACGGTGTTAGTTATACAACCTCTCATTGAACCCCTTGAAGTGCCAGTTTTGGGTGAAGCACGGATGTATCCTAGGGCATGTAGTGTCAAGGAATGGCATTGCCACCGACTTCTCAAAAGTCAGGGTCATTGTCGACCTACCACCACCCATTAACAGCATGAGCTTCAAGTTGAGCACCAGCTTGCTCAAGATTGAGCAAGCATTCAGGCCAGGAATAGCCCCGAAAATTGAGGCGCAATTTTCGGGCTGATTCCAGCCCTGCCCTTGCTCAGCTTGCCTCACCTCCAGCTCTTGACACTCTCCTTGGTCCTTGGCAAGAGAAATCTTCAGCAACAAGGGAGGATTCAGCTCCATTCATGATTCCTCAGCCTCTCTTGAACCCTAGGTGAATAGTCCATGGGCAGCCATGAAAGCTTCAGCCCAAGCTTCCATTTCTTGACAATTTCTTGAAGATTCTTCATCCTTTTGGCCCGTGGAATCATTTCAGCAAGGATTCTTCAACAAATTGCAAGGATTAAGCACGGGATGGCTAAAGATTGAGGATCAAGAGCTTCTATGGAGCAAAAATTTGGGGGAAACGGGTTTAATGCTTCAATTTCAAGCATTTGAAGCTTCAAGATTGGTCTCAACCATCAGATAAGCAAGCCTTATGGATTATTTTGCTAACATTGGACAACCGGGAGCCCTATCAAGCATTTGGCAAGTTATTTTCAGCCATGTCAAGGTATTTATCTTCAATTTTTAATCTCTCTCATTAATTCAATTGCTGAGCTTAAGCCATTTGACTGAGAGATTAAAGAATTGAACATTTTCATCAAATTCTCAACCAACCTTTGCTTGAATTCACCTACTAATGAATGCAATGATTGCCTAATGCATATTAGCTTCAATCAGTGAATTAAAGGCCTCAATCTGAGATTTCAGCATAACATTTGAATCTTATTGACTGAATACATTGATTGATGCTTTTGTTTACTCTAATCCAATTGATTGGTTGATTCTCTTTTGCTTAAATTGGAAAATTGTAAAAGGGTAAGTACTAGCAATCAGTGAGTCACTGAATTGTATAGGTAAAACCCTTCTCCCATCTCAAGTTTTCTTATCTGAATCAATTGCATCTCATGAAAGGCTGAATGGATATTTTTCAATTGCATATCATGCTGATTGCTTAGTACACTAGCCTCTACCATGTTGATATTCCCACTGAGGAAAAAGGTGGATGCCGGGGGAGATAGTGGGACAAAAGAGAGGTGACCCTCCCTCACTATTGAAGATCCCGAAGGGGTGCAACCAACCGACCCGGGGGGAACTTTGCCCACCTCCCGGTAATTCGGAGCCCGTGTAGGGAGCCTGTCCTGCCGTTTTATCCCTCACACAGGTACAGCGAGTGGAGAATTGAAGATTGAATACTTTCCAACGACTCAAGTACCTACTGGATTAAAACAGGGTAAAACAGGGAATTTACAGGTTACCCACAGGGTATTTACAGGTGGATACAGGTATACCCTTTGTTACTGAAGCACAGGTGCAGGTACTACAAGGTACCCACAGGTCCTATATACCCCTTTGCAGGGTTTGGTAGCCATTTGAGGTTACTCTCTTGCATTACAGGGTCAAAACAGGGCACTTACAGGTCTAAACAGGGTGCAGGACTGGACAGTTTAAACTCTGAAATTCAATTACAGAATTTTCAATCCTTAACCTGTTATAGCGTGCTATAGCTAATCTCGAAGAGGGCATTGTTAGCTTCGATTCGCACAAAAAAGTTTTGCAATCGGAGTTTTCTAGCCAAAGTTATAGCCGTTTTACTGACAGGGGGTACTGCAGGACTGCACTAGTATGGCAGGACATAAAGGCAAAAATAAGGTCCAGGAGGATTATGCACAGCAAATCGGGGATTCCATGATGGAAATCACACTTCAAGAGAACCCTGAAGAGCTTCAACAACAAGGAGAGATCAGTATACTCAATGATACTCTGTGTCTCCATGAACTAAGACATAGGGAACGTCATGAGGTCCTTTTGACAGCAATGGAGCAGATGATTCTATCTCATGATCAAATGAAGTGTACTGTTGATAAGATGATGGAATCAACTACCCGAACCAATGCTTCCATTGATAAATTAGTAGAATCTAATGCTCAACTTATGGCACAATTTTCTCAATTCATGCAGTCACAAAAGGGATCAAAAGAAGCCAATGAGACGGCTTGTTCAAACAGTGACCCTTCAGTACTACTTCAGCCATCCAACCAAAATGGTCATGGAGATGGAATCATTGGAAGAAGAGGTATTCCAAATAGTCAGTATGAAGTAGGAGAAGCTTCACAAAGGCATGATGACTATTTGGGCAGTTTGAACGGAGCCAATACTCAAGCTTTTGGACTGCATACTCAGCATTCTAGGGGTGCTTTACCAACAGGAAGATTACATGGTAATTCTCAGCCACCTGTTGGAAGATATCAGTCTCAATTTGGAGGTTCTGTACTTAGAAATCCTGATCAGCCAGTTTTGGGACAACAACCCTTCCATGATAGAGAATTCAAGGACAAATTTGTTTTATCCAAATTCAATGGCCAGTCATCTTCACCATCAGAATTAGAGGAATGGACCTCTAAGATGGAGTCTTATTTTGACATATTTCCTAAAACTGATGTTATGAAGATACACTTTGCCTCCTTGCACTTAGAAGGATTTGCCCACACTTGGTGGAGGTATATCAAGAAAGAGAATGTACTTATTGAGAATTGGGAAGCTTTCAAGGCACTTATGGCTGAAGTCTTTGTTTCACCTCTTGAAAAAGAGAAGTTAGAACGAAGATGATATGGTTTGAAACAAAGGGGCCTAAGTGTAAGAGAATATACAAACCAATTCCTCAACTTGACCATGTATGTGGAAAACATCAGTGACGAGGCCAAGTTACACAAGTTTATGTATGGTTTAGAACCATCCTTGTCAGCTAATGTTATGGCACAGAATCCTACTTCACTTTTCAGGGCTATTGAGCTTGCAGAGCGCTATGGAAGGAAGTATAGGAAAGAGTCTTCATTTCACCCAAGTTATGGACAGCCAAGGATTGTTTTAAAGTAAGGGCAAGTTGGTAACAATTATGGCAGCAATCATATGCCTAGTGGGAGCTTACGGATACCAAGTTATCCTCCATTTAATGCTTCTAGGCTTCAAAGCAATTTCAGGGCAGCAAACAGTCCAAAGGTTGAATTTAAGCAAGGTGACAATAAGCCTAAGTCTACTTCAGCCAATACAAATTCCAGAAATATTCCCATGGATCTTTACAAGGAAAGAAAGGACAAAGGCTTATGCTTCAAGTGTGGAGAAAAGTATACTCCTGACCATGCTTCAAAGTGTGTATACAAAAATGCCAAGCCAAAGTTTCAGAGTATGCTAGTTCTTGAGGACTTTGAAAATGACGTAGATGAAGTTAATGCAGTCACAATCAATGCTGAAAATGAAGATTTCGAGGATGATGGTGGACAGGAGTACTTCTATGATCCATCTGACTCTTTTCCTTTTGATCCAGGCGGTGATATCCCATTTGATCCTGGTGGATTTTGTAATGAGTTGCCTGCTACCACTAATTGTTCTATCTCTATGGATGCTTGGATGGGATCTAAGAGCCCTAATACACTTCGTATGAAGGGAAGCATATGTGGAAAGCTAGTGTTCATCTTGATAGATAGTGGTAGTACTCACAGTTTTGTCAATAAATCTATTATGTACAAGTTGAATTGTGTTCCCACCGACTTACAGCAGCCCATTCGAGTACAAGTGGCTAATGGTGAAGAGGAAACCAGCACACAGATTTGCCCACAGGTTTCTTTGCAGATGGCTGAAAATTTTGAAGTCAAAGTAAACCTGATCACTTTGGAAATGGGGCCCATAGATATTGTACTTGGTTGTGATTGGTTGATGACCTTAGGCAGGATTACTATGGATTTCTCACAGTTATATATGGAGTTTTTCTCCAATGGACAGCTCATCCGTTTACAGGGGATCCCTAGTAGATCTGATTTTCACCTTATCACCATTCAACAACTCAAGAAAGAGTACAAAAAGCGCTCACAGATATTTGTATTGCGTTTGAACAAAGAAACACAGGATCAGCCCAATAATTCAGCAAACCATCCAGCCTTGACAGCTCTTCTTGAGGGGTATAGAGATTTATTTGAAGTACCTACTTCATTGCCTCCTAAGAGAGTGGTGGATCACCCCATTGATTTGGAACCCAACTCAAAGACAATCAATAAGCCACCTTACAGACTATCAAAATGTGAACGAGAGGAAGTAGCCAAGCAAATCAAAGAGCTTCTTGAAATGGGATTCATTGAACCAAGTTCTTCACCTTATGCGTCCCCAGTCCTGTTAGTCAAAAAGAAAGATGGATCTTTCAGAATGTGCATTGACTACAAGGATCTCAATAAGATAACAGTGAAGAACAAGTATCCTATACCCACAATAGATGATTTGCTTGATGAGCTTAAGGGGGCTCGGTTCTTCACGAAGATTGATTTGAGATCAGGGTATCATCAGATTCGCATGAGAGAGGGTGATGAGGTCAAGACTGCTTTTAGGACTGATCGTGGGCTCTACCATTTCTTGGTGATGCCATTTGGCCTTACAAACGCTCCAGCTACCTTTCAAAGCCTGATGAATAAGATTCTACAACCTTTCCTCTTTCAGTTTGTCTTGGTGTTCTTTGACGACATTTTGATCTACAGCAAGACTTCTCAGGATCATTTGTCGCATATGAGGAGGGTTTTTGATGTGTTGAGACATCATAGGCTTTTTGCTAAGGAGAAGAAGTGTTCTTTCATGCAGACTGAAGTGGAATACTTGGGACATATAGTCAGCGAAAAAGGAATACAGGCTGATCCCAAGAAGGTGCAATGCATAAAAGATTGGCCAACGCCTACTACTACTACGTCTCTTAGAGGATTTCTTGGTCTATCTTCATTCTATCGCAGATTTATAAAGCATTATGCGGCAATTGCAGCCCCTTTAACTGACAGGTTGAAGAAAGAGGCTTTCTTTTGGGATGCTCTTGCAAATAACAGCTTCAACCAGTTAAAGGAATTACTTACCTCTGCTCCTATTCTTATATGCCCGGATTTCTCTAAAGAGTTTACTATACAGTGTGATGCTAGTGGCCATGGCATTGGGGCTGTTTTGCTTTAGGAGCATGGAGTAATTGCATTTGAAAGCCGTAAGCTTACTGATAAGGAGATGGCCATGAATGTTTATGACCAGGAAATGTTGGCTATTCTACATGCAATCAAGAAATGGCACCATTACTTATATGGCAGCCAATTCAGAGTACATAGTGATCATCGAGTACTCAAGTATTTCCTTACTCAGTCAAATCTTACTCCAAAGCAACGACGATGGGTAGCAACATTACAAAATTATGACTTTGACATCACTCATACAAGGGGCAAAGATAACATAGTGGCTGATTCTCTCTCTCATATGTGGGCCTGCAAAGTATCAGCCATGACATAATTACATAGTAATTGGATTGAAGAGCTACAAGAGGCATACCTCTTAGATGAGGAATTCAACCAAATCTTTCAGAAATTACAGCAAGGTCTTATGGAAGAAAACTCACATTACCAGCTTAAAAATGGTCTTATTTGGTGGAAGGGCAAGATTGTTATTCCCTCTACTTCTTCTTTCAAGTGAAAAATTATGGAGGAGTTGCATTCTTGGCCTTTAGCTGGACACTTGGGAGTTTTCAAGACTTATGACAGGATCAGCAATAGCTTTTATTGGAAAGGACTGTGGAAAGATGTCAAGGACTTCGTTATGAAGTGTATGCCTTGTCAGCAAAATAAGGATAGCACCCATAAGCCAAGAGGTTTGTTGCAGCCATTGCCTATTCCTACGGGTAAATGGACTCATATTACTATGGACTTTATCACTGGCTTACCTACTACCAAGAAGGGGTGGAATAGTATTTATGTGGTGGTTGACAGATTCACCAAAGCAGCTCATTTTATCCCAACAAAAATTCAGTTTACTGCTTCTCAGGTGGCCAACCAGTTTATGGAGCATATTTTCAGATTACATGGATTACCGCAGGTGATTGTCCATGATAGGGACTCAAAGTTTATGAGTAACTTTTGGCAAGCGGTATTTACATCTATGGGTACTAAGTTGGCTCCATCTACGGCTTATCATTCCCAAACTGATGGACAGACAGAGAGAGTCAATAAATGGTTGGAGACTTATCTTTGCCATTTTTGCTATGATGTCCAAACCTCATGGGATTCTTGGTTACACCTGGCTGAGTTTGCTTATAATAATTCCACTCATGCGAGCATAGGAGTTTCACCCTTTGAGGCTTTGTATGGTTACAAGGTGCCCTTACCCACAGTCCATTTTAATGAAAAGATCAACCCTCATGGGAAGGAAGAGTTGAAAAGAATGCACACCCTTCTTCAGCAATGTAAGGTGAATCTAAGGAAGGCTCAAGATCAGATGAAGATGTATGCTGATGAGAAGAGGAGGCCTTTAGAGTTCCAGGAAGGAGAGCTGGTTTTGTTGAAGGTGCCCAAATCCAAGTACTCTACATTGAAAGATGGATCCAGTAATAAGCTTGCCCACAGATTCTATGGCCCTTACAGGATCCTTAAGCGGATTGGAGATTTGGCATACAGACTAGAGCTTCCCTCTTCTACAAAGATTCATAACGTCTTCCATGTTAGTCAGCTCAAGCCCTATTATGGTGATCCAGTGGATTTAGTTGATGAGCTGCCACCTATTGATGAAGATGGTATTGTTCAGTACATCCCAGAGGCTATTATAGGTCAGCGTGAAAAGAAGCTTTGATCACGTTCTATTGTGTAATATTTGATTAAATGGAGAGGTTTGCCCTCTGAAGAGGCTTCTTGGAGACCTGATTCAATATTGGATGAGTATCCATACTTGAGGGATACATTGGTGGCTGAAGCCTATTGCTTATGGAGCTAGTATTGGTGCACACTGGTTCAGGACAGCACGCTGTTTTAGAACAGTTTTTGTTGTACTTCATTTTCAGAATTGAGCTATCTACATGAGCTTAAAGTACTCTTCAAGAGCTTCGTTTTGATATGTGGTACATCTCATTTGGACACTTCTATCAAAAGTTATGGCAGATTTGGTCCAACAGGGACTGTTATTTCAGCAAGCTGTCTACTTTCTTCTCGAACTATTTGTTGAAGATTTTATGGCTCCAATTGCTTCTGAAGTTCTTCAAATCATGTATATAGCAAGGTCCTCTTTCTGTTCTTCAAATTCAGCCCTTGTAATGATAATTCTTCACTCATCTCCCATTTGTAAGCTGTAAAACAGAGTAGTACTCTGTTCTATCCATCTCTTCTTTAGTTCTTTCTAGGTTTGTTTTTTAGGACAAAAACTTTTGGGAAGGGATGGATTGTAAGAAGCTGGGAATAGTTAGAATGCTAATAATATGCCATGTCACATAGACACTGGTATATAAGGAGAGAAGTTGTAATTTTTCACATCTTTTGGCAAATCAATACATTTTACAATCTTTCTCTCCCTTCTTGCTCTAAGCTTCCATGGCTTCTTCATCTTTCCTGTCTTTCTCTCTCCAATTCTAGTCTTTCTCTCTCCTCATCACTCTTATTCTCTCTCTCCCTGCAGTCTTTCTCTCTCCTCTTTCTCTCTCCCTGGTTCTCTCTTTGACAATATTGACTCTCTTGCTTACATAATCATTATTATTAACATTTCATGTACTTTCAGTAAGAAAATAATTTTTATTTTATTATACTCATATTCTATGGTTTAATTGACGATGTCCAACCATTTGCTGAACTTTCAACGTTATCTAGAAATATCAATTTTCATTTAGCTATGTCCTAAGTGCAATGGTGATTGTTTTATTGAAAATATTATTTTGAGCAATGCAAAAATCATAAGTGTAAGTTTTCTTTTATCTTTCAAACATTGAATTATATTTTCAAGCACCTAATTTATGCGTGTCTAGTATATATTTTTCTATGCAATTTTTTGTTGATTTAATGTACTAGTTATTTTATGATATTATCTAAATGATTTTCTATAAATTATTACAAAACTTATATATGACTGTTTATCATTAGCAAAATGAAATAGAGATATTTACTTTCAAGGAAAAATTACAAAATAATCAATTATCTAACACTGTCTATCTTTTTTCTGTTATTATGATCACATGCGTCATTAATGAAATAACAATAAATATCACGGAATAAACCATAATTAAGATATTTTCTTAATGATTGGCATATATTCATTTTCCAAGTGAAAGAGTCTTTTCACTGAATAGTTAATTATTATATTACTTAGGTTATTTTCCTAAGTGGTAGTTCATATGTATTTTCTTTAGAATGTGTTTATAATTGTTTAAAGCCAAATATAGTGATATGCTTATAAAACATTATTTTTTTCCAAATCGAGGAGATGTTACCTCTCTCAGTTTTGCTATTATGGGGGTTTTGCCAATTTTTATTGTGTTATTTTCTCCATCGGTTGCGTTTCTTGCTTCCCTTGCTTCAAATGGGCTTTTTGAATTTCTGTGACCTCAAGAGCCATGGATGTCATGTGAAATTGACGTAGTAGTTCAAGGAGAGTTGATAGTTGTTTAGAAAATTTTTGGTAGCATTTTGTTTAGCGATATGGCTGCATGGGAGGAATGCGTAAGAGAGGGTAGAGAAAATGGAAATGAGGTAGAAGAGGGGTATTTTCCTCCTTTAAGGCTCAAGCTATAATGGAAAAGAGAAGTAGAGAAAATTTTCCATCATCAGGAGGTCTTCCTTCTTGCTTTGTTTGTGAAGGAGAGGGGGTGTACACTCGACTCATTCTTTTGGCTACTTGTCAAGATCCAAGTGAGCTTTATTAAAAATGTATTTTGATTGCCTACTTGTTGGATAGTGGCATGGGGATGATTTTAAAATAATTTCTCTCCCTGAAGCCGTAAAAAAGTCATGAATTTTGGTTTATTTTTTCAAAAATATATTTATAAAAAAAACAACTTCATCTAGTGGTTTTTGGCTAAGTTACCTCATGACTTATCTAGTTTATAAAGTCATGTCATACTCTTTGAATTCAATATCATGCGCGTTCTTCGTCTACTGATTAAGGCTTTTGCAATTTGTCTTGCATTTACAAAATCAATGCGTTCTTTGACACATTAAATAGAATTGGGAATGCTAAATCAAATATAATGCAAGAAAAATTATGATCAAGGCGTTGTAATATTATTTACGAGGCCTCTTTACTTTTTGTTGGCTAGGAACATTGAGGCATCTTCTCATGTCGGATTGTGGAATTGATTTAATGCAAGACTCGATATTAAGAAAATTACGTGCGATCACTTATGTGATAGTTTAATGAGTAATTTTTAAAATGTCTTTGATATGAAGTGTTAATGTAGAGCCATTTTCATGTAGTCTAAAGAGAAAAATGCTAATTATTTTTAGCCAACAAAGTTCAATATTATGCATATGTCACATGAATTGTTGAAATTGTTAGAGGAGTAGAGAGAGGTAAGATTTGACACTAAGTTAAAAAATATGGATAAAAAGGTTTAACAAAATGCATCTGATGTTGGGGTTAAAGTTGGGACAAATTGTTTATGCTGGGAACATTGATGGATATAAGATATTGCAACAAAATTTTGGCTTACCATTTGCCTTGAGAGGACCTTCTGCATTCATGGATTTGTTCATGGAGAGTTTGATTCTAGAGGGATGTTATACACTCATATTGCCTCATGATCTAGGTGGGAGAAATTGGGTTTGCTATGCATGTCAAAAGATATCCATGATATGGATATATGATCCTATTGGTAGGTTAATTATGTATATGTTTAGTGAAGTGAGTATCATACGGGTGTTTGATCTAGGTCCTACATAGTGTGGCACATCTAAGGGATGTGTAGGCTTAGAGAGGGTGATATCATGATGTTGCATATCTACTCCTGAAAGAACTTGGAGTATAACCATATGATAGTCATTCAATGGTGTCAAATTCAATGTCATTATAAGTATGTTTTAGGTTGCTTAAAATGGAAGATTACACGACTATTCCTTGATTGTATTGCTTTCCACCAATTAGGGTGAGTAAAGACTTTAGGATGAGGGTCTTGTAATGCTAAGGCAAGAAGTCTAGATGGATCATGAAGAACCTAATTCTTTTGTTGGTAAAGCAAAAGAATCAGGTTCAATTGATATGGGGCGTTTAGAGCCAAAAGGACTAAGGAAAGTCAATGTGTTTTATGAAAAATATATATTTGACTATTCTAGGAAGATTTTCATAATTTTTCTCGCATCGGCTTGCAAAGACCTATTCCGATCAATTTGAGGATCTTGATGACTATGTTTTGGGTCTGTATGTAGAAGTTAGAGCACAATCAAGTTACAAGAAATTCAGGATAGGACACCACTACTGAGGGCTTTGAGATAGGGCATGGATTCTTGGTTCTAGCAAAAATTTGTGTTTGTAATTTAAGAGGGTGTCTACATGTTTAGAGTCTATATACATATTTTTCTTTTGGTTCTCTTGCATCTTTCTTCCATCTTTTCTATTCTTTCTGATCCCTTGTGGATTGTGGCTTATCATGAAACCCCTTTGACACCATTTCAAGTCGAATATTATGGAGTTGACTTGATGTTTCTCTTAGATGGTACGTAGATGCAAGAAGTAACTCAAGGTTAGAGATGCTTTATTATTTCAAGTGAGTTTTGAATGGTAGCTATCTTGATAAACTTTTGATGGAGTATCAAAAATATGTGCCATCGAGATTTGTTAGATAGGCATGTCATATCAAGCATCAAAGCAATGAAATTTGGGTGTAAACTTAGATATTGTTTGGAAATTCTTAAAACTAAACAAAAGTTAGTTGAGAAGAAACTCTTTATGATTTAGATGTTCAATTACTGATTAATGAATTTGTATCAAAGTAATGAGTCTTGGAAGCATTTATTTGTAATTTGAGCCATGTTTATATTGTTATGCATTCTCTAGATATTGGATGAAGGCATTAGTTTATGCATACCTTAGATCAACTTTATGATGCTTCTTGATTGTATGATGAAAGGTAATGGATGCATAATAGCATGTATTGCATCATCAATGCTACTCATCTTTCCTATATTCGAACTAACCTTAAATGGATAGAAGTGGATGGAAAATGTAAAGGTTGTCAAGATATTTATTTTTGAAAAATCTAGGTTTAATCCTATTTTTTTCAAAAGAGGATGGCAAGTTTGATTAAATTACTATCTTTAAGACACAGTAACTAAAGTGATTCTAACAAATACATCTACTACTCTAGGGTGGTCTCATCACCAAAATTATTATTAAGAAGGTTATCTAGACCTTTCTTCAAAGAAATATAGACTCTTAGAAGTTTTTATTGAACCCCCATACTATCATGCTATCAATGTATCTGATTTCCATTGGAAACCTTCATAGTAGAGCCCTTACCATGATACAATATGTTCGGCTATTGAAAAAAATTAAATTAAAAATGTTCCTTCTCCTCTACTTATGCAAGTTTAATAAATATTTAGAATACTATGCTGAAATGTGAGAAATTTTATATAAAATCTCAATGACATATATTAAACTAGTTCTTTGATATTCTAGTTCATGTTAATCCTATTGAGTTGCAAGAAAAGAAATCCCTTCTCAAGTAAATAAAACCCCGCAAGTTTGATCGGAAGAGTAAAGATGTAGAGATGGATGTTGAAGTTTGGATGGAATCAATGGGGGATTATTTTTTAACCCCAAGGAGAAGCACGCCCTAATTAGGCCATATTAATTTAGTTGAAACTAATAGGGGAAGTGCATCTTTGGTGGAAGTAGCGGCGTAGAGACACTAGAATCTTGGAGGTTACCATAGCTTAGAAACTCATAAAGGAAGTTGTTCATGGAAGGGATCTTTCTCCTTCCTATTGTGCCTTGCATATAAATTATTTTTTCAAACCTCACAAATTAGGATTGAGCTTGGAGGTGTACCACTTTTGGTTTGTGACTTCGAAGGAGTATGCTCTACTTAAGGATATTGCTCAATAAGTAGCTAAGTTTTGCCAAGGCTTGAGTCCTCTCTTAGATACTCAATTGGAAGCCCCACATGTCCCACAAATTGTTAGAGGCTTTGATAAGAGGTAAACCACTTAGCCTCCAAGCAAAACTAAGAAATGTAAGATATTAGGGTCAAGGATCACCCAATAAAGGACCATGAGTCTTCATATTGATGCAAGGAAGAAGGACATTGTTAATACAAATGACACCTTTGTTTCATTAAATCAAAGAAATGGCATGCAAAGGTGTTTCCACTACAAGGAACTAGCCACTATAAAAGATAGTGCCCTAAGTTAGATGAATCTCCTCAAAGTAATGGTACTCTAAGGTGTTTCCACTATAATGACCTAGGCCACTTTAAAGGATAGTATCCAAGTTAAACTAATCTCCTCAACAATGATAATTTTGTGGCCAAAACAAAGGTGCAACAACAATAGGAAGGACTAGAGAAGAAGAAGAAGATCCCTCAATGGAGGTAGAAATGGAAAGAGGGATGATCCATGCTATGCTTGATAAGAAGAGATCAAACTGCTAGTTCTTAGTGATTGAGTCAGTAGTGAAACATCAGGGTAAACCATTCCAAATTTTGATAGATTGTGGAAGTACTCGTTCTTTTATTTATCTAAAATGAACATAGAAACTAGGCATAGAGGTTGCACCAACATATACATTTTCATAGAGTTAAAAAATAGAAAGGAAGTTGTATATCACAACAAACTAGGAATATAGAGTTTGATCAAGGCAATGAGTGAACTTGGGTGCTTCTGAATGGTTGCTAGGAATGGATTTGGCTAATCCCCAATGATGCTCACATACATCGTGAAAGATGTCAACTCTCATTCAAAAACCTAGAAGGAAATCAATTAACAACTCAAAGAAAAGCTAGAAAATAAAAAATCCATTTGGCTAAAGCTTCACAAATAGTGCAAGGGCTAAGAAAACAATTGCCTTATACTTAAACAAACTCAATAAAATTAGTTAGGACAATGAATTAAAAGAGGAACCTTTGTGGATGAAGGAGTATGTAGACATTTTCTTGGAAGTGCTAGTTGAACTTCAACCTCAAAGAACAGTTGATAATGAAATTAAGCTAGTTCTAGGAGCTATTCCAATTTCAAAAAGGCCGTACCAAGTGTCCATCCATAAAGATTTTGAGTTGAAAGAACAACTCAAGTGATTACTAGATTAGGGGTATATCTGGCCCAGTAATTCACCATGGGGAGTCCCAATTGTGTATTGTAAATGAAAGATAGAACCCTTTGTCTATGCATTGACTACGGTGGATGAAACTAGGCACAATTAAGAACAAGTATCCAATCCCCAGGATTGATAAGTCGCTTGAATGACTTCAAGGACCAAAATGTTTTTAAAAATTGACTTGACGTCTACATACTATCAAATAAGGATAAAAGAATAAGATGAATCAAAGCTACCTTTAAAATAAGCTATGGATTCTATGAGTGCATTTTTATATCTTTTGGGCTACAACCTTCAACAGATTTGATGAGACTTGAATTACACTTTAAACATTAGTATGCATGTAGGTGCCCAAGTTATGAAACGACCCTTGAATATCATGTGAAGAGTGACTACCTTAGTTGTGACTCCTTGTATGCATCTTTTTTAAACTTTATTTCATACGCAATAAAAATCCTTCAAGATGGTTCCCTATTGGGATTGTTTATGTCACAACCTAAATTTTTGTCTCTGTCCCCTAGAATTTAGATGTTTTTTCCTATTGTTTCTATATTCAATAAATATGTGGCTTGTAATATTCAGGATTATATGTTCTTGTGGTCAACTATGATGTATATTGTAGTTCTATGTGGCACTCTTGAAACTTATGTACATTCTATGGTCGTTCTTTGATTCGGGAATTTGTATCCTATAGTATGAATATTTTAGGTAGAGCACTATTTTACCTTGATTATGAAGGGCCATTATACTTTGGTGATCATACCAATTTCATGTGCAGTGTGCTCATTAATTAGGGATTAGGCATGGAGAAGATCAAGTGTAGAAATTTAATGCAAGAGGGCACGACTCTAATTGTAGTTATCAGGTTCAAGGTGCTTCAAATGGGTAACATTTATGTCAGGACAATTCCCTCAACAAGGGGATTGGGTCCTCACAAGGGCAAGATCATGAGAATTAAGGGAATATTCGAGAAGGGAAACCCAATGCATTTTCTTTGAGGCCAAATTTGAGGTACAAATGGATGGAGGAGTTGAGGCTACATGAGAAGTGCATGTTGAAGGAGAAGCATAGGCTGATTAAGACTTGCATATGGAGAAACATAAACTCCATGTGATATTGTACTAGAAGATATTCCATCCACACATGTAGTAGGAACAAATGGAAATTATTATGAAAATTTGGAGGTACAAAATCCTCCTAATGATTTGAGAAGAAATATACGGTATATTTTGCTGATAGGAACTACTCTTTTTGGGTTGTTTGATCACTAGGTCTCGGTAATATGAGTAGAAAAATGTCAATTCGTGTAGTACCACCATAGAACCCTAAGGTATGAGCAAAAACAAAATCAAGGGAAAAGAAAGAAGACCTTGATTATCATGTGGCTCAATTTGAAACAAAGTAGATAGCAAGTGGCTTTAACCAATTCTATGGTGAGCAAGTTTAAAAGTGAGAGCTGGATTTTAGGACCTGATCTGGACTTGTTTTTGTTTTTTCTCATTTTCTTTTGCTTGTTTTTGTTAAAAATGATGTGTACTGAGAGAGAAAGAGAGGAAACAAGAGAGGGAGAGGAAGAGAGAAAAAGAAAGAAGGAACGAGAGAGAGAGGGTAAAAACATTAAACATAATAGAGAAAGAGAGAGAGAGGGAGGGAGAGAGGAGAATGAATGGATAAAAAACAAAGAGAGGGTAAGGTCATGTTCTTTAATTTCTTCTTTTCTTGTTTGTAATAGTAGTAGTTCTTGAATTTGTTCTTTTCTTGTTTGTAGTGGTAGTAGTAGTAGTGCTGGTAGTAGTAGTAGTAGTTCTTTAATTTCTTCTTTTCTTGTTTGTAGTAGTAGTGGTAGTCGTAGTAGTTCTTTAATTTATTCTTTTCCTATTTTTTGTAGTAGTAGTAGTAGTTTTTTAATTTATTCTTTCCTTGTTTTTGTGGTAGTGGTCGTGGTAGTTTAATTTCTTATTTTCTTGTTTGTAATAGTAGTAGTGGTAGTAGTAGTAGTTCTTTAATTTATTATTTTCTTGTTTTTTTTTTGTAGTAGTAGTAGTAGTTCTTTAATTTATTATTTTCTTTTTTTTTTTTTGGTAGTGGTAGCGGTAGTGGTAGTGGTGGTAGTAGTAGTAGTAGTAGTAAGATCTTGTTCTTTAACTTCTTCTTTTCTTGTTTGTAGTAGTAGTAATAGTAGTAGTAGTAGTGGTGGCAAGGTCCGGTGCAATACCACGAGACGGGAAACACTTCGACATACATTAATTTGTGGGTGGGTGGAGACTTTACATATGTTAATTTTGTTGAGTTACAAGAGAAGAAATCCGTTCTTAAACAATTTAAGAAAGAAAAAAAGAATGATAACAAAAACAAATTGTTTGTCATAACATAGACCAAATGGAAAACGATGAAGGTCATGATGTTCAAGATCGCGAGATGTATCTTAATCAACATGTCCCATGTCCTTGTTCTCAATGTAAGTTGGAAATTAGACGAAAACATCGATTGTCTATAGAACATGTACGATGCTTCGGCGAGTTTCAATCAGAGATCATTGATCAGGCGATCTCAGATTTTGAGCAAACGGCAAGAAAAGTGTATATCAATCATGCATTGTATTTGCCAACTAATTGAATATTATATATAAAAACATTGGGTATGGTTGGTAAATTTTCTATCCAGGGAGGTGGCGTCTCATTCTAAGGAGGAGTGCATTCTTTGCAGCCAGTTAGAAGATTTTGTGGGCGTGCGATAGATAGAGTTCCTGAGCCAATCCACCACTTGGAATATACTACCCAATCTATATCGTCAATACCAGAGGAGACAGGCAACCTTCAAGACTTTCCTACAATCTTGGAGCCTGAGATGGAGGAAATGATCGATGCATTGATGCCCATGGATGTCAAGACATCTGATTCATTTAGAGAGGAAGCATCCATACCATTATATGATGGGTGCCGCGTATCTCGCTTGAAGACACTACTTGCACTCCTAAGTGTGCAAGAAAAATGTGGGTGGAGCGATGCGTGTGTGACCGAGGTGTTCACATACCTTGTACATATGCTTCCTTGATTTCTTTTCGGCACTATCACAAAAAACATTTATTCTTTTTCAAGGTGTTTTATAATTTTTTTTCAAGTTATCGAAGTATCATATATTACCACTTGCAAATACCATGATTGAGTCTCATGATGATGCGTGACATGTTTTATGAAAGCTTGGCATGGACTACAACAACACCCATGCATGCATCAACGATTGCATATTGTTTCAAGGAGAATAAGAGACTATGGGGACATGTCCAAAGTGTGGTGCTCACATGTATCGACAGGACTTGCAAGGGCAAACCATTCCTCAAAAAGTTCTTAGACACTTTCCACTTATCCCCCGCATAAACCACATGTTTCATACGTCCGGCATGGTGAGCTTGACAACATGGCATGCGCAGAATAGATCCATAGATGGAGTTCAATGAATATCAGTGGATTCATGCACATGGAGCCACATTGACTCTACCTTTCCAAGCTTTGCTAGAGAGCCAAGGAATCTTCAGCTCCATCTTTCTATGTATGGCGTGAACCCATTCGGTATGCATGCTCAACTTCTTACAGTGTGTGTCCTATAGTCCTTGTCAACTACAAAATCTCTCCATGGCTTTCTACGAAGAAAGGACATCTCATCCTTAGCTTGTTGGTTTGTGTTGTCGGCCCATTGTGAATAGGTGCATGAACTCATGTTTTTTTAAATTTTATTATGACATTGTACATGTCACAGAAGTTAAATCTCTCTTGTACATGATTTTGAACATGTACTTTTATATCAAAACCCCCGACAACCTCGATGGTGGTATGTTATATCTTCAGCTCCTCAAAGTGTGAGAGTATATGATCAAAGCGATGTTTCCAATGTAGATGAGGACAGTATGCAAATAGAGGGGTCGATATTGCAATGGGTGGAGGCCACCAAAAGCTTGAGCATGTAGAGGAGCTAGAATCGGGTAACAATGATGGACATACAGGAGTCCAAGAATTCTTTGAGAATGAGGTTGACTCAAGATTTTGTGGTGACATGTCTATCGACCTTCTAGTGTATGCGGAGTTGTGTCAAGAGATTGACATGGGACCATAGTGTACTTCATACTTGGAGCATCCACCTACTCAATTCGTTGACGAATCGCTTATAAGGGTACATAAGATATGTATTTTAAGTAAGATCATTTTTTAAAGATTTATATTATCGTGCTTTGCTTGATTTATATTGATTATGCTAACATCAATTTTTGTGTGTGTAGATGACCTTTGTAGATATTTAGATCAGCACGATGAGTCGAGGGATGAGGGACAAGGATATGGCGGACCAGGAGCTATCTCAAACATCATCAGAATGTTCTATTAGATCTACTTCGGTGCACTTTAATGCTTCAGTTTCTAGTAGACGAGGTCAACACTGGATAGAGGTAGTGGTTCTAGGGGATGCTGCAGAGGCATGGATACAGTGAGCCTGCAGTCGGCTCGGGATACAGCTGCTACTCCTCACTCTCATGGTGGTTCGAGAGAGCGTGGCTCAGGTGGTTGTTGTGGAGGTACCAACATTGTGTCTCCATCTCATTGTTCTATTGGAATTGCATCACTTATGGGATTTATCACACTTGTGCGGACGTCTACTCGAGTAACTCCATTAGCCGTCCGCAGGTGGTACCCCTATGGGTGCTACTCCGAGAGATACTATCCCTGTAGGTACACCAGATATACAGGGGTCTCCTGGATATGCCCATGAGCGTGGTCGCAGGTGGGAGAGGACATATATTAGGCATAACCCAGAGGGGTATGGATACCTTGTAGATGATAGGATAGGAGCCATCATCATGAATGATGAGGGGAGAAGGGTGATGGCTCGTATGAGAGAGTTGTGCCAACAAGTTTTTCAGCACAATGTCTTGGATCATTAGAAGAACATACTGGAGGGGAGCAAGGATTACATAGTAGCATCCTTACATGAGGAGTTTTCGGTACCCGTTAGTAGATAGGTTTTCCACAAGCTGGATGATAAAGTGCATGCATGCGTACATGTCACACAGACGATAGGACGCATGCAAGGCACTTAAGAGTGGGGCCTCAAAGCCCGAGTGGCTAGATGCAAGGCACTTAAGAGTGGGGCCTCAAAGCCCGAGTGGCTAGACGCGGATGACTGGTGCCAACTCGGGGAGGAGGCTACAGATTCTCTAGGACATTGGAGAAGCAGTACGAGGCAGTGAGGGCACGAGTGGAGGCAGAAGTGGTCTATCATATTGGGAGTGCCGGCCACATGACATCTCTGGAGGACTTTGTAAGTTTTTCTTTTGTTCTGCTTGGTTATTTTTTTGCAATATCCCTTGTACTGACAATCGTGTTTCTAACAGTTGTATTTTGTTTTCTTTGGAGCACTTCATTACAAACCGTGATCCCACTGGCCTAAAGACTCGATATGCAGAGAGATACGATCTCACTGCATTGATAGACTGATTGTATGGACGCGACGGCCCTGTAAGTCACTCATGTTTCTTGTCCGTAGTTACTAATTTTAATTAAAATGCATTATTGTATGGTGGACTGATGTGTAGTTATTTCTTTTTTTACAGATTCCATTCGATGCTCCTTTGCGGTGGGACGAGCTTTCAGATGGCAATGATCTATAGCTCGCCCTTAGATCCGTAGAGTGCACACGCTCTTCTTTTTTAGTAATGTGATTTGTGTATGTATTTTCTATGCACTATGTATCTTGCCGTGATTGTACCGTCGCTTTCATTACGCGATATTGTATTTATTTTATGTATTGGTCTTATGATTCAAGTACACTTTGCCTTCATTTAGATGAGCATTGTACACATTATTGAAAGTCTTTTGTATGGCCCAAATTACAAAACTTTTTTTTCATATTACCGTCGCTATTAGCGTCGCAAATTTACTATACGCATTTATACCGATGTTTTTTGCGACGCGGGGGCAAATTTCTTTATGAACATTTTCAACGCCTTGAATGTCGGTATAAGGCCTGTATCTTGTAGTGTAAGTTGGAGTTTTCCTAGATGCATTTCGTCGTCAGGAATCCAACACAAGACTTGGTTCGTCGATCGGAGGTCATTTGACCCCCCATTTAATCCTCACAAAGTTTGGGATTATAAGGCAGCTACTGGATCCGGGATTCAAAAAGTATGTGATGGGGTCCAAGTTTATAGATTTTGATATCATGAAGCCAGTCGTCCAGTCGAACCGTGAATTTCTGTTTGCCCCCTCTAAATCGAAATATCCACTTACGGGACACTGTGAACACAAAAGGCTAAATCGGTTATTTTAATGTTTCAGACCTTAAGCTTAATAAGATACCTCAACTTAATGCAAAAACTGTTGAATAGAGAGGGAAGAGTCAACGCCCTCTCAAAATCTAATCTATGCCTCTCGAATACATACCCGTTTAGAGAGAGAGAGAGAGGGATTCTCGATCAGGACGATAGAGAGAGGAACAAGATGGTTTTAAGCTCACCCATCTTAATGGAGGATTTAAAAATATGATTTTTTAGTATTTCTCTCTCCTCTCTCCTCTTGTGGGCTATTCATATGCATCAATGAAAGAGAAAAGGGGATGGGGAGTGATGACGATTTTGAAGCAAACGATGCTGATGGAGTGGTAGAGGACATAGATCAGGGCTGGAGAGCGTGTCAGCAGCAAGAGGGAAGAGTCAGCAGCCTCTCAATCTTGGGATATGCGTCTTGAACACATGGGTTTCTATAAGTAAGTTGTCTTTTTCTTTGTTTGATGAAAGATAATTGAAGGAAATGATTGACGATGATTGATCTTGATTGCATGTGTTGAATTATCTCTAAAATAAAAGAAAAAACAACAAATTTTGATGATTGTGATTTTTTCCTCAAAACACATAAAACTTGCCAAGTGCGATTTTTGAAATTTGGGAGTTTTAGAGAGTGTTTTGAAGAAATCATGAAAATTGGGAGTTTTAGTGAGTGCTTTGGGTTCCCGTGGAATAAAAAATGAATATGAAAATGGGGCTAAGTGTTTTTTATCAGTGAGAGTTCATGATTTTGATTTTTTATAAAATTTTAAAGAAAATAAACAAAAATAAATAGAGAAAGATGGGAAAACTTAGGTTTTCTATGATAAATAATTAAGAAAAAATATGATTAATATTTGTGAATGTTAAGCAAGGCTGAGGCATGAGGATTAAGCCTTAGGTCCACCTTATTTTTATGTTAGAGTATAGTTTTATTGCTTTATACATGAAAAATGACATAAAAATGAACCCTACACCTATGCAACGTGGCAAAACCTAAATGGTTAGGGGAAAAAGAGATTGTAAGAGTGAGAGATTGTTGGAATACATAAAACTCCGATTCATTTGGTTTATGCATAATATATAGGTAGATAAAAATTTAAGTTTAAGGAGACTAGTAGCACGAGGAAACTCGGTGCTAGTCTCTAGCAACATAGCAACAACGAGTAGATCGAAAATCATTAAATGATTGTTTTGCACACCGCGTTGTTGCAGCATGTAGGATTGAACTTCACCATAGGGGTTTGGCAAGAGAAGAATGTATGGGGGTTCAAGAGCTTTTACTGCGGAGATAGTAGAGATAAGAGAAGGGTTGAAGGTTTCAAGCCAAGTTTTTGAAGATAAGAGACATCAGGTAGATTTAGGGAGAGGAATAGATGAAAGAGAAGGGGTTCAAAGAGATTGAAGATATAGAAGAATACTCCCAAAAAGAATTAGAAAATATAGAAGAATACTAATAGAGATGAAGCTTATTAGTTTCTTTTAGCATTATGAGAAAATTTAACCATAATAAAAAAAAACGTATACAAAATAATACCTTCCTCTATGCTGCTCAGATTGCCAATTTGATGCTTTCATTAGCTCTGAAAGGGGGGTTAAATACCAGGAAACCTGACCAAAATTCAACCAGATCACTCCTTCATCTCCCACTTTGGAGTGTTGTTCACTGCCTGAAAAGAGCGATCGCACATCGCATGATTTCGTCAATCTCTCTTTTTACATAAAATCCTCTCAAATTGGCTGAAAGCTACATGCTTTCTTTTACATGTCATTCTAATCTAGAAGTTGTCTATAGTTTTTTATGGATTTTTACAAGAGATAATATCTAGAATATTAAAAATTGACTAAAAACTTGTCCAAAAAAATCTAATATTTTGAACCATGGATGCTAATGCTAATGCTTAAAGTTGCATTGGCTCTCTAAAACTAAATCTAAAAGGAAGGAACACTCTAGATTTTTCTACACGGTGTGCGCATAACGACACGACAACGTGATTGATTTTTAATCATAAAATGCTTTTGCACAATGGTCATACACTTCTACAATTTGCATGTACAAAACCTGGATGCATAGCACTTGATTGCCTAAATAAATGACCAATGTAGAGTGTGTGAGGATTCCTAGGCTGTAGCATTAGGGCCAAAAACGCTTCAAAAATGGCACTTGTAAGAAAGTGATTAAGTTGCTAATTAGTTGAGGTTTAGGAAGAATAAAACCTCTAAATTTGGTTGTCCAGATGTGATTAATGAGAGAATATTTGGTTCATTGAAGAGGTCGGCCATTAATTGCCCTCATCTTTTAATCCGGGTCAGGGGTCACATTTTCGGCCGTTTATTGTCTTGGAACTCGAGAGATTTTGTATTTTCGAGATTTTCGTACGAACTTCGCATTTGTTTGCTCCCGCGTTTTCTTTCTATACACTATTCTCTTTTACCATTCCTTTTGCTGCACTTGTTTTCTATCACTGTGAGATTCTTGCTCGGTTCATTTGCCAGAATGTCTAGCAATACTAGTTCAAATAACACAGGCGCAAGCACACGTAAATACAAGCTATCTATTCAGCTAGATCCGACTTACACATCTTGGAGAAGTATACATCATCGAGTATTGATAGATGAGATTGAAGCCAACAGGTTGCGAACACAAGGAATGAAGCATATAGATTTGTGGGTGGATGGAAATATCTATCCCAGGGATCCTTCTACAGGTAAACCACCTCCTTTTTTGAATGTCCATGACTATATAAGATATGCTGGAGAAGGTTACAATGGAATGCTTGGCTACTGTATGAGGTTATACTCTGCATCTTACACATATATAGCTCAAGTGCACGAAATGAAAAAAGCACTAGAAACTACACAAACAAAAATTTTAGAGTTGACAAGTCAGATTGATATTTTGAAAAATGTTAACAATTCATTGCAGAATAAGCTAATACGCTTGAGAGAAACTCCAGTAGGATTAAGAGAGAGGAAGAGACCGTTAAAAAATATAACCAGCTTGTGTGAGAGAGCAAAGAAAAGGAGACTAAATCTTACAAAGAAATATGTCTCTAACATATTAGGCATAAATATCCGAGAGAATGAGGAAAGAATCAAACTTTTGAAGGAAACCATGAATAAGAAAGACATTTTGAGGATTCTTAAGTCACCAGAAAATGTGGATTTGAGAGGTCCAACTCTGAGAGAGTTAGTGAAGGATTTAAAAGGCACAGTGAAAGCAAATGAAATCGTAGAGACATGCGATACTGTGGGTATAAGTCGGAAAGGTTACCGTGCTATCTCTGGATTATGGTTTAAAAATCTTAAACGCAATAGGGTAACTATATTTGGATTGCCCCGAGCCCTTGCAGTTTCCACTGCAAGAATTTCCATGAATCGCAAGATTCCACATGTTTTTGGAGATTACTTTCACATCGAAAGGTCTATGTCCTATGAAAAACAAAAAAAACAGGCAATTTTTTATTACAATGAGTTTAACAATATATGGCTTGATCTAAAAAAGGTGCAAATTGCAATGGTTCACATGTATAAAATCACAGTAGAAGAAAGTTATGGTGTTCTAAAGTTTGCCTTGAAGTTGGATGAAGCACAGATTCAAAAGGGACAAAAGATGGAAAGAATTAGCATTTGCCTCATGAACATGGCATTGGACCATGGCAATGGCGAGGGCAAAGCTCCATTGCATAAGATCCAATCCGAGATGGAGATTTGGTGGATTGGTGCAGCCCAGGTACCAATTGAAAATCATCAAACGTTGAAATGGTTGTTCAACCATACAGGTATTCCAAATATCATTAAGTCTCAAAGTGAAGGCGAAATGTTGGTAGTTGATGGGGTTGGTAAATTTAATGTGGAATGGCATATGAGTGCTGATTTGAAAACTATCAAATGTATGCTTGGAATATGTAATGGTGCAAATGCAAAATATCCTTGCATTTATTGCATGGAAAGTGTTGGATCCAAAGATTGGAGTAGTTTGCGACCAGTAAGAAGAGCCCCAAATAGAGACTCTATAGATTTGAGTAAATTTAAAAACATAGAAGACATCTGGGATCCCATTCTTTCCATCTCTCTTAAGAATGTTCATATTTGTACTTTGCATGCAGAGATTAGAATAATTGATAAGCTTCTCAGGTTGCATCTTGACTATGCATATTCCATTAAGCCATTATCTTTATCAGATGAGTGTATTGATAAATGCGAGGCATTGCTATCGAAAATGGGATTTCATGGGGGCCAAGTTCGCTTGAGAAAGGATCCAATACTTTCAGGAAAAACAAGAGATATATTGGCCGATGTCTCTATGGGAGGCTCAAAAGCTAGACGATTCTTAGGAAACCATTCAGGAAAGCAGGTGAATGCGGCTTGGGAGTGTTGGAGAGAGCTATGTGACATCACAACAAATGTTGCAAGCACGCTGAGGCTTGCGTTTCTTAGAATGGAGGTCTGGATACACCTTGATGTTTTTCTGAAACTCCTCAGGCAACATAAGACAACATATACATATGCGGAAGAGTTCAAAAGATCAATCACAAAGCTTGTTCAAGCGATAAAAGAGGCATGGGGAGAAAAAGATATCACTTTTTATCTGGTAAAGTAATAATTATTTAATATCGGCTTATTTTGACAAGTTTTTCAATTGGTATAAAATTTGTGTTACTTTGTATTGCAGCATATTCTTCATATTCATGGACCTTTCTTTGTGGAGGAGCATGGCCCCTTAGCAACTTATAGCAACCAAGGCATGGAAAAATCCCACTATCAAGCACGCACAATGTATTTTCGAAGCACAAGGCATGGGGGAGGAGGTACAAAAAGCAATGCTTTGGAGGAGCTATTCAACTGGTTTTTTCGACGACAACTTCAAAGAATGCAAATAAAAGACGGCAATGACACATGAGCAATCGCACTTTTATATATAAGAAAGAATATATACAAAGCTAGCTTTCCAAAACTCTAACATTCTCTTCCTCCTCGGGAATCTTTCCTCTATAACGTAGAAATTTTTTTCTCTTGTAGCCAGCTATAGATTTTACATCAGTTCTGTCTGCAGCTAAGGCGTAGGATGAAAACGCCAAAAAGTATCCTGCTCTAGAAGCAGAGTAACCTGGACCGTAGCCAAAAATCCTAATTGCTGCAGTCTTTTCCAAAAACATTATTTTGTGGGCATTATATTGTAATCCTGAGAAACCTAGAAGCCTTGTAAGAGCTTTAATACAAAGTATCGGCCATGCTGCGTCCTCTGAGAAACTACTATGAAGTACAAAAAAGGATTCAGGGTCAATCCTGGCCAAGTAGTGGCCGAGTGCAATGTCTTTGGTGGTGTTACTAGCAATTCTCGATCCTTTGGCACGCCCTAAGAAGTTATCTGTATCGGCAATCTCCAACTGCAAATAAAACCCATACTGAATGAGCATGAAATGTAAACCTACCAATGTGTAAAAGCAAATTCAAAATTATCTTACCACTTGATTTTCATCGTACTCCAATTTAAATGGATTCCATAAATTAATTGATGATGCTGTCTCATTGGTGTTAGTCAATTCTTTAACATATTCAGACTCCTCTCTTCCAAAATTGGAAATGCCGAGCTCGCTTTGAATGCGATCGAAGTCCTCATTAGTAATACTCAACTCTTTTTCAGCTTCTTTGGCCTTTTCAAAACAAAGAGAGAATGCCTCACCAGCATCAATAAACTTATCATCTAGAGTTTCTTTATCAAGTTTCAGAATCTCTTCCTTTGATTCATTTTCTGTGTCAATTATCACATTAGCAGCATCAAAAGCTTCTGCAATAATTGCAAGACAATAATCTTCCCTGAGTTTAAAAAGTTTTTGAATATCTGAGAGTAAAATGTACTCCTTGTCCTTGAAAGGTATACATGGCAGGGAAGGAACAATATGGTGAGAACTCTCATCAGGTTGAGGGTTTGTATCTCCTTGGCTCTCCTCAATGATAGTCTCAGCTTTGAAGTGAGCAACATCCAAATTCTCAGCAATGGAAGCCTCAAAATCTGTATCTACAACCTCCTCTGTTTCCCTTTCATCTGCCAGATCATCCAACATGCAAAAGCTGGCAGTCTTTGCTCCTTCCAACTGTTGCTCCTCAGCTTTCATAGGGTATTTGACAAGGATGAATACAATAAAAGCAGCAGATTTTCTCATCATCTTGCAGTTTCTGGAATGAGTGCAGCAAAATATGTCTGTTAATTGAAACCTCTCCAGAGAGTGAGCCCTGCACTTTCTAGTAAATACTTTCTTTTCATTTCCTGTTGACCCAATGGGAATATGGACATATTCAATTGTGCCAACTTCAACAGAAGGACCTGCAAGAGTTTCAAACTCCAAAAAGTCCTCCATAATAAAATTTTCACAAGATTTCAGAACTTTGTCAAGTTCCCAATCAGGATTAAAAATATTTTTCACAACTCCATAGAATGAGACATCCATTCCATTCTGAAGCATAAAATCAAGTAGCCTCTCTGATGGAGTGATATCAATGAGCTCTGATACTCCTTGACATCTCACTACTGGCGTTCGCTTCCCTGGAGATGTACTTGGCTTTCTCACACTGGTGGCAGAGGATGGAGAGGAAAAGGAATGCACAGGCTGATCAGCTGTTGATGAACTTGAGCCTTTTGAAAGCCTTCTTCTTTTACCAGTTCCTGAAAAAACCGTGGATTGTATGGGTTCAGACATGTTTCTAACTTCTCACGATACGGCGCGATAAGAGAGAAACAATTTAGACGGAAAGGCCCCCTCGCGCCGTATCGGCGATCCCAGTAAGAGGTGCTAGAGCCACAACAAAAGTGGTCACACGAGCCTCAGGAACGCTGAAAGAAGACTAGAGTATGGGTTCAGACATGTTCCTAACTTCTCACGATACGGCGCGATAAGAGAGAAACAATTCAGACGGAAAGGCCCCCTCGCGCCGTATCGGCGATCCCAGTAAGAAGTGCTAGAGCCACAACAAAAGTGGTCACACGAGCTTCAGGAACGCTGAAAGAAGACTAGATCTACAGAACCTCCAAAACGAAGCGAAGAGAGAAAAGCGAGGAAAGCCAACAGTCGCTCTCGCGCCGTATCAGCAAAACAAACAAAGGTCAGAAACCGAAAAAACCGTACAGATACGAAACACACCCTTATGTAGGCGCGGATTATGCCACCTGGCAGTATCCGTTGGGTAACACGTGGCCGAAAACCACGTGGCGAACAAGTGGACCCGTAATTAGTTGACACGTAGCATACGGACCATTAATGCAGACACGTGGCACAATCAGTATCGGAAACGTGTCTGACACGTGTCATGATTTACCTGGGTATATAAGTGGTCATTTATCCGACGTGTATACTTTTCCGCAAGCAAAAAGAGGTGTGCTGATACGGAGCGAGGGCGTCCAAACGGCGTAGTCGCTTTCTCCTAATCGCGCCGTATCGGCTTCTCATCTCTGATACGGAGCGAGGGCGTCCAAACGGCGTAGTCGCTTTCTCCTAATCGCGCCGTATCGGCTTCTGATCTCTGATACGGAGCGAGGGCGTCCAAACGGCGTAGTCGCTTTCTCCTAATCGCGCTGTATCGGCTTCTGATCTCTGATACGGAGCGAGGGCATCCAAACGGCGTAGTCGCTTTCTCCTTATCGCGCCGTATCGGCGTCTCATCTCTGATACGGAGCGAGGGCGTCCAAACGGCGTAGTCGCTTTCTCCTAATCGCGCCGTATCGGCTTCTGATCTCTGATACGGAGCGAGGGCATCCAAACGGCGTAGTCGCTTTCTCCTAATCGCGCCGTATCGGCTTCTCATCTCTGATACGGAGCGAGGGCGCTGGAACGGTGTGGTCGCAATCTCCTTATCGCGCCGTATCATCTTCTCATCTCCGATACGGAGCGAGAGCGCTAAAGCAGTCTGTGCGTTCTCTTCTCATCGCGCCGTATCGTCTTGTCATCTCCGATACGGAGCGAGGGCGCTAAAGCGGTGTTGCCGTTCTCTGCTCATTGCGCCGTATCGTCTTGTCATCTCCGACTCCTATTCGCGCCGAATCATCTTCTCATCTTGTCCTTCTGGTTGTTATTTTTCATTTTCTGGATGGCAAGGACAAAGCAAACTGCAAGAAGAGTGTATTTAGATGGGAAGGACAGTGGGGGTAGAAGAAAGTTAAAATTTGATGAATCTAAGGGGGTAGAAGCTGGTCCATCACAGGCTCCAGAGCATTCAAGAACAGAAATCCCTCCTACACCAGGTGTTGTCCTTACATCTTCCATAAATGTTACTTCACCTGAAGTTGAGGAAGCAAAGGATGAGGCTAACCCTGTGAAAGATTCATTCCCTTCAATGGTACCTGAGCCCACATCTGCTGAAGCCACTGAACACCCCAAGTCAGAAAAGAGAAAGAGGAAGTCCAGGTTCTTCTATATGCAAAGATGTTTCAGTGAAATCAGGAAAGCCCAAAGAGCTACCCAGCATGTCATTCCAAAAGCTGCTTTTATAAGGGTGGTTAAAGAGATCTCTGATAGATTGTCTCAAGTGGCAACTGTCTCTGGTCTAAATAAGAGGTGGCAACTCTCAGCCATTCTTGCCCTGCAAGAGGCTGCAGAAGATTTTGTTATTGATTTCATGAACGACGCTTACATTGCTGCCGCCCATGCTCATAGGATCACCCTTATGAATAAAGATTTCAGCATCATTAGCAGAGTGAGGTATAGGTTTGACAAAGTCCTGAGGCCCTTGCCTTCCAATGATCAAAAAGCCTTTGAAATCCTCAACATTCCCCCAAAATTGTCTAGGAAAGAGAAAAAGCTTAAAGTTGAAGATGTTAGTGACCTTTACCCTACAAGGGGTCCCACCCAGCAGGGTGCCACCCAGCAGGAGGCTTTCTTGAGTGAAGAAAATCAAGAGATGTTTGAAATTGAAGACGATGTTTACAAGAGGAAAGCCGCATCACTTGCTCCCGTCAACAGCGAGAGGATGGGCAAAGTGTATGGGCAAATTCTTGTGAATGTTGCTAGGGAATCTGAGGAGGAATATCTTAGTATATCTCCCGAGGACAAGCCCATGTTGGAAAAAAGGGATGTCCAACTATCTGACTCCGTGGTATTTTGTTGCATAAGGTAAGGTTTTTTGTTGCATAAGTTAAGTCTTTTCAATTATATTTTGGATGAAATTGGTATTGAATAGCTTTTGCTATTATCTGCAGGGCATTGGTGTCCTCTCTCACTCTCGATATCCGAAGAACCATATACATTGTGGATCCACTTCTCTCTGTGGGACTTTTTGCAAAATCTGGTTCTAATATTTTACCATTTTTTCGTAGCTTCGATAGTGTGAGAAATTACCACATCTTTTTCCCTTATGTAGAAAGGTATTTTTCTTTTTCTGTAGAGGAGAATTTATGTTCATTTGCTTTCACCCTTCTACTCACCTCTTTTATGAATTTGCAGAGGGCATTGGAGTCTCATCTACATTAATTGTCTTTCAAGGGAAATTATCTTTATGAATTCTCTCAGCGGTGTTCACGGTCAAGCACGGATGTATGTTGGAAGAAAATTACTTTCTTTGATTTCTTTTATAAATAATATTTTGAACTTACAAAGCTTCCTTTTGCAGTGCTGGTAGACTCGTTTCTACCTTTTTGGATACAACATACGAGGATCTTGCTGATCCTCAAAGGCCGTATACTTTTCTTCTACAAGAAGTCCCATTGCAAAGCGATGCGCATTCTTGTGGATGGAGAGTTATCTCAAACATTTGCAGAACAGTGGATTCAAAGCTGTTACAAATAGAGGGAGTGAATGTAAGTTTATTTCATTTGATGTTTGTGTAACCCTTATCATTATGTCTTTTCACTAACTTATAACATTTATTCTTACAGTGTAGAGACTATCCTGAATCATATGTTTGGTGGATAAGGGAGAGATGCATCGAGCTGATTCTAGACAAAGCAATCACACCATATGATCCTGACTCCCCTCTTCCTCCCAATACATCAATGGCCAAGGGCACAAGCAAGGGAAAGGTCAAGGGAAAGGGTAAGGACAATGGCAATGGTAAAGACAAGGGCAAGGGAAAAGGCAGTGGGACCACTGCTGCAGAGTCTAAGAAAAAAGGAATGCCAGTGCTCTCTCCTCTTAAATTTGATCCATCCCCTCTTAAGCCCCAAGAAAGGAGACTACCTGTAAAGGTCAAATTTTTTCAACAATCAAAGAAAGGCCCCGTGAGAAAAAATATCTTTGAAGAAATCGATAAAGAATGAAAATAGCAAACATAAGCATACACGAGCCATTTTATTTTGGCTTTGTACATTTTTATGCAATTTTTGTATCTCATTGTGTAATGAAAATTTTCACTTGTAAATCGAATGCAATGTACATTTTATACACGAGCCTTATTATTTTGGCCTTTTACATTTTTATGCAATTTTTGTACCTCATTGTGCAATGAAAATTTTCACTTGTAAATCGGATGCAATGTACATTTTATTTATACACATTCGAAAGGCGACTTGCTTCACGATAGCTTATGAAGTTCCCATTTAAAAATATCTTAAGGACAGTCTATTGAGATAAATTCCTGCCAAGTTTTCATTCTTAAGGCCCCAAACTCACAATTGTGGGAGACAAACAACTCGTACAAAAGAAAGAGCGCTCGGCTCTTTTACCAATTGTTACACCATTCACTTTGAACTTGTATGTAGGGAATATATTGTCTAGCAATTCCAATGTATCCCTCACATCTTTTAGACTCCAATTGGAAGTAACACTCACCTTCTTTACTTCTTCAAGCGGAAAAACGTGCACCACAAGTTCATATGGTGTGTTCTCTGTATCAGAATCCAAGGGAACCCAAACACCCAATCTTAGTTTGTATCGCCTGTACTCAAAGGCCAAAGCGAGATTTTGGCGAGGGATACTGTAAGCCAAAGCCAAGGATTGAGGGCATGCACTGCACCTCAAGATATCACCTTTATGATCGCACTCTCTAGATTTCCAATGCGTCCCTATAGTGTTGTCCAAATCCTCTTCCGAAAAGTTTCTACTTAACCAGGATACCTTCATTCTTTGTAAATTTGCTGTTTTGAAGCAAGCCACGAAGATATGGAGGGGTACAAACCATGATAAACGTATTCTTCTTGAGATCCTTCCAGCTGTCATGGACTTCTTAATATCCTGAGATATTTTGAATTTGAAACTTTGCACTGTTACCTTGTCAGGAATCTCCCAATTTAGAGATGAAAGACTTGGCAATGGCAAATCTTCGATATTCCCATACCTATCCACTTTAGAGGGAACCACATACTGTGCATAATATATAAAAACCTTGCATTCACTATAAAAAGACACAGTTTGATCGGCATAAATAATGTCTGCCAATCCCTTATGAATGGCATGGAAAGTTCCACTTAGGCTTTCCACAGGTTGCCATTCAATACTTGTTGACGGAAAGATATCTACAATGACGAACCGTTTGTTAGAACTTGCATAAATGGAAAATAATTATATACGTTATTCAACTTATAACTTACAATGTGTTTGTTGGGAAACACGCTCGTTTGGAGGCAAGTGCATATCCTTGGCCATGTAAACATGTTGCACCTTGACAAACCAGCCTTCGGGCATAATTTTGAAGGCAATGATACGCCCCTTCCAGTGATGTTTTATATCTTCTCGTTTCCTTCTTTTCACCTTATGAGAGCCCTTGCAAGATGGCAGCATGGTAACCCAATCGTTTACAGCAAAGGTTTTGGGCTCAAAATTTCCATCTACTCCCTGGCTATAGACTGTGCAAGAGTGTATTAAACGAGAAGGGCACCTGGAGGAAGCCATGAAAAGAATGAAAGCGCAGAGAAAGAAGCTCAAAGAGGGGTGAATGAACTAAAAAGTAGCGCCAAGAACCCAAATGAGTATGTATTGGGCGTCAAAAACAATATTGAAAGATCTCCTGACTTTCAAAAAACTCATTATGAATTTCATCACATCTCTGTCATGTATTTTGTCAGATTTGTAAGTAAATAACGTCTTTGGGACTCCAAAACATGTCAGACTTTAGGGGTTTTGGCTAAAAAAGAAGAGAGAATCACGAAATGGACTCCACTATCTCTAAAAAAGAGGAGACAAGAATACCATATTCTTGCACACGTGGCGAACTCTCTTTGGCCCTTTCCTTAATCCCGTGATTAACAAAAGTGCATTTTTTGAAGCGTTTTTGGCCCTAATGGGATAAATTAAGGTTCCTTGGGATAAGTTTAGTAAGGAAATATCAACTCATGGATCGTTCAATGTAAAAAATAGTGGAGCTTGTACATTTGTTTTTTACGTTGGAGCAACGCATCAAGGGGCCAATCCTCGAGGTGTAGGAGAGCTGTAGTGAGACCGTGGTGTTTCAACCGAGTGGTCACCTCCTGTGTATGTGATACGTGGTATATTATACTAATTTGTATGGGATCTTCCTCTGAGGAGTAGGGAAAGGTAAACGTTGCACTGTGTCCTATTACAAATGCAAGATCAATATTAGAGTTTAGTGTAGCGTGTGCCTTACACGCTCTTGGCCTCAAGGCCGTGTGGGGTGTCTTGTGTGACTTAGAGTTTTGGCTAGTGCTAGAGAGCTACTGTCGGACCCGTTTTTGGTCCCAACAGGTGGTGCATTTTCCAGAGCTGCCTATGAGTGGTGGTCTCCAAATCTAGGTCGTGGAGGGACCTATGTTTATTGTGTCCATTACGAATGTGCTAAGCTACCCATAAAATGGGGTTCGTTCAAGGATGGAAAACCTTGGCTTTCCCTATACAAAACTTACTGATAGACTTAGTTAGCTATGTAGAGCATGAGTCCTCTAGAAAAGACAATTTAGGTGATGAGAAGAGTAACCAATTAGTGGTTACCCCATCCTCTAATGTGATGGCATGGGCTGAGGTTCGCATTGGTGTGGTGTCTACCCAAGAGAAATCATGTATAACCATCCATCAACCTAGAGGGCATGGAACAAGTATGTTGGAAGCTATGGCGGTCATGGCATCAACAAGTGATTATGCTAAAGATGTAGTGCCATGAGAAAAACTTGACATACAGTGGAGGTAGTTATGGATGAAACATCCCATGGGATGGGGTATCGTGCCAAAATTTTAGGTATCACAAGGATGTTAGAAGCCCTAGTTGTAAAGGGAAAATCGTTGCTTAAAAGGCACAGTTCCCAGGTCCTAAGTGCTAAAGAGTAATTTTGCTTTTGATGAGGAGCAGAAGCTTCTAGATAAAGCCATCATGGAATTGCCTAGGAAGGGAGAAGATATGGAAGATCCCCTAAGAAAGGATCGGAATGACATGTTAAGAGCTATAGGCCTCCCTAGACCATTTTATGAGTTGGAAGAAAGGGACGTTAAGGATAGTATTAACTTGTAAAATCATTATACAAAAACACATAAATATAATAATATTACAAATTTGTATTTTTATTATCTATTTTTAGTCTCTTATATTCGTGATTATGACATCTTTTGCATTAATGGCATAGAGTCTCGGCTACTTTTATTTAATGATATATCTAGATTAATGATAATGACTGATGTAATCTAAATTCAAATTAGTAAAAAGCATGGCACTCAGTTTTTTTACTCACAGGTATAACAACAACAGGTGATGTAGGCTTCTGCTCAAACATAAACTATTGTGATGAATGCTCTCCACGTAGTAGAGCATGAGATGAAGTTGTTTAATGGTAAGAATTTATATACATATTTGCATACTGAGAGCAAAATTTTGGTACCGATAAGTGCTTAAAAATAGCTAAAAATTATGAATATCAAGGGAAAAATACTCAATGTCGAAGGCGGCGGCTCGATTTTAAGCGCCAAAGTGCTTTAAAGGCGCCCAAGCGACACTTGTTCATTTTTCATAATTTTTTAGACAGTCGTGCAGGTTGACACGAGTTACTGGCCAATGCGGGATGCCGAGCCGGACGCCTAGGATTTTTCAGAACTCAATTCCGAGTCCGGACGGGGAAATGGCCAAGAAACCGGTCAAGATGCGAAGGGGTGGACAAAATTTGGCCAAAATGGGCAAGTGACCCTTGGGAGCCCAAATTTAAATGTGGCATGAAACTTTCATGCAAATGAGGGAAGAGGAGTCATGGAGAGAAGGCGTGAAGAAAGAAGGTGCAAATTTCGCCATGAATGGAGGGAGGGCATCATGCAGCCTACACATACCTTGCCTAATGGATCATGGGGCTTCATTCCCTTTTGTCTGTGGACTCTATCGCCTGTCTTTGCTCCTCCATTGGCAGTCTCTATGAAAATCTCTGATTTCTGTGAGGTGCCCGCCCATCGGCTTTCCAGGCACTCTTTTAGCGGTCTATCGAGAAACGAATCTAAGCGTCGCTGCCCGGCACTCCCAAGGAATGTTCCGAGTTTTGTCGCCTAGGGTTTCCCGAATCCGCCTCGCAACGGAATGTTCACGACCAAACCCACTAGGATCGACCTGAAATTCAGGTTCCTAGTTGTCAAGGTCTCCTATTAGCATTCTAGCATCGGGTTTTGGACATCCTACTTTACGCAGAGATACCCAACTCGAAGCAGATCTATGCCGCACTTGGTTCAAAGAGAATGGGAAACGAGAGGGATGCGTTGCTCAACCTCTCTGCCCATAGGGCATAGTCCCATTCCGGTCCCCTAAAACGGCATGAATCGGGTTCTAACCTATCAATATCTAAAGGTCGAATGACGATAAAAACTTGTGAGAAGCCTCCCAGTTCTCTGGGACCACCCTGCCATAGGACGGACCCGTCGGGGATTCCGCCCACCCGCTTCCCTTAATAGCTTTAGTTTTCTAATTAGGTCCTACCACATTTATGTGTGACACTTAAAATCAGCTTCATTAATTAAGCCTTTTAGGGAACAAGGTTCGTTCGCGTAAATTATAGCACAGACACGAAAACAGAGCAAAGCAATCTATTGACAAACAAGATCAAACAAGTTCCTTAACTTATCTTCAAGTTAATCTTTGTCTCCCGCCCATACAGGAGAAATTATGTTTCCCTTCTGTCCAACAGAAGTATCCCTTCTACCCTGCAGAAGTAACTGGTCCAATTCACATGGCACCAAAAACTCAATCCTTTATCTAGAATAGGATCTCCCAACATGCCCAGATGTTGGGGGCCACGGAGGTCTTCAACTCCATTCTTGACCTAGCAAGGGGTGTCCAGAGCTCCAACTGACCCACAAGCTGTCTAGGAGCGAAACATCATTCCCGTGGTTGGCCTTTTCACCACTCGACCTTCGGCCCATGAATCGAGCAGTGCCCTTTCGGGTTACTACGTGGTGCGACCATGGAGGTGATCCACCCGGACAATATATCCTTCCTTAATTAAATCCTTTAAGAATCAAGCACAAACAAGGCAATCAGCCTAATATCATTTTCCAAGGAAACATTCCTTTAATCCCATGGCGACTTGTCATCACAGACCCTTGCCATGCATTTACCATAAATCACAAGCACTTGGAATAATCATCCAAACAATAACTAACAACCAATTGAATGTAAAAACATTTAGGATGTTGTTCGATCAATCAACAAAACCAATTGCATTCTTTCCAAACAATGCAAGAATAGACGATATAACATTTCCATCGTATATTTGCTCTTCCCCTTGGGATCTAAGAGCAATACCATGCAACATGTTCTTAACACTTCCTTCCTTCGGCTAGGGCATATGTTAAGGGTTCAAACGCTATTCATGATGTAAGTTCTATAGGTCACTTACCTTGATTGATAACCCAACCCTGAATTTGGATTGGCAAAAGTCATCGTTATCCAACGGATCTCAAGACATCCTAGCTTTAACCCTTATGATCAATTTCTTGTACTGGCTCTTAGTCAAGTCATGAGGCAATTAGAAAATTATCCTCATATATCAAACATGTCATAGGCATAACGTATAAATACTTGATAAGATAAGTGTGATATTATCTCAAGTAATTAGACTTTAACATGCCTTGCCTTGAGCTAGAATATAAATCTTCCTTGTAATTGCTCTACTAGAAAATAAGTCATATGTAACTAAGTGCAATTATCTTCCCTTGATATATGCACTTCACAAACTCCATCTTCCGAATAGGTGAGATGAAATTTATCCTTTCCCATTACCTATACTCGTGCAATAGTATGGGGCCTAACGTATCTCATACGAGAATCAAAGCAAGCATCAATCAATTTGGAAATACATTACTTACGACCGGAATCGCAGTTGGATTGACGGTGATGCCTTTGCCCGAAGCCTTTTTGCTGGTTGCAGGATTGTCATCCACACGCGACATTCTTTGCTTGGAGGCCATCGTCCGCAAATAGACTCAAGAGATTAAGAAGGTAGAATAGATTCAAGATGGGAGAGCGTAAGAGAAGATGGTTTAGTCGAGGATCGAGATAGAGGGAATTGAGTTAATTCTCTTCCTTGCAGCCTCTCGGGGTGACTCTTCTCTCTCTCTCTCTCTCTCTCAAGCTCTCTTTCAAGCTCTTCCTCACAATCTCTTGGAGGGGTATCCTTCTCTTTACCTCTCTCTCGCAGCCTCTCGGTGTCTCCTTATGCTTCTTATGCCTCTCCCATGCCTCATATTTATAGTGAATTAGAGAAGAGGGCTTGTGGTTGAGGAGTGGAGCTCTTTGTGGAGGGGGATCTTGGAAAGATCAGTGATCTGATGCTCAGATCATAAATCTGATGGTTCCAGTGGCTCCGAAAGGGGGGTAAAACCCCAAGACACTTGGTTAGAAAGCTCTCAGTTCACTCTTTCTTCTTTTCTCTGTTCGAAGTGCTGTCTACTGCCTGTAAACTGCGATCGCTGCGCGCGCGATTTCGCCAGTCACTTTTCTTTATTTTTCTTTTTATAAAATCTTCAAACTAACTAAAATATCACTTGTCTTTTCTTTTAAATGACATCTAGTTCTAAAAATCTCCATATCTTTTTTTTTAAGGATAATATCTAAAATATACTAGCTTTGCCCAAAATCTAATATTTTTGGACCTTTCAAACTATACACATGAACTTGGTGATTAATATAACTCATAAGTCTCATTCACGTTGTAATTTACGTGAAGGGTAGCTACGGTCTTTGCCAATTCGAGAAAAACATCGAATTTACGACTCTTGATTTTTCTAAATAAAATATTTTAAATTAAATAAAAATTATCAATAATTAATGTTAGTTAGTTTTTACCTTAGTTAGTCTTTAGTTAGTAATCTTACTAACTTATTAATTGACTAACTAACTTATGAACCAACCAACTAACTTTTATTGTGCGGAGATATTACATCCTCCTCCCCTTAGAGAAATCGAGATGTCCTCATCTCGAGAGAAACAGGGGGTATCATATTGGAATATGTGGGTTATGGAACACCACGCTTTTGCTGCGCTACTCTGATCTCTCACAGACATACGGTCTCTTGAAAAAAAACAACCTATGGTATTTGATATATTTGAGTCTTGGTTACAATAGAAAATTTATTGTAGTTACATCTCATGGATATCTTCTAGGTTTTTCCTAAGCACTTGATATATTCTAGATCACTGGAGCTTGTACGGCTTATTTCTTGTAAGCTGAAGTTCTCTTCGAGTTCCATTGGGATAATTGATATAGTTATGTCCAATGTTGTGGCACTCAGAGCATCGGTGTTTAGGGTGCTTTGGACATTCCCTTTTGAAATGACCTAACTCCTTGCAATAGAAACAGCGCGGAGCTTTATCACTTGTGGTCACAAGATTTTTGGTTGTTCTTGGTAGGATTTTCTTCTTTAGACCAAATTGTCCTAGGATTCTTTTATCAGATTGGAGTGGTCCTTTATCTTGGAAATTACATTTCCAGATTGTCCTGCCCTTAGTTCGGGACTGAGCTCCATGTACAATTGGCTTTGCTTGTAATACTAAAGAATACTTCCAAGCTTCGACATTCTGGTAAGACCCAATCTGTATTAGTTGAGAAGAAATGACTTGAGAGAAATTCATTGCACATTATGACTATCATTCCTTGCCAGAGTATCTCTAATCATTTGCAAGTTCTAGGCTCAAAATAGACGCAACTCATATTACTCAAGTTAACTGTAGTTACAAGAGTAAAGTTTATTCCAATACAAGTTGTATTTCATGTCGACAAAATTTCTAGGATTTCTAATAATCCTAAAGTGGTGTAGTAGGTTCTAAGTATTCGTCTTCATCTGATTCCTCTATATATCCGAAGACTGCACTTGTGTAACTTCGTTTTCTTGGAGACTCCGTATCTTTTGGACTTAAGTCAGGGCAGTCTACTTGGACATGTCCTAGCTCATTGCAATAGAAACATTGACGGTAGGGACATCTCCTCCGGATGTGTCCTATCTCTCCACATGTATGGCATCTCTTACCCAGATCTCGGGAGTCATCTTTACTAAAATTTTCTGATTTAAATTCTTGGACGATTGGATTCGCTCGGAGTAATGCGTCTTGCAAGTCTGTTGGACGCATTGCTTCAAGACGGTGGTTCAGAGGAGTGTTTAGCCCATGGCAAAACTTGGATACTTGCTGCACAATATCCATAGGTGGTGCGTATTTTAGTAGGGTTACAAACTTTGAGTAGTAAGCTTCCAAAGTTAATTCTAGTTGCTTTAGCCTGAAGAATTCATTCATCTTCAAAGTCTGGTAGGTTGGCGGAAGGTATCGTCTGCGTACAGCATCTTTCAGCTGAACCCAAGTAACAGCAGCTTCAGAAACACCTTCATCTTTGCACCATTGCTTCCACCATAATCGAGCCTGGCCAACTAACTTAAGTTTGGCTATCATTGCTTGATTGGTAGAGGCAGTTCCCGAAGCAAAGAAATAGTCATCCATCGACTCAATCCATATCTCTGCCTCTTCTGCAATGTGTATCCCTTCTCCATCAAACTCGGGTACCTTAATTTGCTTGAGAAGGAGTTTCTTCTCTTGCATGTCAACATTCGCGGGTGTAGAATGTGCCTAACAATCAAGCCATACTGCTTAGATTATTTTGTTCAGGATATGTCTACAAACCATACATTAATCAATCATGTATCATTACAAAATTTCGCTCTGATACCAACTGTGAGGTGCCCGCCCATCGGCTTTCCAGGCACTCTTTTAGCGGTCTATCGAGAAACGAATCTAAGCGTCGCTGCCCGGCACTCCCAAGGAATGTTCCGAGTTTTGTCGCCTAGGGTTTCCCGAATCCGCCTCGCAACGGAATGTTCACGACCAAACCCACTAGGATCGACCTGAAATTCAGGTTCCTAGTTGTCAAGGTCTCCTATTAGCATTCTAGCATCGGGTTTTGGACATCCTACTTTACGCAGAGATACCCAACTCGAAGCAGATCTATGCCGCACTTGGTTCAAAGAGAATGGGAAACGAGAGGGATGCGTTGCTCAACCTCTCTGCCCATAGGGCATAGTCCCATTCCGGTCCCCTAAAACGGCATGAATCGGGTTCTAACCTATCAATATCTAAAGGTCGAATGACGATAAAAACTTGTGAGAAGCCTCCCAGTTCTCTGGGACCACCCTGCCATAGGACGGACCCGTCGGGGATTCCGCCCACCCGCTTCCCTTAATAGCTTTAGTTTTCTAATTAGGTCCTACCACATTTATGTGTGACACTTAAAATCAGCTTCATTAATTAAGCCTTTTAGGGAACAAGGTTCGTTCGCGTAAATTATAGCACAGACACGAAAACAGAGCAAAGCAATCTATTGACAAACAAGATCAAACAAGTTCCTTAACTTATCTTCAAGTTAATCTTTGTCTCCCGCCCATACAGGAGAAATTATGTTTCCCTTCTGTCCAACAGAAGTATCCCTTCTGCCCTGCAGAAGTAACTGGTCCAATTCACATGGCACCAAAAACTCAATCCTTTATCTAGAATAGGATCTCCCAACATGCCCAGATGTTGGGGGCCACGGAGGTCTTCAACTCCATTCTTGACCTAGCAAGGGGTGTCCAGAGCTCCAACTGACCCACAAGCTGTCTAGGAGCGAAACATCATTCCCGTGGTTGGCCTTTTCACCACTCGACCTTCGGCCCATGAATCGAGCAGTGCCCTTTCGGGTTACTACGCGGTGCGACCATGGAGGTGATCCACCCGTACAATATATCCTTCCTTAATTAAATCCTTTAAGAATCAAGCACAAACAAGGCAATCAGCCTAATATCATTTTCCAAGGAAACATTCCTTTAATCCCATGGCGACTTGTCATCACAGACCCTTGCCATGCATTTACCATAAATCACAAGCACTTGGAATAATCATCCAAACAATAACTAACAACCAATTGAATGTAAAAACATTTAGGATGTTGTTCGATCAATCAACAAAACCAATTGCATTCTTTCCAAACAATGCAAGAATAGACGATATAACATTTCCATCGTATATTTGCTCTTCCCCTTGGGATCTAAGAGCAATACCATGCAACATGTTCTTAACACTTCCTTCCTTCGGCTAGGGCATATGTTAAGGGTTCAAACGCTATTCATGATGTAAGTTCTATAGGTCACTTACCTTGATTGATAACCCAACCCTGAATTTGGATTGGCAAAAGTCATCGTTATCCAACGGATCTCAAGACATCCTAGCTTTAACCCTTATGATCAATTTCTTGTACTGGCTCTTAGTCAAGTCATGAGGCAATTAGAAAATTATCCTCATATATCAAACATGTCATAGGCATAACGTATAAATACTTGATAAGATAAGTGTGATATTATCTCAAGTAATTAGACTTTAACATGCCTTGCCTTGAGCTAGAATATAAATCTTCCTTGTAATTGCTCTACTAGAAAATAAGTCATATGTAACTAAGTGCAATTATCTTCCCTTGATATATGCACTTCACAAACTCCATCTTCCGAATAGGTGAGATGAAATTTATCCTTTCCCATTACCTATACTCGTGCAATAGTATGGGGCCTAACGTATCTCATACGAGAATCAAAGCAAGCATCAATCAATTTGGAAATACATTACTTACGACCGGAATCGCAGTTGGATTGACGGTGATGCCTTTGCCCGAAGCCTTTTTGCTGGTTGCAGGATTGTCATCCACACGCGACATTCTTTGCTTGGAGGCCATCGTCCGCAAATAGACTCAAGAGATTAAGAAGGTAGAATAGATTCAAGATGGGAGAGCGTAAGAGAAGATGGTTTAGTCGAGGATCGAGATAGAGGGAATTGAGTTAATTCTCTTCCTTGCAGCCTCTCGGGGTGACTCTTCTCTCTCTCTCTCTCTCTCTCAAGCTCTCTTTCAAGCTCTTCCTCACAATCTCTTGGAGGGGTATCCTTCTCTTTACCTCTCTCTCGCAGCCTCTCGGTGTCTCCTTATGCTTCTTATGCCTCTCCCATGCCTCATATTTATAGTGAATTAGAGAAGAGGGCTTGTGGTTGAGGAGTGGAGCTCTTTGTGGAGGGGGATCTTGGAAAGATCAGTGATCTGATGCTCAGATCATAAATCTGATGGTTCCATTGGCTCCGAAAGGGGGGTAAAACCCCAAGACACTTGGTTAGAAAGCTCTCAGTTCACTCTTTCTTCTTTTCTCTGTTCGAAGTGCTGTCTACTGCCTGTAAACTGCGATCGCTGCGCGCGCGATTTCGCCAGTCACTTTTCTTTATTTTTCTTTTTATAAAATCTTCAAACTAACTAAAATATCACTTGTCTTTTCTTTTAAATGACATCTAGTTCTAAAAATCTCCATATCTTTTTTTTAAAGGATAATATCTAAAATATACTAGCTTTGCCCAAAATCTAATATTTTTGGACCTTTCAAACTATACACATGAACTTGGTGATTAATATAACTCATAAGTCTCATTCACGTTGTAATTTACGTGAAGGGTAGCTACGGTCTTTGCCAATTCGAGAAAAACATCGAATTTACGACTCTTGATTTTTCTAAATAAAATATTTTAAATTAAATAAAAATTATCAATAATTAATGTTAGTTAGTTTTTACCTTAGTTAGTCTTTAGTTAGTAATCTTACTAACTTATTAATTGACTAACTAACTTATGAACCAACCAACTAACTTTTATTGTGCGGAGATATTACATCCTCCTCCCCTTAGAGAAATCGAGATGTCCTCATCTCGAGAGAAACAGGGGGTATCATATTGGAATATGTGGGTTATGGAACACCACGCTTTTGCTGCGCTACTCTGATCTCTCACAGACATACGGTCTCTTGAAAAAAAACAACCTATGGTATTTGATATATTTGAGTCTTGGTTACAATAGAAAATTTATTGTAGTTACATCTCATGGATATCTTCTAGGTTTTTCCTAAGCACTTGATATATTCTAGATCACTGGAGCTTGTACGGCTTATTTCTTGTAAGCTGAAGTTCTCTTCGAGTTCCATTGGGATAATTGATATAGTTATGTCCAATGTTGTGGCACTCAGAGCATCGGTGTTTAGGGTGCTTTGGACATTCCCTTTTGAAATGACCTAACTCCTTGCAATAGAAACAGCGCGGAGCTTTATCACTTGTGGTCACAAGATTTTTGGTTGTTCTTGGTAGGATTTTCTTCTTTAGACCAAATTGTCCTAGGATTCTTTTATCAGATTGGAGTGGTCCTTTATCTTGGAAATTACATTTCCAGATTGTCCTGCCCTTAGTTCGGGACTGAGCTCCATGTACAATTGGCTTTGCTTGTAATACTAAAGAATACTTCCAAGCTTCGACATTCTGGTAAGACCCAATCTGTATTAGTTGAGAAGAAATGACTTGAGAGAAATTCATTGCACATTATGACTATCATTCCTTGCCAGAGTATCTCTAATCATTTGCAAGTTCTAGGCTCAAAATAGACGCAACTCATATTACTCAAGTTAACTGTAGTTACAAGAGTAAAGTTTATTCCAATACAAGTTGTATTTCATGTCGACAAAATTTCTAGGATTTCTAATAATCCTAAAGTGGTGTAGTAGGTTCTAAGTATTCGTCTTCATCTGATTCCTCTATATATCCGAAGACTGCACTTGTGTAACTTCGTTTTCTTGGAGACTCCGTATCTTTTGGACTTAAGTCAGGGCAGTCTACTTGGACATGTCCTAGCTCATTGCAATAGAAACATTGACGGTAGGGACATCTCCTCCGGATGTGTCCTATCTCTCCACATGTATGGCATCTCTTACCCAGATCTCGGGAGTCATCTTTACTAAAATTTTCTGATTTAAATTCTTGGACGATTGGATTCGCTCGGAGTAATGCGTCTTGCAAGTCTGTTGGACGCATTGCTTCAAGACGGTGGTTCAGAGGAGTGTTTAGCCCATGGCAAAACTTGGATACTTGCTGCACAATATCCATAGGTGGTGCGTATTTTAGTAGGGTTACAAACTTTGAGTAGTAAGCTTCCAAAGTTAATTCTAGTTGCTTTAGCCTGAAGAATTCATTCATCTTCAAAGTCTGGTAGGTTGGCGGAAGGTATCGTCTGCGTACAGCATCTTTCAGCTGAACCCAAGTAACAGCAGCTTCAGAAACACCTTCATCTTTGCACCATTGCTTCCACCATAATCGAGCCTGGCCAACTAACTTAAGTTTGGCTATCATTGCTTGATTGGTAGAGGCAGTTCCCGAAGCAAAGAAATAGTCATCCATCGACTCAATCCATATCTCTGCCTCTTCTGCAATGTGTATCCCTTCTCCATCAAACTCGGGTACCTTAATTTGCTTGAGAAGGAGTTTCTTCTCTTGCATGTCAACATTCGCGGGTGTAGAATGTGCCTAACAATCAAGCCATACTGCTTAGATTATTTTGTTCAGGATATGTCTACAAACCATACATTAATCAATCATGTATCATTACAAAATTTCGCTCTGATACCAACTGTGAGGTGCCCGCCCATCGGCTTTCCAGGCACTCTTTTAGCGGTCTATCGAGAAACGAATCTAAGCGTCGCTGCCCGGCACTCCCAAGGAATGTTCCGAGTTTTGTCGCCTAGGGTTTCCCGAATCCGCCTCGCAACGGAATGTTCACGACCAAACCCACTAGGATCGACCTGAAATTCAGGTTCCTAGTTGTCAAGGTCTCCTATTAGCATTCTAGCATCGGGTTTTGGACATCCTACTTTACGCAGAGATACCCAACTCGAAGCAGATCTATGCCGCACTTGGTTCAAAGAGAATGGGAAACGAGAGGGATGCGTTGCTCAACCTCTCTGCCCATAGGGCATAGTCCCATTCCGGTCCCCTAAAACGGCATGAATCGGGTTCTAACCTATCAATATCTAAAGGTCGAATGACGATAAAAACTTGTGAGAAGCCTCCCAGTTCTCTGGGACCACCCTGCCATAGGACGGACCCGTCGGGGATTCCGCCCACCCGCTTCCCTTAATAGCTTTAGTTTTCTAATTAGGTCCTACCACATTTATGTGTGACACTTAAAATCAGCTTCATTAATTAAGCCTTTTAGGGAACAAGGTTCGTTCGCGTAAATTATAGCACAGACACGAAAACAGAGCAAAGCAATCTATTGACAAACAAGATCAAACAAGTTCCTTAACTTATCTTCAAGTTAATCTTTGTCTCCCGCCCATACAGGAGAAATTATGTTTCCCTTCTGTCCAACAGAAGTATCCCTTCTGCCCTGCAGAAGTAACTGGTCCAATTCACATGGCACCAAAAACTCAATCCTTTATCTAGAATAGGATCTCCCAACATGCCCAGATGTTGGGGGCCACGGAGGTCTTCAACTCCATTCTTGACCTAGCAAGGGGTGTCCAGAGCTCCAACTGACCCACAAGCTGTCTAGGAGCGAAACATCATTCCCGTGGTTGGCCTTTTCACCACTCGACCTTCGGCCCATGAATCGAGCAGTGCCCTTTCGGGTTACTACGCGGTGCGACCATGGAGGTGATCCACCCGTACAATATATCCTTCCTTAATTAAATCCTTTAAGAATCAAGCACAAACAAGGCAATCAGCCTAATATCATTTTCCAAGGAAACATTCCTTTAATCCCATGGCGACTTGTCATCACAGACCCTTGCCATGCATTTACCATAAATCACAAGCACTTGGAATAATCATCCAAACAATAACTAACAACCAATTGAATGTAAAAACATTTAGGATGTTGTTCGATCAATCAACAAAACCAATTGCATTCTTTCCAAACAATGCAAGAATAGACGATATAACATTTCCATCGTATATTTGCTCTTCCCCTTGGGATCTAAGAGCAATACCATGCAACATGTTCTTAACACTTCCTTCCTTCGGCTAGGGCATATGTTAAGGGTTCAAACGCTATTCATGATGTAAGTTCTATAGGTCACTTACCTTGATTGATAACCCAACCCTGAATTTGGATTGGCAAAAGTCATCGTTATCCAACGGATCTCAAGACATCCTAGCTTTAACCCTTATGATCAATTTCTTGTACTGGCTCTTAGTCAAGTCATGAGGCAATTAGAAAATTATCCTCATATATCAAACATGTCATAGGCATAACGTATAAATACTTGATAAGATAAGTGTGATATTATCTCAAGTAATTAGACTTTAACATGCCTTGCCTTGAGCTAGAATATAAATCTTCCTTGTAATTGCTCTACTAGAAAATAAGTCATATGTAACTAAGTGCAATTATCTTCCCTTGATATATGCACTTCACAAACTCCATCTTCCGAATAGGTGAGATGAAATTTATCCTTTCCCATTACCTATACTCGTGCAATAGTATGGGGCCTAACGTATCTCATACGAGAATCAAAGCAAGCATCAATCAATTTGGAAATACATTACTTACGACCGGAATCGCAGTTGGATTGACGGTGATGCCTTTGCCCGAAGCCTTTTTGCTGGTTGCAGGATTGTCATCCACACGCGACATTCTTTGCTTGGAGGCCATCGTCCGCAAATAGACTCAAGAGATTAAGAAGGTAGAATAGATTCAAGATGGGAGAGCGTAAGAGAAGATGGTTTAGTCGAGGATCGAGATAGAGGGAATTGAGTTAATTCTCTTCCTTGCAGCCTCTCGGGGTGACTCTTCTCTCTCTCTCTCTCTCTCTCAAGCTCTCTTTCAAGCTCTTCCTCACAATCTCTTGGAGGGGTATCCTTCTCTTTACCTCTCTCTCGCAGCCTCTCGGTGTCTCCTTATGCTTCTTATGCCTCTCCCATGCCTCATATTTATAGTGAATTAGAGAAGAGGGCTTGTGGTTGAGGAGTGGAGCTCTTTGTGGAGGGGGATCTTGGAAAGATCAGTGATCTGATGCTCAGATCATAAATCTGATGGTTCCATTGGCTCCGAAAGGGGGGTAAAACCCCAAGACACTTGGTTAGAAAGCTCTCAGTTCACTCTTTCTTCTTTTCTCTGTTCGAAGTGCTGTCTACTGCCTGTAAACTGCGATCGCTGCGCGCGCGATTTCGCCAGTCACTTTTCTTTATTTTTCTTTTTATAAAATCTTCAAACTAACTAAAATATCACTTGTCTTTTCTTTTAAATGACATCTAGTTCTAAAAATCTCCATATCTTTTTTTTTAAGGATAATATCTAAAATATACTAGCTTTGCCCAAAATCTAATATTTTTGGACCTTTCAAACTATACACATGAACTTGGTGATTAATATAACTCATAAGTCTCATTCACGTTGTAATTTACGTGAAGGGTAGCTACGGTCTTTGCCAATTCGAGAAAAACATCGAATTTACGACTCTTGATTTTTCTAAATAAAATATTTTAAATTAAATAAAAATTATCAATAATTAATGTTAGTTAGTTTTTACCTTAGTTAGTCTTTAGTTAGTAATCTTACTAACTTATTAATTGACTAACTAACTTATGAACCAACCAACTAACTTTTATTGTGCGGAGATATTACATCCTCCTCCCCTTAGAGAAATCGAGATGTCCTCATCTCGAGAGAAACAGGGGGTATCATATTGGAATATGTGGGTTATGGAACACCACGCTTTTGCTGCGCTACTCTGATCTCTCACAGACATACGGTCTCTTGAAAAAAAACAACCTATGGTATTTGATATATTTGAGTCTTGGTTACAATAGAAAATTTATTGTAGTTACATCTCATGGATATCTTCTAGGTTTTTCCTAAGCACTTGATATATTCTAGATCACTGGAGCTTGTACGGCTTATTTCTTGTAAGCTGAAGTTCTCTTCGAGTTCCATTGGGATAATTGATATAGTTATGTCCAATGTTGTGGCACTCAGAGCATCGGTGTTTAGGGTGCTTTGGACATTCCCTTTTGAAATGACCTAACTCCTTGCAATAGAAACAGCGCGGAGCTTTATCACTTGTGGTCACAAGATTTTTGGTTGTTCTTGGTAGGATTTTCTTCTTTAGACCAAATTGTCCTAGGATTCTTTTATCAGATTGGAGTGGTCCTTTATCTTGGAAATTACATTTCCAGATTGTCCTGCCCTTAGTTCGGGACTGAGCTCCATGTACAATTGGCTTTTCTTGTAATACTAAAGAATACTTCCAAGCTTCGACATTCTGGTAAGACCCAATCTGTATTAGTTGAGAAGAAATGACTTGAGAGAAATTCATTGCACATTATGACTATCATTCCTTGCCAGAGTATCTCTAATCATTTGCAAGTTCTAGGCTCAAAATAGACGCAACTCATATTACTCAAGTTAACTGTAGTTACAAGAGTAAAGTTTATTCCAATACAAGTTGTATTTCATGTCGACAAAATTTCTAGGATTTCTAATAATCCTAAAGTGGTGTAGTAGGTTCTAAGTATTCGTCTTCATCTGATTCCTCTATATATCCGAAGACTGCACTTGTGTAACTTCGTTTTCTTGGAGACTCCGTATCTTTTGGACTTAAGTCAGGGCAGTCTACTTGGACATGTCCTAGCTCATTGCAATAGAAACATTGACGGTAGGGACATCTCCTCCGGATGTGTCCTATCTCTCCACATGTATGGCATCTCTTACCCAGATCTCGGGAGTCATCTTTACTAAAATTTTCTGATTTAAATTCTTGGACGATTGGATTCGCTCGGAGTAATGCGTCTTGCAAGTCTGTTGGACGCATTGCTTCAAGACGGTGGTTCAGAGGAGTGTTTAGCCCATGGCAAAACTTGGATACTTGCTGCACAATATCCATAGGTGGTGCGTATTTTAGTAGGGTTACAAACTTTGAGTAGTAAGCTTCCAAAGTTAATTCTAGTTGCTTTAGCCTGAAGAATTCATTCATCTTCAAAGTCTGGTAGGTTGGCGGAAGGTATCGTCTGCGTACAGCATCTTTCAGCTGAACCCAAGTAACAGCAGCTTCAGAAACACCTTCATCTTTGCACCATTGCTTCCACCATAATCGAGCCTGGCCAACTAACTTAAGTTTGGCTATCATTGCTTGATTGGTAGAGGCAGTTCCCGAAGCAAAGAAATAGTCATCCATCGACTCAATCCATATCTCTGCCTCTTCTGCAATGTGTATCCCTTCTCCATCAAACTCGGGTACCTTAATTTGCTTGAGAAGGAGTTTCTTCTCTTGCATGTCAACATTCGCGGGTGTAGAATGTGCCTAACAATCAAGCCATACTGCTTAGATTATTTTGTTCAGGATATGTCTACAAACCATACATTAATCAATCATGTATCATTACAAAATTTCGCTCTGATACCAACTGTGAGGTGCCCGCCCATCGGCTTTCCAGGCACTCTTTTAGCGGTCTATCGAGAAACGAATCTAAGCGTCGCTGCCCGGCACTCCCAAGGAATGTTCCGAGTTTTGTCGCCTAGGGTTTCCCGAATCCGCCTCGCAACGGAATGTTCACGACCAAACCCACTAGGATCGACCTGAAATTCAGGTTCCTAGTTGTCAAGGTCTCCTATTAGCATTCTAGCATCGGGTTTTGGACATCCTACTTTACGCAGAGATACCCAACTCGAAGCAGATCTATGCCGCACTTGGTTCAAAGAGAATGGGAAACGAGAGGGATGCGTTGCTCAACCTCTCTGCCCATAGGGCATAGTCCCATTCCGGTCCCCTAAAACGGCATGAATCGGGTTCTAACCTATCAATATCTAAAGGTCGAATGACGATAAAAACTTGTGAGAAGCCTCCCAGTTCTCTGGGACCACCCTGCCATAGGACGGACCCGTCGGGGATTCCGCCCACCCGCTTCCCTTAATAGCTTTAGTTTTCTAATTAGGTCCTACCACATTTATGTGTGACACTTAAAATCAGCTTCATTAATTAAGCCTTTTAGGGAACAAGGTTCGTTCGCGTAAATTATAGCACAGACACGAAAACAGAGCAAAGCAATCTATTGACAAACAAGATCAAACAAGTTCCTTAACTTATCTTCAAGTTAATCTTTGTCTCCCGCCCATACAGGAGAAATTATGTTTCCCTTCTGTCCAACAGAAGTATCCCTTCTGCCCTGCAGAAGTAACTGGTCCAATTCACATGGCACCAAAAACTCAATCCTTTATCTAGAATAGGATCTCCCAACATGCCCAGATGTTGGGGGCCACGGAGGTCTTCAACTCCATTCTTGACCTAGCAAGGGGTGTCCAGAGCTCCAACTGACCCACAAGCTGTCTAGGAGCGAAACATCATTCCCGTGGTTGGCCTTTTCACCACTCGACCTTCGGCCCATGAATCGAGCAGTGCCCTTTCGGGTTACTACGCGGTGCGACCATGGAGGTGATCCACCCGTACAATATATCCTTCCTTAATTAAATCCTTTAAGAATCAAGCACAAACAAGGCAATCAGCCTAATATCATTTTCCAAGGAAACATTCCTTTAATCCCATGGCGACTTGTCATCACAGACCCTTGCCATGCATTTACCATAAATCACAAGCACTTGGAATAATCATCCAAACAATAACTAACAACCAATTGAATGTAAAAACATTTAGGATGTTGTTCGATCAATCAACAAAACCAATTGCATTCTTTCCAAACAATGCAAGAATAGACGATATAACATTTCCATCGTATATTTGCTCTTCCCCTTGGGATCTAAGAGCAATACCATGCAACATGTTCTTAACACTTCCTTCCTTCGGCTAGGGCATATGTTAAGGGTTCAAACGCTATTCATGATGTAAGTTCTATAGGTCACTTACCTTGATTGATAACCCAACCCTGAATTTGGATTGGCAAAAGTCATCGTTATCCAACGGATCTCAAGACATCCTAGCTTTAACCCTTATGATCAATTTCTTGTACTGGCTCTTAGTCAAGTCATGAGGCAATTAGAAAATTATCCTCATATATCAAACATGTCATAGGCATAACGTATAAATACTTGATAAGATAAGTGTGATATTATCTCAAGTAATTAGACTTTAACATGCCTTGCCTTGAGCTAGAATATAAATCTTCCTTGTAATTGCTCTACTAGAAAATAAGTCATATGTAACTAAGTGCAATTATCTTCCCTTGATATATGCACTTCACAAACTCCATCTTCCGAATAGGTGAGATGAAATTTATCCTTTCCCATTACCTATACTCGTGCAATAGTATGGGGCCTAACGTATCTCATACGAGAATCAAAGCAAGCATCAATCAATTTGGAAATACATTACTTACGACCGGAATCGCAGTTGGATTGACGGTGATGCCTTTGCCCGAAGCCTTTTTGCTGGTTGCAGGATTGTCATCCACACGCGACATTCTTTGCTTGGAGGCCATCGTCCGCAAATAGACTCAAGAGATTAAGAAGGTAGAATAGATTCAAGATGGGAGAGCGTAAGAGAAGATGGTTTAGTCGAGGATCGAGATAGAGGGAATTGAGTTAATTCTCTTCCTTGCAGCCTCTCGGGGTGACTCTTCTCTCTCTCTCTCTCTCTCTCAAGCTCTCTTTCAAGCTCTTCCTCACAATCTCTTGGAGGGGTATCCTTCTCTTTACCTCTCTCTCGCAGCCTCTCGGTGTCTCCTTATGCTTCTTATGCCTCTCCCATGCCTCATATTTATAGTGAATTAGAGAAGAGGGCTTGTGGTTGAGGAGTGGAGCTCTTTGTGGAGGGGGATCTTGGAAAGATCAGTGATCTGATGCTCAGATCATAAATCTGATGGTTCCATTGGCTCCGAAAGGGGGGTAAAACCCCAAGACACTTGGTTAGAAAGCTCTCAGTTCACTCTTTCTTCTTTTCTCTGTTCGAAGTGCTGTCTACTGCCTGTAAACTGCGATCGCTGCGCGCGCGATTTCGCCAGTCACTTTTCTTTATTTTTCTTTTTATAAAATCTTCAAACTAACTAAAATATCACTTGTCTTTTCTTTTAAATGACATCTAGTTCTAAAAATCTCCATATCTTTTTTTTTAAGGATAATATCTAAAATATACTAGCTTTGCCCAAAATCTAATATTTTTGGACCTTTCAAACTATACACATGAACTTGGTGATTAATATAACTCATAAGTCTCATTCACGTTGTAATTTACGTGAAGGGTAGCTACGGTCTTTGCCAATTCGAGAAAAACATCGAATTTACGACTCTTGATTTTTCTAAATAAAATATTTTAAATTAAATAAAAATTATCAATAATTAATGTTAGTTAGTTTTTACCTTAGTTAGTCTTTAGTTAGTAATCTTACTAACTTATTAATTGACTAACTAACTTATGAACCAACCAACTAACTTTTATTGTGCGGAGATATTACATCCTCCTCCCCTTAGAGAAATCGAGATGTCCTCATCTCGAGAGAAACAGGGGGTATCATATTGGAATATGTGGGTTATGGAACACCACGCTTTTGCTGCGCTACTCTGATCTCTCACAGACATACGGTCTCTTGAAAAAAAACAACCTATGGTATTTGATATATTTGAGTCTTGGTTACAATAGAAAATTTATTGTAGTTACATCTCATGGATATCTTCTAGGTTTTTCCTAAGCACTTGATATATTCTAGATCACTGGAGCTTGTACGGCTTATTTCTTGTAAGCTGAAGTTCTCTTCGAGTTCCATTGGGATAATTGATATAGTTATGTCCAATGTTGTGGCACTCAGAGCATCGGTGTTTAGGGTGCTTTGGACATTCCCTTTTGAAATGACCTAACTCCTTGCAATAGAAACAGCGCGGAGCTTTATCACTTGTGGTCACAAGATTTTTGGTTGTTCTTGGTAGGATTTTCTTCTTTAGACCAAATTGTCCTAGGATTCTTTTATCAGATTGGAGTGGTCCTTTATCTTGGAAATTACATTTCCAGATTGTCCTGCCCTTAGTTCGGGACTGAGCTCCATGTACAATTGGCTTTTCTTGTAATACTAAAGAATACTTCCAAGCTTCGACATTCTGGTAAGACCCAATCTGTATTAGTTGAGAAGAAATGACTTGAGAGAAATTCATTGCACATTATGACTATCATTCCTTGCCAGAGTATCTCTAATCATTTGCAAGTTCTAGGCTCAAAATAGACGCAACTCATATTACTCAAGTTAACTGTAGTTACAAGAGTAAAGTTTATTCCAATACAAGTTGTATTTCATGTCGACAAAATTTCTAGGATTTCTAATAATCCTAAAGTGGTGTAGTAGGTTCTAAGTATTCGTCTTCATCTGATTCCTCTATATATCCGAAGACTGCACTTGTGTAACTTCGTTTTCTTGGAGACTCCGTATCTTTTGGACTTAAGTCAGGGCAGTCTACTTGGACATGTCCTAGCTCATTGCAATAGAAACATTGACGGTAGGGACATCTCCTCCGGATGTGTCCTATCTCTCCACATGTATGGCATCTCTTACCCAGATCTCGGGAGTCATCTTTACTAAAATTTTCTGATTTAAATTCTTGGACGATTGGATTCGCTCGGAGTAATGCGTCTTGCAAGTTTGTTGGACGCATTGCTTCAAGACGGTGGTTCAGAGGAGTGTTTAGCCCATGGCAAAACTTGGATACTTGCTGCACAATATCCATAGGTGGTGCGTATTTTAGTAGGGTTACAAACTTTGAGTAGTAAGCTTCCAAAGTTAATTCTAGTTGCTTTAGCCTGAAGAATTCATTCATCTTCAAAGTCTGGTAGGTTGGCGGAAGGTATCGTCTGCGTACAGCATCTTTCAGCTGAACCCAAGTAACAGCAGCTTCAGAAACACCTTCATCTTTGCACCATTGCTTCCACCATAATCGAGCCTGGCCAACTAACTTAAGTTTGGCTATCATTGCTTGATTGGTAGAGGCAGTTCCCGAAGCAAAGAAATAGTCATCCATCGACTCAATCCATATCTCTGCCTCTTCTGCAATGTGTATCCCTTCTCCATCAAACTCGGGTACCTTAATTTGCTTGAGAAGGAGTTTCTTCTCTTGCATGTCAACATTCGCGGGTGTAGAATGTGCCTAACAATCAAGCCATACTGCTTAGATTATTTTGTTCAGGATATGTCTACAAACCATACATTAATCAATCATGTATCATTACAAAATTTCGCTCTGATACCAACTGTGAGGTGCCCGCCCATCGGCTTTCCAGGCACTCTTTTAGCGGTCTATCGAGAAACGAATCTAAGCGTCGCTGCCCGGCACTCCCAAGGAATGTTCCGAGTTTTGTCGCCTAGGGTTTCCCGAATCCGCCTCGCAACGGAATGTTCACGACCAAACCCACTAGGATCGACCTGAAATTCAGGTTCCTAGTTGTCAAGGTCTCCTATTAGCATTCTAGCATCGGGTTTTGGACATCCTACTTTACGCAGAGATACCCAACTCGAAGCAGATCTATGCCGCACTTGGTTCAAAGAGAATGGGAAACGAGAGGGATGCGTTGCTCAACCTCTCTGCCCATAGGGCATAGTCCCATTCCGGTCCCCTAAAACGGCATGAATCGGGTTCTAACCTATCAATATCTAAAGGTCGAATGACGATAAAAACTTGTGAGAAGCCTCCCAGTTCTCTGGGACCACCCTGCCATAGGACGGACCCGTCGGGGATTCCGCCCACCCGCTTCCCTTAATAGCTTTAGTTTTCTAATTAGGTCCTACCACATTTATGTGTGACACTTAAAATCAGCTTCATTAATTAAGCCTTTTAGGGAACAAGGTTCGTTCGCGTAAATTATAGCACAGACACGAAAACAGAGCAAAGCAATCTATTGACAAACAAGATCAAACAAGTTCCTTAACTTATCTTCAAGTTAATCTTTGTCTCCCGCCCATACAGGAGAAATTATGTTTCCCTTCTGTCCAACAGAAGTATCCCTTCTGCCCTGCAGAAGTAACTGGTCCAATTCACATGGCACCAAAAACTCAATCCTTTATCTAGAATAGGATCTCCCAACATGCCCAGATGTTGGGGGCCACGGAGGTCTTCAACTCCATTCTTGACCTAGCAAGGGGTGTCCAGAGCTCCAACTGACCCACAAGCTGTCTAGGAGCGAAACATCATTCCCGTGGTTGGCCTTTTCACCACTCGACCTTCGGCCCATGAATCGAGCAGTGCCCTTTCGGGTTACTACGCGGTGCGACCATGGAGGTGATCCACCCGTACAATATATCCTTCCTTAATTAAATCCTTTAAGAATCAAGCACAAACAAGGCAATCAGCCTAATATCATTTTCCAAGGAAACATTCCTTTAATCCCATGGCGACTTGTCATCACAGACCCTTGCCATGCATTTACCATAAATCACAAGCACTTGGAATAATCATCCAAACAATAACTAACAACCAATTGAATGTAAAAACATTTAGGATGTTGTTCGATCAATCAACAAAACCAATTGCATTCTTTCCAAACAATGCAAGAATAGACGATATAACATTTCCATCGTATATTTGCTCTTCCCCTTGGGATCTAAGAGCAATACCATGCAACATGTTCTTAACACTTCCTTCCTTCGGCTAGGGCATATGTTAAGGGTTCAAACGCTATTCATGATGTAAGTTCTATAGGTCACTTACCTTGATTGATAACCCAACCTTGAATTTGGATTGGCAAAAGTCATCGTTATCCAACGGATCTCAAGACATCCTAGCTTTAACCCTTATGATCAATTTCTTGTACTGGCTCTTAGTCAAGTCATGAGGCAATTAGAAAATTATCCTCATATATCAAACATGTCATAGGCATAACGTATAAATACTTGATAAGATAAGTGTGATATTATCTCAAGTAATTAGACTTTAACATGCCTTGCCTTGAGCTAGAATATAAATCTTCCTTGTAATTGCTCTACTAGAAAATAAGTCATATGTAACTAAGTGCAATTATCTTCCCTTGATATATGCACTTCACAAACTCCATCTTCCGAATAGGTGAGATGAAATTTATCCTTTCCCATTACCTATACTCGTGCAATAGTATGGGGCCTAACGTATCTCATACGAGAATCAAAGCAAGCATCAATCAATTTGGAAATACATTACTTACGACCGGAATCGCAGTTGGATTGACGGTGATGCCTTTGCCCGAAGCCTTTTTGCTGGTTGCAGGATTGTCATCCACACGCGACATTCTTTGCTTGGAGGCCATCGTCCGCAAATAGACTCAAGAGATTAAGAAGGTAGAATAGATTCAAGATGGGAGAGCGTAAGAGAAGATGGTTTAGTCGAGGATCGAGATAGAGGGAATTGAGTTAATTCTCTTCCTTGCAGCCTCTCGGGGTGACTCTTCTCTCTCTCTCTCTCTCTCTCAAGCTCTCTTTCAAGCTCTTCCTCACAATCTCTTGGAGGGGTATCCTTCTCTTTACCTCTCTCTCGCAGCCTCTCGGTGTCTCCTTATGCTTCTTATGCCTCTCCCATGCCTCATATTTATAGTGAATTAGAGAAGAGGGCTTGTGGTTGAGGAGTGGAGCTCTTTGTGGAGGGGGATCTTGGAAAGATCAGTGATCTGATGCTCAGATCATAAATCTGATGGTTCCATTGGCTCCGAAAGGGGGGTAAAACCCCAAGACACTTGGTTAGAAAGCTCTCAGTTCACTCTTTCTTCTTTTCTCTGTTCGAAGTGCTGTCTACTGCCTGTAAACTGCGATCGCTGCGCGCGCGATTTCGCCAGTCACTTTTCTTTATTTTTCTTTTTATAAAATCTTCAAACTAACTAAAATATCACTTGTCTTTTCTTTTAAATGACATCTAGTTCTAAAAATCTCCATATCTTTTTTTTTAAGGATAATATCTAAAATATACTAGCTTTGCCCAAAATCTAATATTTTTGGACCTTTCAAACTATACACATGAACTTGGTGATTAATATAACTCATAAGTCTCATTCACGTTGTAATTTACGTGAAGGGTAGCTACGGTCTTTGCCAATTCGAGAAAAACATCGAATTTACGACTCTTGATTTTTCTAAATAAAATATTTTAAATTAAATAAAAATTATCAATAATTAATGTTAGTTAGTTTTTACCTTAGTTAGTCTTTAGTTAGTAATCTTACTAACTTATTAATTGACTAACTAACTTATGAACCAACCAACTAACTTTTATTGTGCGGAGATATTACATCCTCCTCCCCTTAGAGAAATCGAGATGTCCTCATCTCGAGAGAAACAGGGGGTATCATATTGGAATATGTGGGTTATGGAACACCACGCTTTTGCTGCGCTACTCTGATCTCTCACAGACATACGGTCTCTTGAAAAAAAACAACCTATGGTATTTGATATATTTGAGTCTTGGTTACAATAGAAAATTTATTGTAGTTACATCTCATGGATATCTTCTAGGTTTTTCCTAAGCACTTGATATATTCTAGATCACTGGAGCTTGTACGGCTTATTTCTTGTAAGCTGAAGTTCTCTTCGAGTTCCATTGGGATAATTGATATAGTTATGTCCAATGTTGTGGCACTCAGAGCATCGGTGTTTAGGGTGCTTTGGACATTCCCTTTTGAAATGACCTAACTCCTTGCAATAGAAACAGCGCGGAGCTTTATCACTTGTGGTCACAAGATTTTTGGTTGTTCTTGGTAGGATTTTCTTCTTTAGACCAAATTGTCCTAGGATTCTTTTATCAGATTGGAGTGGTCCTTTATCTTGGAAATTACATTTCCAGATTGTCCTGCCCTTAGTTCGGGACTGAGCTCCATGTACAATTGGCTTTTCTTGTAATACTAAAGAATACTTCCAAGCTTCGACATTCTGGTAAGACCCAATCTGTATTAGTTGAGAAGAAATGACTTGAGAGAAATTCATTGCACATTATGACTATCATTCCTTGCCAGAGTATCTCTAATCATTTGCAAGTTCTAGGCTCAAAATAGACGCAACTCATATTACTCAAGTTAACTGTAGTTACAAGAGTAAAGTTTATTCCAATACAAGTTGTATTTCATGTCGACAAAATTTCTAGGATTTCTAATAATCCTAAAGTGGTGTAGTAGGTTCTAAGTATTCGTCTTCATCTGATTCCTCTATATATCCGAAGACTGCACTTGTGTAACTTCGTTTTCTTGGAGACTCCGTATCTTTTGGACTTAAGTCAGGGCAGTCTACTTGGACATGTCCTAGCTCATTGCAATAGAAACATTGACGGTAGGGACATCTCCTCCGGATGTGTCCTATCTCTCCACATGTATGGCATCTCTTACCCAGATCTCGGGAGTCATCTTTACTAAAATTTTCTGATTTAAATTCTTGGACGATTGGATTCGCTCGGAGTAATGCGTCTTGCAAGTTTGTTGGACGCATTGCTTCAAGACGGTGGTTCAGAGGAGTGTTTAGCCCATGGCAAAACTTGGATACTTGCTGCACAATATCCATAGGTGGTGCGTATTTTAGTAGGGTTACAAACTTTGAGTAGTAAGCTTCCAAAGTTAATTCTAGTTGCTTTAGCCTGAAGAATTCATTCATCTTCAAAGTCTGGTAGGTTGGCGGAAGGTATCGTCTGCGTACAGCATCTTTCAGCTGAACCCAAGTAACAGCAGCTTCAGAAACACCTTCATCTTTGCACCATTGCTTCCACCATAATCGAGCCTGGCCAACTAACTTAAGTTTGGCTATCATTGCTTGATTGGTAGAGGCAGTTCCCGAAGCAAAGAAATAGTCATCCATCGACTCAATCCATATCTCTGCCTCTTCTGCAATGTGTATCCCTTCTCCATCAAACTCGGGTACCTTAATTTGCTTGAGAAGGAGTTTCTTCTCTTGCATGTCAACATTCGCGGGTGTAGAATGTGCCTAACAATCAAGCCATACTGCTTAGATTATTTTGTTCAGGATATGTCTACAAACCATACATTAATCAATCATGTATCATTACAAAATTTCGCTCTGATACCAACTGTGAGGTGCCCGCCCATCGGCTTTCCAGGCACTCTTTTAGCGGTCTATCGAGAAACGAATCTAAGCGTCGCTGCCCGGCACTCCCAAGGAATGTTCCGAGTTTTGTCGCCTAGGGTTTCCCGAATCCGCCTCGCAACGGAATGTTCACGACCAAACCCACTAGGATCGACCTGAAATTCAGGTTCCTAGTTGTCAAGGTCTCCTATTAGCATTCTAGCATCGGGTTTTGGACATCCTACTTTACGCAGAGATACCCAACTCGAAGCAGATCTATGCCGCACTTGGTTCAAAGAGAATGGGAAACGAGAGGGATGCGTTGCTCAACCTCTCTGCCCATAGGGCATAGTCCCATTCCGGTCCCCTAAAACGGCATGAATCGGGTTCTAACCTATCAATATCTAAAGGTCGAATGACGATAAAAACTTGTGAGAAGCCTCCCAGTTCTCTGGGACCACCCTGCCATAGGACGGACCCGTCGGGGATTCCGCCCACCCGCTTCCCTTAATAGCTTTAGTTTTCTAATTAGGTCCTACCACATTTATGTGTGACACTTAAAATCAGCTTCATTAATTAAGCCTTTTAGGGAACAAGGTTCGTTCGCGTAAATTATAGCACAGACACGAAAACAGAGCAAAGCAATCTATTGACAAACAAGATCAAACAAGTTCCTTAACTTATCTTCAAGTTAATCTTTGTCTCCCGCCCATACAGGAGAAATTATGTTTCCCTTCTGTCCAACAGAAGTATCCCTTCTGCCCTGCAGAAGTAACTGGTCCAATTCACATGGCACCAAAAACTCAATCCTTTATCTAGAATAGGATCTCCCAACATGCCCAGATGTTGGGGGCCACGGAGGTCTTCAACTCCATTCTTGACCTAGCAAGGGGTGTCCAGAGCTCCAACTGACCCACAAGCTGTCTAGGAGCGAAACATCATTCCCGTGGTTGGCCTTTTCACCACTCGACCTTCGGCCCATGAATCGAGCAGTGCCCTTTCGGGTTACTACGCGGTGCGACCATGGAGGTGATCCACCCGTACAATATATCCTTCCTTAATTAAATCCTTTAAGAATCAAGCACAAACAAGGCAATCAGCCTAATATCATTTTCCAAGGAAACATTCCTTTAATCCCATGGCGACTTGTCATCACAGACCCTTGCCATGCATTTACCATAAATCACAAGCACTTGGAATAATCATCCAAACAATAACTAACAACCAATTGAATGTAAAAACATTTAGGATGTTGTTCGATCAATCAACAAAACCAATTGCATTCTTTCCAAACAATGCAAGAATAGACGATATAACATTTCCATCGTATATTTGCTCTTCCCCTTGGGATCTAAGAGCAATACCATGCAACATGTTCTTAACACTTCCTTCCTTCGGCTAGGGCATATGTTAAGGGTTCAAACGCTATTCATGATGTAAGTTCTATAGGTCACTTACCTTGATTGATAACCCAACCCTGAATTTGGATTGGCAAAAGTCATCGTTATCCAACGGATCTCAAGACATCCTAGCTTTAACCCTTATGATCAATTTCTTGTACTGGCTCTTAGTCAAGTCATGAGGCAATTAGAAAATTATCCTCATATATCAAACATGTCATAGGCATAACGTATAAATACTTGATAAGATAAGTGTGATATTATCTCAAGTAATTAGACTTTAACATGCCTTGCCTTGAGCTAGAATATAAATCTTCCTTGTAATTGCTCTACTAGAAAATAAGTCATATGTAACTAAGTGCAATTATCTTCCCTTGATATATGCACTTCACAAACTCCATCTTCCGAATAGGTGAGATGAAATTTATCCTTTCCCATTACCTATACTCGTGCAATAGTATGGGGCCTAACGTATCTCATACGAGAATCAAAGCAAGCATCAATCAATTTGGAAATACATTACTTACGACCGGAATCGCAGTTGGATTGACGGTGATGCCTTTGCCCGAAGCCTTTTTGCTGGTTGCAGGATTGTCATCCACACGCGACATTCTTTGCTTGGAGGCCATCGTCCGCAAATAGACTCAAGAGATTAAGAAGGTAGAATAGATTCAAGATGGGAGAGCGTAAGAGAAGATGGTTTAGTCGAGGATCGAGATAGAGGGAATTGAGTTAATTCTCTTCCTTGCAGCCTCTCGGGGTGACTCTTCTCTCTCTCTCTCTCTCTCTCAAGCTCTCTTTCAAGCTCTTCCTCACAATCTCTTGGAGGGGTATCCTTCTCTTTACCTCTCTCTCGCAGCCTCTCGGTGTCTCCTTATGCTTCTTATGCCTCTCCCATGCCTCATATTTATAGTGAATTAGAGAAGAGGGCTTGTGGTTGAGGAGTGGAGCTCTTTGTGGAGGGGGATCTTGGAAAGATCAGTGATCTGATGCTCAGATCATAAATCTGATGGTTCCATTGGCTCCGAAAGGGGGGTAAAACCCCAAGACACTTGGTTAGAAAGCTCTCAGTTCACTCTTTCTTCTTTTCTCTGTTCGAAGTGTTGTCTACTGCCTGTAAACTGCGATCGCTGCGCGCGCGATTTCGCCAGTCACTTTTCTTTATTTTTCTTTTTATAAAATCTTCAAACTAACTAAAATATCACTTGTCTTTTCTTTTAAATGACATCTAGTTCTAAAAATCTCCATATCTTTTTTTTAAAGGATAATATCTAAAATATACTAGCTTTGCCCAAAATCTAATATTTTTGGACCTTTCAAACTATACACATGAACTTGGTGATTAATATAACTCATAAGTCTCATTCACGTTGTAATTTACGTGAAGGGTAGCTACGGTCTTTGCCAATTCGAGAAAAACATCGAATTTACGACTCTTGATTTTTCTAAATAAAATATTTTAAATTAAATAAAAATTATCAATAATTAATGTTAGTTAGTTTTTACCTTAGTTAGTCTTTAGTTAGTAATCTTACTAACTTATTAATTGACTAACTAACTTATGAACCAACCAACTAACTTTTATTGTGCGGAGATATTACATCCTCCTCCCCTTAGAGAAATCGAGATGTCCTCATCTCGAGAGAAACAGGGGGTATCATATTGGAATATGTGGGTTATGGAACACCACGCTTTTGCTGCGCTACTCTGATCTCTCACAGACATACGGTCTCTTGAAAAAAAACAACCTATGGTATTTGATATATTTGAGTCTTGGTTACAATAGAAAATTTATTGTAGTTACATCTCATGGATATCTTCTAGGTTTTTCCTAAGCACTTGATATATTCTAGATCACTGGAGCTTGTACGGCTTATTCCTTGTAAGCTGAAGTTCTCTTCGAGTTCCATTGGGATAATTGATATAGTTATGTCCAATGTTGTGGCACTCAGAGCATCGGTGTTTAGGGTGCTTTGGACATTCCCTTTTGAAATGACCTAACTCCTTGCAATAGAAACAGCGCGGAGCTTTATCACTTGTGGTCACAAGATTTTTGGTTGTTCTTGGTAGGATTTTCTTCTTTAGACCAAATTGTCCTAGGATTCTTTTATCAGATTGGAGTGGTCCTTTATCTTGGAAATTACATTTCCAGATTGTCCTGCCCTTAGTTCGGGACTGAGCTCCATGTACAATTGGCTTTTCTTGTAATACTAAAGAATACTTCCAAGCTTCGACATTCTGGTAAGACCCAATCTGTATTAGTTGAGAAGAAATGACTTGAGAGAAATTCATTGCACATTATGACTATCATTCCTTGCCAGAGTATCTCTAATCATTTGCAAGTTCTAGGCTCAAAATAGACGCAACTCATATTACTCAAGTTAACTGTAGTTACAAGAGTAAAGTTTATTCCAATACAAGTTGTATTTCATGTCGACAAAATTTCTAGGATTTCTAATAATCCTAAAGTGGTGTAGTAGGTTCTAAGTATTCGTCTTCATCTGATTCCTCTATATATCCGAAGACTGCACTTGTGTAACTTCGTTTTCTTGGAGACTCCGTATCTTTTGGACTTAAGTCAGGGCAGTCTACTTGGACATGTCCTAGCTCATTGCAATAGAAACATTGACGGTAGGGACATCTCCTCCGGATGTGTCCTATCTCTCCACATGTATGGCATCTCTTACCCAGATCTCGGGAGTCATCTTTACTAAAATTTTCTGATTTAAATTCTTGGACGATTGGATTCGCTCGGAGTAATGCGTCTTGCAAGTCTGTTGGACGCATTGCTTCAAGACGGTGGTTCAGAGGAGTGTTTAGCCCATGGCAAAACTTGGATACTTGCTGCACAATATCCATAGGTGGTGCGTATTTTAGTAGGGTTACAAACTTTGAGTAGTAAGCTTCCAAAGTTAATTCTAGTTGCTTTAGCCTGAAGAATTCATTCATCTTCAAAGTCTGGTAGGTTGGCGGAAGGTATCGTCTGCGTACAGCATCTTTCAGCTGAACCCAAGTAACAGCAGCTTCAGAAACACCTTCATCTTTGCACCATTGCTTCCACCATAATCGAGCCTGGCCAACTAACTTAAGTTTGGCTATCATTGCTTGATTGGTAGAGGCAGTTCCCGAAGCAAAGAAATAGTCATCCATCGACTCAATCCATATCCCTGCCTCTTCTGCAATGTGTATCCCTTCTCCATCAAACTCGGGTACCTTAATTTGCTTGAGAAGGAGTTTCTTCTCTTGCATGTCAACATTCGCGGGTGTAGAATGTGCCTAACAATCAAGCCATACTGCTTAGATTATTTTGTTCAGGATATGTCTACAAACCATACATTAATCAATCATGTATCATTACAAAATTTCGCTCTGATACCAACTGTGAGGTGCCCGCCCATCGGCTTTCCAGGCACTCTTTTAGCGGTCTATCGAGAAACGAATCTAAGCGTCGCTGCCCGGCACTCCCAAGGAATGTTCCGAGTTTTGTCGCCTAGGGTTTCCCGAATCCGCCTCGCAACGGAATGTTCACGACCAAACCCACTAGGATCGACCTGAAATTCAGGTTCCTAGTTGTCAAGGTCTCCTATTAGCATTCTAGCATCGGGTTTTGGACATCCTACTTTACGCAGAGATACCCAACTCGAAGCAGATCTATGCCGCACTTGGTTCAAAGAGAATGGGAAACGAGAGGGATGCGTTGCTCAACCTCTCTGCCCATAGGGAATAGTCCCATTCCGGTCCCCTAAAACGGCATGAATCGGGTTCTAACCTATCAATATCTAAAGGTCGAATGACGATAAAAACTTGTGAGAAGCCTCCCAGTTCTCTGGGACCACCCTGCCATAGGACGGACCCGTCGGGGATTCCGCCCACCCGCTTCCCTTAATAGCTTTAGTTTTCTAATTAGGTCCTACCACATTTATGTGTGACACTTAAAATCAGCTTCATTAATTAAGCCTTTTAGGGAACAAGGTTCGTTCGCGTAAATTATAGCACAGACACGAAAACAGAGCAAAGCAATCTATTGACAAACAAGATCAAACAAGTTCCTTAACTTATCTTCAAGTTAATCTTTGTCTCCCGCCCATACAGGAGAAATTATGTTTCCCTTCTGTCCAACAGAAGTATCCCTTCTGCCCTGCAGAAGTAACTGGTCCAATTCACATGGCACCAAAAACTCAATCCTTTATCTAGAATAGGATCTCCCAACATGCCCAGATGTTGGGGGCCACGGAGGTCTTCAACTCCATTCTTGACCTAGCAAGGGGTGTCCAGAGCTCCAACTGACCCACAAGCTGTCTAGGAGCGAAACATCATTCCCGTGGTTGGCCTTTTCACCACTCGACCTTCGGCCCATGAATCGAGCAGTGCCCTTTCGGGTTACTACGCGGTGCGACCATGGAGGTGATCCACCCGTACAATATATCCTTCCTTAATTAAATCCTTTAAGAATCAAGCACAAACAAGGCAATCAGCCTAATATCATTTTCCAAGGAAACATTCCTTTAATCCCATGGCGACTTGTCATCACAGACCCTTGCCATGCATTTACCATAAATCACAAGCACTTGGAATAATCATCCAAACAATAACTAACAACCAATTGAATGTAAAAACATTTAGGATGTTGTTCGATCAATCAACAAAACCAATTGCATTCTTTCCAAACAATGCAAGAATAGACGATATAACATTTCCATCGTATATTTGCTCTTCCCCTTGGGATCTAAGAGCAATACCATGCAACATGTTCTTAACACTTCCTTCCTTCGGCTAGGGCATATGTTAAGGGTTCAAACACTATTCATGATGTAAGTTCTATAGGTCACTTACCTTGATTGATAACCCAACCCTGAATTTGGATTGGCAAAAGTCATCGTTATCCAACGGATCTCAAGACATCCTAGCTTTAACCCTTATGATCAATTTCTTGTACTGGCTCTTAGTCAAGTCATGAGGCAATTAGAAAATTATCCTCATATATCAAACATGTCATAGGCATAACGTATAAATACTTGATAAGATAAGTGTGATATTATCTCAAGTAATTAGACTTTAACATGCCTTGCCTTGAGCTAGAATATAAATCTTCCTTGTAATTGCTCTACTAGAAAATAAGTCATATGTAACTAAGTGCAATTATCTTCCCTTGATATATGCACTTCACAAACTCCATCTTCCGAATAGGTGAGATGAAATTTATCCTTTCCCATTACCTATACTCGTGCAATAGTATGGGGCCTAACGTATCTCATACGAGAATCAAAGCAAGCATCAATCAATTTGGAAATACATTACTTACGACCGGAATCGCAGTTGGATTGACGGTGATGCCTTTGCCCGAAGCCTTTTTGCTGGTTGCAGGATTGTCATCCACACGCGACATTCTTTGCTTGGAGGCCATCGTCCGCAAATAGACTCAAGAGATTAAGAAGGTAGAATAGATTCAAGATGGGAGAGCGTAAGAGAAGATGGTTTAGTCGAGGATCGAGATAGAGGGAATTGAGTTAATTCTCTTCCTTGCAGCCTCTCGGGGTGACTCTTCTCTCTCTCTCTCTCTCTCTCAAGCTCTCTTTCAAGCTCTTCCTCACAATCTCTTGGAGGGGTATCCTTCTCTTTACCTCTCTCTCGCAGCCTCTCGGTGTCTCCTTATGCTTCTTATGCCTCTCCCATGCCTCATATTTATAGTGAATTAGAGAAGAGGGCTTGTGGTTGAGGAGTGGAGCTCTTTGTGGAGGGGGATCTTGGAAAGATCAGTGATCTGATGCTCAGATCATAAATCTGATGGTTCCATTGGCTCCGAAAGGGGGGTAAAACCCCAAGACACTTGGTTAGAAAGCTCTCAGTTCACTCTTTCTTCTTTTCTCTGTTCGAAGTGCTGTCTACTGCCTGTAAACTGCGATCGCTGCGCGCGCGATTTCGCCAGTCACTTTTCTTTATTTTTCTTTTTATAAAATCTTCAAACTAACTAAAATATCACTTGTCTTTTCTTTTAAATGACATCTAGTTCTAAAAATCTCCATATCTTTTTTTTTAAGGATAATATCTAAAATATACTAGCTTTGCCCAAAATCTAATATTTTTGGACCTTTCAAACTATACACATGAACTTGGTGATTAATATAACTCATAAGTCTCATTCACGTTGTAATTTACGTGAAGGGTAGCTACGGTCTTTGCCAATTCGAGAAAAACATCGAATTTACGACTCTTGATTTTTCTAAATAAAATATTTTAAATTAAATAAAAATTATCAATAATTAATGTTAGTTAGTTTTTACCTTAGTTAGTCTTTAGTTAGTAATCTTACTAACTTATTAATTGACTAACTAACTTATGAACCAACCAACTAACTTTTATTGTGCGGAGATATTACATCCTCCTCCCCTTAGAGAAATCGAGATGTCCTCATCTCGAGAGAAACAGGGGGTATCATATTGGAATATGTGGGTTATGGAACACCACGCTTTTGCTGCGCTACTCTGATCTCTCACAGACATACGGTCTCTTGAAAAAAAACAACCTATGGTATTTGATATATTTGAGTCTTGGTTACAATAGAAAATTTATTGTAGTTACATCTCATGGATATCTTCTAGGTTTTTCCTAAGCACTTGATATATTCTAGATCACTGGAGCTTGTACGGCTTATTCCTTGTAAGCTGAAGTTCTCTTCGAGTTCCATTGGGATAATTGATATAGTTATGTCCAATGTTGTGGCACTCAGAGCATCGGTGTTTAGGGTGCTTTGGACATTCCCTTTTGAAATGACCTAACTCCTTGCAATAGAAACAGCGCGGAGCTTTATCACTTGTGGTCACAAGATTTTTGGTTGTTCTTGGTAGGATTTTCTTCTTTAGACCAAATTGTCCTAGGATTCTTTTATCAGATTGGAGTGGTCCTTTATCTTGGAAATTACATTTCCAGATTGTCCTGCCCTTAGTTCGGGACTGAGCTCCATGTACAATTGGCTTTTCTTGTAATACTAAAGAATACTTCCAAGCTTCGACATTCTGGTAAGACCCAATCTGTATTAGTTGAGAAGAAATGACTTGAGAGAAATTCATTGCACATTATGACTATCATTCCTTGCCAGAGTATCTCTAATCATTTGCAAGTTCTAGGCTCAAAATAGACGCAACTCATATTACTCAAGTTAACTGTAGTTACAAGAGTAAAGTTTATTCCAATACAAGTTGTATTTCATGTCGACAAAATTTCTAGGATTTCTAATAATCCTAAAGTGGTGTAGTAGGTTCTAAGTATTCGTCTTCATCTGATTCCTCTATATATCCGAAGACTGCACTTGTGTAACTTCGTTTTCTTGGAGACTCCGTATCTTTTGGACTTAAGTCAGGGCAGTCTACTTGGACATGTCCTAGCTCATTGCAATAGAAACATTGACGGTAGGGACATCTCCTCCGGATGTGTCCTATCTCTCCACATGTATGGCATCTCTTACCCAGATCTCGGGAGTCATCTTTACTAAAATTTTCTGATTTAAATTCTTGGACGATTGGATTCGCTCGGAGTAATGCGTCTTGCAAGTCTGTTGGACGCATTGCTTCAAGACGGTGGTTCAGAGGAGTGTTTAGCCCATGGCAAAACTTGGATACTTGCTGCACAATATCCATAGGTGGTGCGTATTTTAGTAGGGTTACAAACTTTGAGTAGTAAGCTTCCAAAGTTAATTCTAGTTGCTTTAGCCTGAAGAATTCATTCATCTTCAAAGTCTGGTAGGTTGGCGGAAGGTATCGTCTGCGTACAGCATCTTTCAGCTGAACCCAAGTAACAGCAGCTTCAGAAACACCTTCATCTTTGCACCATTGCTTCCACCATAATCGAGCCTGGCCAACTAACTTAAGTTTGGCTATCATTGCTTGATTGGTAGAGGCAGTTCCCGAAGCAAAGAAATAGTCATCCATCGACTCAATCCATATCTCTGCCTCTTCTGCAATGTGTATCCCTTCTCCATCAAACTCGGGTACCTTAATTTGCTTGAGAAGGAGTTTCTTCTCTTGCATGTCAACATTCGCGGGTGTAGAATGTGCCTAACAATCAAGCCATACTGCTTAGATTATTTTGTTCAGGATATGTCTACAAACCATACATTAATCAATCATGTATCATTACAAAATTTCGCTCTGATACCAACTGTGAGGTGCCCGCCCATCGGCTTTCCAGGCACTCTTTTAGCGGTCTATCGAGAAACGAATCTAAGCGTCGCTGCCCGGCACTCCCAAGGAATGTTCCGAGTTTTGTCGCCTAGGGTTTCCCGAATCCGCCTCGCAACGGAATGTTCACGACCAAACCCACTAGGATCGACCTGAAATTCAGGTTCCTAGTTGTCAAGGTCTCCTATTAGCATTCTAGCATCGGGTTTTGGACATCCTACTTTACGCAGAGATACCCAACTCGAAGCAGATCTATGCCGCACTTGGTTCAAAGAGAATGGGAAACGAGAGGGATGCGTTGCTCAACCTCTCTGCCCATAGGGCATAGTCCCATTCCGGTCCCCTAAAACGGCATGAATCGGGTTCTAACCTATCAATATCTAAAGGTCGAATGACGATAAAAACTTGTGAGAAGCCTCCCAGTTCTCTGGGACCACCCTGCCATAGGACGGACCCGTCGGGGATTCCGCCCACCCGCTTCCCTTAATAGCTTTAGTTTTCTAATTAGGTCCTACCACATTTATGTGTGACACTTAAAATCAGCTTCATTAATTAAGCCTTTTAGGGAACAAGGTTCGTTCGCGTAAATTATAGCACAGACACGAAAACAGAGCAAAGCAATCTATTGACAAACAAGATCAAACAAGTTCCTTAACTTATCTTCAAGTTAATCTTTGTCTCCCGCCCATACAGGAGAAATTATGTTTCCCTTCTGTCCAACAGAAGTATCCCTTCTGCCCTGCAGAAGTAACTGGTCCAATTCACATGGCACCAAAAACTCAATCCTTTATCTAGAATAGGATCTCCCAACATGCCCAGATGTTGGGGGCCACGGAGGTCTTCAACTCCATTCTTGACCTAGCAAGGGGTGTCCAGAGCTCCAACTGACCCACAAGCTGTCTAGGAGCGAAACATCATTCCCGTGGTTGGCCTTTTCACCACTCGACCTTCGGCCCATGAATCGAGCAGTGCCCTTTCGGGTTACTACGCGGTGCGACCATGGAGGTGATCCACCCGTACAATATATCCTTCCTTAATTAAATCCTTTAAGAATCAAGCACAAACAAGGCAATCAGCCTAATATCATTTTCCAAGGAAACATTCCTTTAATCCCATGGCGACTTGTCATCACAGACCCTTGCCATGCATTTACCATAAATCACAAGCACTTGGAATAATCATCCAAACAATAACTAACAACCAATTGAATGTAAAAACATTTAGGATGTTGTTCGATCAATCAACAAAACCAATTGCATTCTTTCCAAACAATGCAAGAATAGACGATATAACATTTCCATCGTATATTTGCTCTTCCCCTTGGGATCTAAGAGCAATACCATGCAACATGTTCTTAACACTTCCTTCCTTCGGCTAGGGCATATGTTAAGGGTTCAAACACTATTCATGATGTAAGTTCTATAGGTCACTTACCTTGATTGATAACCCAACCCTGAATTTGGATTGGCAAAAGTCATCGTTATCCAACGGATCTCAAGACATCCTAGCTTTAACCCTTATGATCAATTTCTTGTACTGGCTCTTAGTCAAGTCATGAGGCAATTAGAAAATTATCCTCATATATCAAACATGTCATAGGCATAACGTATAAATACTTGATAAGATAAGTGTGATATTATCTCAAGTAATTAGACTTTAACATGCCTTGCCTTGAGCTAGAATATAAATCTTCCTTGTAATTGCTCTACTAGAAAATAAGTCATATGTAACTAAGTGCAATTATCTTCCCTTGATATATGCACTTCACAAACTCCATCTTCCGAATAGGTGAGATGAAATTTATCCTTTCCCATTACCTATACTCGTGCAATAGTATGGGGCCTAACGTATCTCATACGAGAATCAAAGCAAGCATCAATCAATTTGGAAATACATTACTTACGACCGGAATCGCAGTTGGATTGACGGTGATGCCTTTGCCCGAAGCCTTTTTGCTGGTTGCAGGATTGTCATCCACACGCGACATTCTTTGCTTGGAGGCCATCGTCCGCAAATAGACTCAAGAGATTAAGAAGGTAGAATAGATTCAAGATGGGAGAGCGTAAGAGAAGATGGTTTAGTCGAGGATCGAGATAGAGGGAATTGAGTTAATTCTCTTCCTTGCAGCCTCTCGGGGTGACTCTTCTCTCTCTCTCTCTCTCTCTCAAGCTCTCTTTCAAGCTCTTCCTCACAATCTCTTGGAGGGGTATCCTTCTCTTTACCTCTCTCTCGCAGCCTCTCGGTGTCTCCTTATGCTTCTTATGCCTCTCCCATGCCTCATATTTATAGTGAATTAGAGAAGAGGGCTTGTGGTTGAGGAGTGGAGCTCTTTGTGGAGGGGGATCTTGGAAAGATCAGTGATCTGATGCTCAGATCATAAATCTGATGGTTCCATTGGCTCCGAAAGGGGGGTAAAACCCCAAGACACTTGGTTAGAAAGCTCTCAGTTCACTCTTTCTTCTTTTCTCTGTTCGAAGTGCTGTCTACTGCCTGTAAACTGCGATCGCTGCGCGCGCGATTTCGCCAGTCACTTTTCTTTATTTTTCTTTTTATAAAATCTTCAAACTAACTAAAATATCACTTGTCTTTTCTTTTAAATGACATCTAGTTCTAAAAATCTCCATATCTTTTTTTTAAAGGATAATATCTAAAATATACTAGCTTTGCCCAAAATCTAATATTTTTGGACCTTTCAAACTATACACATGAACTTGGTGATTAATATAACTCATAAGTCTCATTCACGTTGTAATTTACGTGAAGGGTAGCTACGGTCTTTGCCAATTCGAGAAAAACATCGAATTTACGACTCTTGATTTTTCTAAATAAAATATTTTAAATTAAATAAAAATTATCAATAATTAATGTTAGTTAGTTTTTACCTTAGTTAGTCTTTAGTTAGTAATCTTACTAACTTATTAATTGACTAACTAACTTATGAACCAACCAACTAACTTTTATTGTGCGGAGATATTACATCCTCCTCCCCTTAGAGAAATCGAGATGTCCTCATCTCGAGAGAAACAGGGGGTATCATATTGGAATATGTGGGTTATGGAACACCACGCTTTTGCTGCGCTACTCTGATCTCTCACAGACATACGGTCTCTTGAAAAAAAACAACCTATGGTATTTGATATATTTGAGTCTTGGTTACAATAGAAAATTTATTGTAGTTACATCTCATGGATATCTTCTAGGTTTTTCCTAAGCACTTGATATATTCTAGATCACTGGAGCTTGTACGGCTTATTTCTTGTAAGCTGAAGTTCTCTTCGAGTTCCATTGGGATAATTGATATAGTTATGTCCAATGTTGTGGCACTCAGAGCATCGGTGTTTAGGGTGCTTTGGACATTCCCTTTTGAAATGACCTAACTCCTTGCAATAGAAACAGCGCGGAGCTTTATCACTTGTGGTCACAAGATTTTTGGTTGTTCTTGGTAGGATTTTCTTCTTTAGACCAAATTGTCCTAGGATTCTTTTATCAGATTGGAGTGGTCCTTTATCTTGGAAATTACATTTCCAGATTGTCCTGCCCTTAGTTCGGGACTGAGCTCCATGTACAATTGGCTTTGCTTGTAATACTAAAGAATACTTCCAAGCTTCGACATTCTGGTAAGACCCAATCTGTATTAGTTGAGAAGAAATGACTTGAGAGAAATTCATTGCACATTATGACTATCATTCCTTGCCAGAGTATCTCTAATCATTTGCAAGTTCTAGGCTCAAAATAGACGCAACTCATATTACTCAAGTTAACTGTAGTTACAAGAGTAAAGTTTATTCCAATACAAGTTGTATTTCATGTCGACAAAATTTCTAGGATTTCTAATAATCCTAAAGTGGTGTAGTAGGTTCTAAGTATTCGTCTTCATCTGATTCCTCTATATATCCGAAGACTGCACTTGTGTAACTTCGTTTTCTTGGAGACTCCGTATCTTTTGGACTTAAGTCAGGGCAGTCTACTTGGACATGTCCTAGCTCATTGCAATAGAAACATTGACGGTAGGGACATCTCCTCCGGATGTGTCCTATCTCTCCACATGTATGGCATCTCTTACCCAGATCTCGGGAGTCATCTTTACTAAAATTTTCTGATTTAAATTCTTGGACGATTGGATTCGCTCGGAGTAATGCGTCTTGCAAGTCTGTTGGACGCATTGCTTCAAGACGGTGGTTCAGAGGAGTGTTTAGCCCATGGCAAAACTTGGATACTTGCTGCACAATATCCATAGGTGGTGCGTATTTTAGTAGGGTTACAAACTTTGAGTAGTAAGCTTCCAAAGTTAATTCTAGTTGCTTTAGCCTGAAGAATTCATTCATCTTCAAAGTCTGGTAGGTTGGCGGAAGGTATCGTCTGCGTACAGCATCTTTCAGCTGAACCCAAGTAACAGCAGCTTCAGAAACACCTTCATCTTTGCACCATTGCTTCCACCATAATCGAGCCTGGCCAACTAACTTAAGTTTGGCTATCATTGCTTGATTGGTAGAGGCAGTTCCCGAAGCAAAGAAATAGTCATCCATCGACTCAATCCATATCTCTGCCTCTTCTGCAATGTGTATCCCTTCTCCATCAAACTCGGGTACCTTAATTTGCTTGAGAAGGAGTTTCTTCTCTTGCATGTCAACATTCGCGGGTGTAGAATGTGCCTAACAATCAAGCCATACTGCTTAGATTATTTTGTTCAGGATATGTCTACAAACCATACATTAATCAATCATGTATCATTACAAAATTTCGCTCTGATACCAACTGTGAGGTGCCCGCCCATCGGCTTTCCAGGCACTCTTTTAGCGGTCTATCGAGAAACGAATCTAAGCGTCGCTGCCCGGCACTCCCAAGGAATGTTCCGAGTTTTGTCGCCTAGGGTTTCCCGAATCCGCCTCGCAACGGAATGTTCACGACCAAACCCACTAGGATCGACCTGAAATTCAGGTTCCTAGTTGTCAAGGTCTCCTATTAGCATTCTAGCATCGGGTTTTGGACATCCTACTTTACGCAGAGATACCCAACTCGAAGCAGATCTATGCCGCACTTGGTTCAAAGAGAATGGGAAACGAGAGGGATGCGTTGCTCAACCTCTCTGCCCATAGGGCATAGTCCCATTCCGGTCCCCTAAAACGGCATGAATCGGGTTCTAACCTATCAATATCTAAAGGTCGAATGACGATAAAAACTTGTGAGAAGCCTCCCAGTTCTCTGGGACCACCCTGCCATAGGACGGACCCGTCGGGGATTCCGCCCACCCGCTTCCCTTAATAGCTTTAGTTTTCTAATTAGGTCCTACCACATTTATGTGTGACACTTAAAATCAGCTTCATTAATTAAGCCTTTTAGGGAACAAGGTTCGTTCGCGTAAATTATAGCACAGACACGAAAACAGAGCAAAGCAATCTATTGACAAACAAGATCAAACAAGTTCCTTAACTTATCTTCAAGTTAATCTTTGTCTCCCGCCCATACAGGAGAAATTATGTTTCCCTTCTGTCCAACAGAAGTATCCCTTCTGCCCTGCAGAAGTAACTGGTCCAATTCACATGGCACCAAAAACTCAATCCTTTATCTAGAATAGGATCTCCCAACATGCCCAGATGTTGGGGGCCACGGAGGTCTTCAACTCCATTCTTGACCTAGCAAGGGGTGTCCAGAGCTCCAACTGACCCACAAGCTGTCTAGGAGCGAAACATCATTCCCGTGGTTGGCCTTTTCACCACTCGACCTTCGGCCCATGAATCGAGCAGTGCCCTTTCGGGTTACTACGCGGTGCGACCATGGAGGTGATCCACCCGTACAATATATCCTTCCTTAATTAAATCCTTTAAGAATCAAGCACAAACAAGGCAATCAGCCTAATATCATTTTCCAAGGAAACATTCCTTTAATCCCATGGCGACTTGTCATCACAGACCCTTGCCATGCATTTACCATAAATCACAAGCACTTGGAATAATCATCCAAACAATAACTAACAACCAATTGAATGTAAAAACATTTAGGATGTTGTTCGATCGATCAACAAAACCAATTGCATTCTTTCCAAACAATGCAAGAATAGACGATATAACATTTCCATCGTATATTTGCTCTTCCCCTTGGGATCTAAGAGCAATACCATGCAACATGTTCTTAACACTTCCTTCCTTCGGCTAGGGCATATGTTAAGGGTTCAAACACTATTCATGATGTAAGTTCTATAGGTCACTTACCTTGATTGATAACCCAACCCTGAATTTGGATTGGCAAAAGTCATCGTTATCCAACGGATCTCAAGACATCCTAGCTTTAACCCTTATGATCAATTTCTTGTACTGGCTCTTAGTCAAGTCATGAGGCAATTAGAAAATTATCCTCATATATCAAACATGTCATAGGCATAACGTATAAATACTTGATAAGATAAGTGTGATATTATCTCAAGTAATTAGACTTTAACATGCCTTGCCTTGAGCTAGAATATAAATCTTCCTTGTAATTGCTCTACTAGAAAATAAGTCATATGTAACTAAGTGCAATTATCTTCCCTTGATATATGCACTTCACAAACTCCATCTTCCGAATAGGTGAGATGAAATTTATCCTTTCCCATTACCTATACTCGTGCAATAGTATGGGGCCTAACGTATCTCATACGAGAATCAAAGCAAGCATCAATCAATTTGGAAATACATTACTTACGACCGGAATCGCAGTTGGATTGACGGTGATGCCTTTGCCCGAAGCCTTTTTGCTGGTTGCAGGATTGTCATCCACACGCGACATTCTTTGCTTGGAGGCCATCGTCCGCAAATAGACTCAAGAGATTAAGAAGGTAGAATAGATTCAAGATGGGAGAGCGTAAGAGAAGATGGTTTAGTCGAGGATCGAGATAGAGGGAATTGAGTTAATTCTCTTCCTTGCAGCCTCTCGGGGTGACTCTTCTCTCTCTCTCTCTCTCTCTCAAGCTCTCTTTCAAGCTCTTCCTCACAATCTCTTGGAGGGGTATCCTTCTCTTTACCTCTCTCTCGCAGCCTCTCGGTGTCTCCTTATGCTTCTTATGCCTCTCCCATGCCTCATATTTATAGTGAATTAGAGAAGAGGGCTTGTGGTTGAGGAGTGGAGCTCTTTGTGGAGGGGGATCTTGGAAAGATCAGTGATCTGATGCTCAGATCATAAATCTGATGGTTCCATTGGCTCCGAAAGGGGGGTAAAACCCCAAGACACTTGGTTAGAAAGCTCTCAGTTCACTCTTTCTTCTTTTCTCTGTTCGAAGTGCTGTCTACTGCCTGTAAACTGCGATCGCTGCGCGCGCGATTTCGCCAGTCACTTTTCTTTATTTTTCTTTTTATAAAATCTTCAAACTAACTAAAATATCACTTGTCTTTTCTTTTAAATGACATCTAGTTCTAAAAATCTCCATATCTTTTTTTTAAAGGATAATATCTAAAATATACTAGCTTTGCCCAAAATCTAATATTTTTGGACCTTTCAAACTATACACATGAACTTGGTGATTAATATAACTCATAAGTCTCATTCACGTTGTAATTTACGTGAAGGGTAGCTACGGTCTTTGCCAATTCGAGAAAAACATCGAATTTACGACTCTTGATTTTTCTAAATAAAATATTTTAAATTAAATAAAAATTATCAATAATTAATGTTAGTTAGTTTTTACCTTAGTTAGTCTTTAGTTAGTAATCTTACTAACTTATTAATTGACTAACTAACTTATGAACCAACCAACTAACTTTTATTGTGCGGAGATATTACATCCTCCTCCCCTTAGAGAAATCGAGATGTCCTCATCTCGAGAGAAACAGGGGGTATCATATTGGAATATGTGGGTTATGGAACACCACGCTTTTGCTGCGCTACTCTGATCTCTCACAGACATACGGTCTCTTGAAAAAAAACAACCTATGGTATTTGATATATTTGAGTCTTGGTTACAATAGAAAATTTATTGTAGTTACATCTCATGGATATCTTCTAGGTTTTTCCTAAGCACTTGATATATTCTAGATCACTGGAGCTTGTACGGCTTATTTCTTGTAAGCTGAAGTTCTCTTCGAGTTCCATTGGGATAATTGATATAGTTATGTCCAATGTTGTGGCACTCAGAGCATCGGTGTTTAGGGTGCTTTGGACATTCCCTTTTGAAATGACCTAACTCCTTGCAATAGAAACAGCGCGGAGCTTTATCACTTGTGGTCACAAGATTTTTGGTTGTTCTTGGTAGGATTTTCTTCTTTAGACCAAATTGTCCTAGGATTCTTTTATCAGATTGGAGTGGTCCTTTATCTTGGAAATTACATTTCCAGATTGTCCTGCCCTTAGTTCGGGACTGAGCTCCATGTACAATTGGCTTTTCTTGTAATACTAAAGAATACTTCCAAGCTTCGACATTCTGGTAAGACCCAATCTGTATTAGTTGAGAAGAAATGACTTGAGAGAAATTCATTGCACATTATGACTATCATTCCTTGCCAGAGTATCTCTAATCATTTGCAAGTTCTAGGCTCAAAATAGACGCAACTCATATTACTCAAGTTAACTGTAGTTACAAGAGTAAAGTTTATTCCAATACAAGTTGTATTTCATGTCGACAAAATTTCTAGGATTTCTAATAATCCTAAAGTGGTGTACTAGGTTCTAAGTATTCGTCTTCATCTGATTCCTCTATATATCCGAAGACTGCACTTGTGTAACTTCGTTTTCTTGGAGACTCCGTATCTTTTGGACTTAAGTCAGGGCAGTCTACTTGGACATGTCCTAGCTCATTGCAATAGAAACATTGACGGTAGGGACATCTCCTCCGGATGTGTCCTATCTCTCCACATGTATGGCATCTCTTACCCAGATCTCGGGAGTCATCTTTACTAAAATTTTCTGATTTAAATTCTTGGACGATTGGATTCGCTCGGAGTAATGCGTCTTGCAAGTCTGTTGGACGCATTGCTTCAAGACGGTGGTTCAGAGGAGTGTTTAGCCCATGTCAAAACTTGGATACTTGCTGCACAATATCCATAGGTGGTGCGTATTTTAGTAGGGTTACAAACTTTGAGTAGTAAGCTTCCAAAGTTAATTCTAGTTGCTTTAGCCTGAAGAATTCATTCATCTTCAAAGTCTGGTAGGTTGGCGGAAGGTATCGTCTGCGTACAGCATCTTTCAGCTGAACCCAAGTAACAGCAGCTTCAGAAACACCTTCATCTTTGCACCATTGCTTCCACCATAATCGAGCCTGGCCAACTAACTTAAGTTTGGCTATCATTGCTTGATTGGTAGAGGCAGTTCCCGAAGCAAAGAAATAGTCATCCATCGACTCAATCCATATCTCTGCCTCTTCTGCAATGTGTATCCCTTCTCCATCAAACTCGGGTACCTTAATTTGCTTGAGAAGGAGTTTCTTCTCTTGCATGTCAACATTCGCGGGTGTAGAATGTGCCTAACAATCAAGCCATACTGCTTAGATTATTTTGTTCAGGATATGTCTACAAACCATACATTAATCAATCATGTATCATTACAAAATTTCGCTCTGATACCAACTGTGAGGTGCCCGCCCATCGGCTTTCCAGGCACTCTTTTAGCGGTCTATCGAGAAACGAATCTAAGCGTCGCTGCCCGGCACTCCCAAGGAATGTTCCGAGTTTTGTCGCCTAGGGTTTCCCGAATCCGCCTCGCAACGGAATGTTCACGACCAAACCCACTAGGATCGACCTGAAATTCAGGTTCCTAGTTGTCAAGGTCTCCTATTAGCATTCTAGCATCGGGTTTTGGACATCCTACTTTACGCAGAGATACCCAACTCGAAGCAGATCTATGCCGCACTTGGTTCAAAGAGAATGGGAAACGAGAGGGATGCGTTGCTCAACCTCTCTGCCCATAGGGCATAGTCCCATTCCGGTCCCCTAAAACGGCATGAATCGGGTTCTAACCTATCAATATCTAAAGGTCGAATGACGATAAAAACTTGTGAGAAGCCTCCCAGTTCTCTGGGACCACCCTGCCATAGGACGGACCCGTCGGGGATTCCGCCCACCCGCTTCCCTTAATAGCTTTAGTTTTCTAATTAGGTCCTACCACATTTATGTGTGACACTTAAAATCAGCTTCATTAATTAAGCCTTTTAGGGAACAAGGTTCGTTCGCGTAAATTATAGCACAGACACGAAAACAGAGCAAAGCAATCTATTGACAAACAAGATCAAACAAGTTCCTTAACTTATCTTCAAGTTAATCTTTGTCTCCCGCCCATACAGGAGAAATTATGTTTCCCTTCTGTCCAACAGAAGTATCCCTTCTGCCCTGCAGAAGTAACTGGTCCAATTCACATGGCACCAAAAACTCAATCCTTTATCTAGAATAGGATCTCCCAACATGCCCAGATGTTGGGGGCCACGGAGGTCTTCAACTCCATTCTTGACCTAGCAAGGGGTGTCCAGAGCTCCAACTGACCCACAAGCTGTCTAGGAGCGAAACATCATTCCCGTGGTTGGCCTTTTCACCACTCGACCTTCGGCCCATGAATCGAGCAGTGCCCTTTCGGGTTACTACGCGGTGCGACCATGGAGGTGATCCACCCGTACAATATATCCTTCCTTAATTAAATCCTTTAAGAATCAAGCACAAACAAGGCAATCAGCCTAATATCATTTTCCAAGGAAACATTCCTTTAATCCCATGGCGACTTGTCATCACAGACCCTTGCCATGCATTTACCATAAATCACAAGCACTTGGAATAATCATCCAAACAATAACTAACAACCAATTGAATGTAAAAACATTTAGGATGTTGTTCGATCAATCAACAAAACCAATTGCATTCTTTCCAAACAATGCAAGAATAGACGATATAACATTTCCATCGTATATTTGCTCTTCCCCTTGGGATCTAAGAGCAATACCATGCAACATGTTCTTAACACTTCCTTCCTTCGGCTAGGGCATATGTTAAGGGTTCAAACACTATTCATGATGTAAGTTCTATAGGTCACTTACCTTGATTGATAACCCAACCCTGAATTTGGATTGGCAAAAGTCATCGTTATCCAACGGATCTCAAGACATCCTAGCTTTAACCCTTATGATCAATTTCTTGTACTGGCTCTTAGTCAAGTCATGAGGCAATTAGAAAATTATCCTCATATATCAAACATGTCATAGGCATAACGTATAAATACTTGATAAGATAAGTGTGATATTATCTCAAGTAATTAGACTTTAACATGCCTTGCCTTGAGCTAGAATATAAATCTTCCTTGTAATTGCTCTACTAGAAAATAAGTCATATGTAACTAAGTGCAATTATCTTCCCTTGATATATGCACTTCACAAACTCCATCTTCCGAATAGGTGAGATGAAATTTATCCTTTCCCATTACCTATACTCGTGCAATAGTATGGGGCCTAACGTATCTCATACGAGAATCAAAGCAAGCATCAATCAATTTGGAAATACATTACTTACGACCGGAATCGCAGTTGGATTGACGGTGATGCCTTTGCCCGAAGCCTTTTTGCTGGTTGCAGGATTGTCATCCACACGCGACATTCTTTGCTTGGAGGCCATCGTCCGCAAATAGACTCAAGAGATTAAGAAGGTAGAATAGATTCAAGATGGGAGAGCGTAAGAGAAGATGGTTTAGTCGAGGATCGAGATAGAGGGAATTGAGTTAATTCTCTTCCTTGCAGCCTCTCGGGGTGACTCTTCTCTCTCTCTCTCTCTCTCTCAAGCTCTCTTTCAAGCTCTTCCTCACAATCTCTTGGAGGGGTATCCTTCTCTTTACCTCTCTCTCGCAGCCTCTCGGTGTCTCCTTATGCTTCTTATGCCTCTCCCATGCCTCATATTTATAGTGAATTAGAGAAGAGGGCTTGTGGTTGAGGAGTGGAGCTCTTTGTGGAGGGGGATCTTGGAAAGATCAGTGATCTGATGCTCAGATCATAAATCTGATGGTTCCATTGGCTCCGAAAGGGGGGTAAAACCCCAAGACACTTGGTTAGAAAGCTCTCAGTTCACTCTTTCTTCTTTTCTCTGTTCGAAGTGCTGTCTACTGCCTGTAAACTGCGATCGCTGCGCGCGCGATTTCGCCAGTCACTTTTCTTTATTTTTCTTTTTATAAAATCTTCAAACTAACTAAAATATCACTTGTCTTTTCTTTTAAATGACATCTAGTTCTAAAAATCTCCATATCTTTTTTTTAAAGGATAATATCTAAAATATACTAGCTTTGCCCAAAATCTAATATTTTTGGACCTTTCAAACTATACACATGAACTTGGTGATTAATATAACTCATAAGTCTCATTCACGTTGTAATTTACGTGAAGGGTAGCTACGGTCTTTGCCAATTCGAGAAAAACATCGAATTTACGACTCTTGATTTTTCTAAATAAAATATTTTAAATTAAATAAAAATTATCAATAATTAATGTTAGTTAGTTTTTACCTTAGTTAGTCTTTAGTTAGTAATCTTACTAACTTATTAATTGACTAACTAACTTATGAACCAACCAACTAACTTTTATTGTGCGGAGATATTACATCCTCCTCCCCTTAGAGAAATCGAGATGTCCTCATCTCGAGAGAAACAGGGGGTATCATATTGGAATATGTGGGTTATGGAACACCACGCTTTTGCTGCGCTACTCTGATCTCTCACAGACATACGGTCTCTTGAAAAAAAACAACCTATGGTATTTGATATATTTGAGTCTTGGTTACAATAGAAAATTTATTGTAGTTACATCTCATGGATATCTTCTAGGTTTTTCCTAAGCACTTGATATATTCTAGATCACTGGAGCTTGTACGGCTTATTTCTTGTAAGCTGAAGTTCTCTTCGAGTTCCATTGGGATAATTGATATAGTTATGTCCAATGTTGTGGCACTCAGAGCATCGGTGTTTAGGGTGCTTTGGACATTCCCTTTTGAAATGACCTAACTCCTTGCAATAGAAACAGCGCGGAGCTTTATCACTTGTGGTCACAAGATTTTTGGTTGTTCTTGGTAGGATTTTCTTCTTTAGACCAAATTGTCCTAGGATTCTTTTATCAGATTGGAGTGGTCCTTTATCTTGGAAATTACATTTCCAGATTGTCCTGCCCTTAGTTCGGGACTGAGCTCCATGTACAATTGGCTTTTCTTGTAATACTAAAGAATACTTCCAAGCTTCGACATTCTGGTAAGACCCAATCTGTATTAGTTGAGAAGAAATGACTTGAGAGAAATTCATTGCACATTATGACTATCATTCCTTGCCAGAGTATCTCTAATCATTTGCAAGTTCTAGGCTCAAAATAGACGCAACTCATATTACTCAAGTTAACTGTAGTTACAAGAGTAAAGTTTATTCCAATACAAGTTGTATTTCATGTCGACAAAATTTCTAGGATTTCTAATAATCCTAAAGTGGTGTAGTAGGTTCTAAGTATTCGTCTTCATCTGATTCCTCTATATATCCGAAGACTGCACTTGTGTAACTTCGTTTTCTTGGAGACTCCGTATCTTTTGGACTTAAGTCAGGGCAGTCTACTTGGACATGTCCTAGCTCATTGCAATAGAAACATTGACGGTAGGGACATCTCCTCCGGATGTGTCCTATCTCTCCACATGTATGGCATCTCTTACCCAGATCTCGGGAGTCATCTTTACTAAAATTTTCTGATTTAAATTCTTGGACGATTGGATTCGCTCGGAGTAATGCGTCTTGCAAGTCTGTTGGACGCATTGCTTCAAGACGGTGGTTCAGAGGAGTGTTTAGCCCATGTCAAAACTTGGATACTTGCTGCACAATATCCATAGGTGGTGCGTATTTTAGTAGGGTTACAAACTTTGAGTAGTAAGCTTCCAAAGTTAATTCTAGTTGCTTTAGCCTGAAGAATTCATTCATCTTCAAAGTCTGGTAGGTTGGCGGAAGGTATCGTCTGCGTACAGCATCTTTCAGCTGAACCCAAGTAACAGCAGCTTCAGAAACACCTTCATCTTTGCACCATTGCTTCCACCATAATCGAGCCTGGCCAACTAACTTAAGTTTGGCTATCATTGCTTGATTGGTAGAGGCAGTTCCCGAAGCAAAGAAATAGTCATCCATCGACTCAATCCATATCTCTGCCTCTTCTGCAATGTGTATCCCTTCTCCATCAAACTCGGGTACCTTAATTTGCTTGAGAAGGAGTTTCTTCTCTTGCATGTCAACATTCGCGGGTGTAGAATGTGCCTAACAATCAAGCCATACTGCTTAGATTATTTTGTTCAGGATATGTCTACAAACCATACATTAATCAATCATGTATCATTACAAAATTTCGCTCTGATACCAACTGTGAGGTGCCCGCCCATCGGCTTTCCAGGCACTCTTTTAGCGGTCTATCGAGAAACGAATCTAAGCGTCGCTGCCCGGCACTCCCAAGGAATGTTCCGAGTTTTGTCGCCTAGGGTTTCCCGAATCCGCCTCGCAACGGAATGTTCACGACCAAACCCACTAGGATCGACCTGAAATTCAGGTTCCTAGTTGTCAAGGTCTCCTATTAGCATTCTAGCATCGGGTTTTGGACATCCTACTTTACGCAGAGATACCCAACTCGAAGCAGATCTATGCCGCACTTGGTTCAAAGAGAATGGGAAACGAGAGGGATGCGTTGCTCAACCTCTCTGCCCATAGGGCATAGTCCCATTCCGGTCCCCTAAAACGGCATGAATCGGGTTCTAACCTATCAATATCTAAAGGTCGAATGACGATAAAAACTTGTGAGAAGCCTCCCAGTTCTCTGGGACCACCCTGCCATAGGACGGACCCGTCGGGGATTCCGCCCACCCGCTTCCCTTAATAGCTTTAGTTTTCTAATTAGGTCCTACCACATTTATGTGTGACACTTAAAATCAGCTTCATTAATTAAGCCTTTTAGGGAACAAGGTTCGTTCGCGTAAATTATAGCACAGACACGAAAACAGAGCAAAGCAATCTATTGACAAACAAGATCAAACAAGTTCCTTAACTTATCTTCAAGTTAATCTTTGTCTCCCGCCCATACAGGAGAAATTATGTTTCCCTTCTGTCCAACAGAAGTATCCCTTCTGCCCTGCAGAAGTAACTGGTCCAATTCACATGGCACCAAAAACTCAATCCTTTATCTAGAATAGGATCTCCCAACATGCCCAGATGTTGGGGGCCACGGAGGTCTTCAACTCCATTCTTGACCTAGCAAGGGGTGTCCAGAGCTCCAACTGACCCACAAGCTGTCTAGGAGCGAAACATCATTCCCGTGGTTGGCCTTTTCACCACTCGACCTTCGGCCCATGAATCGAGCAGTGCCCTTTCGGGTTACTACGCGGTGCGACCATGGAGGTGATCCACCCGTACAATATATCCTTCCTTAATTAAATCCTTTAAGAATCAAGCACAAACAAGGCAATCAGCCTAATATCATTTTCCAAGGAAACATTCCTTTAATCCCATGGCGACTTGTCATCACAGACCCTTGCCATGCATTTACCATAAATCACAAGCACTTGGAATAATCATCCAAACAATAACTAACAACCAATTGAATGTAAAAACATTTAGGATGTTGTTCGATCAATCAACAAAACCAATTGCATTCTTTCCAAACAATGCAAGAATAGACGATATAACATTTCCATCGTATATTTGCTCTTCCCCTTGGGATCTAAGAGCAATACCATGCAACATGTTCTTAACACTTCCTTCCTTCGGCTAGGGCATATGTTAAGGGTTCAAACACTATTCATGATGTAAGTTCTATAGGTCACTTACCTTGATTGATAACCCAACCCTGAATTTGGATTGGCAAAAGTCATCGTTATCCAACGGATCTCAAGTCATCCTAGCTTTAACCCTTATGATCAATTTCTTGTACTGGCTCTTAGTCAAGTCATGAGGCAATTAGAAAATTATCCTCATATATCAAACATGTCATAGGCATAACGTATAAATACTTGATAAGATAAGTGTGATATTATCTCAAGTAATTAGACTTTAACATGCCTTGCCTTGAGCTAGAATATAAATCTTCCTTGTAATTGCTCTACTAGAAAATAAGTCATATGTAACTAAGTGCAATTATCTTCCCTTGATATATGCACTTCACAAACTCCATCTTCCGAATAGGTGAGATGAAATTTATCCTTTCCCATTACCTATACTCGTGCAATAGTATGGGGCCTAATGTATCTCATACGAGAATCAAAGCAAGCATCAATCAATTTGGAAATACATTACTTACGACCGGAATCGCAGTTGGATTGACGGTGATGCCTTTGCCCGAAGCCTTTTTGCTGGTTGCAGGATTGTCATCCACACGCGACATTCTTTGCTTGGAGGCCATCGTCCGCAAATAGACTCAAGAGATTAAGAAGGTAGAATAGATTCAAGATGGGAGAGCGTAAGAGAAGATGGTTTAGTCGAGGATCGAGATAGAGGGAATTGAGTTAATTCTCTTCCTTGCAGCCTCTCGGGGTGACTCTTCTCTCTCTCTCTCTCTCTCTCAAGCTCTCTTTCAAGCTCTTCCTCACAATCTCTTGGAGGGGTATCCTTCTCTTTACCTCTCTCTCGCAGCCTCTCGGTGTCTCCTTATGCTTCTTATGCCTCTCCCATGCCTCATATTTATAGTGAATTAGAGAAGAGGGCTTGTGGTTGAGGAGTGGAGCTCTTTGTGGAGGGGGATCTTGGAAAGATCAGTGATCTGATGCTCAGATCATAAATCTGATGGTTCCATTGGCTCCGAAAGGGGGGTAAAACCCCAAGACACTTGGTTAGAAAGCTCTCAGTTCACTCTTTCTTCTTTTCTCTGTTCGAAGTGCTGTCTACTGCCTGTAAACTGCGATCGCTGCGCGCGCGATTTCGCCAGTCACTTTTCTTTATTTTTCTTTTTATAAAATCTTCAAACTAACTAAAATATCACTTGTCTTTTCTTTTAAATGACATCTAGTTCTAAAAATCTCCATATCTTTTTTTTTAAGGATAATATCTAAAATATACTAGCTTTGCCCAAAATCTAATATTTTTGGACCTTTCAAACTATACACATGAACTTGGTGATTAATATAACTCATAAGTCTCATTCACGTTGTAATTTACGTGAAGGGTAGCTACGGTCTTTGCCAATTCGAGAAAAACATCGAATTTACGACTCTTGATTTTTCTAAATAAAATATTTTAAATTAAATAAAAATTATCAATAATTAATGTTAGTTAGTTTTTACCTTAGTTAGTCTTTAGTTAGTAATCTTACTAACTTATTAATTGACTAACTAACTTATGAACCAACCAACTAACTTTTATTGTGCGGAGATATTACATTTCAGTCTTTCTCTCTCCTCCCTCTCTCTCCCCTAAAGGCAGATTCATGTGGTGAAGAGGAAGAAGAAGAATGGATGATGGATGCTTGTCCAATGAAGACCCGATTGCTCCATGGTGTAAGAGGAATGAAGATTGCTGATTTTGGACTGTCATGAGCATTAATGGTGGCTGGAAATCAGTCCCGAGATATGGCAAATAAAAACCCGCAACCCGCAAAGAATGGTAATCTCATTTTTACAAAGGAAAATTGTGTTTTTATGCAATTTGCTTCATGAATTCTTGTTCCCATGAAATGATTATGCATTACAATGTTGTTTGCAATGTCTTTCAACTGTTTATGCTCAGAAAATCAGAAAATCATAAGTGTTGTGGATGAAATTAGTAGTAAAAAACCCGTAAATATGCAAAATATGGAAAAATTGGGTGTTTTTGAGATATCAATGGAAAATATCATAAGACACACCAACTAAACTTATCTTTTTGCTGCAAATGAACCTAAGGGCCACAGCCCACAACTCATTTCCTATTTACAGTCATTAATTATTGTAAAGAAATACAAGCAAAATAGGAAAAATGGGTAAAAATAAGGGAAAAATGGATTTTGAGTGCCGAAAATTAAGGAAAAATAAGAACCATGTTTGTGGATGTATGGGGGGTCTAAAGTATGAGGTTTAGCCTCAGTTCAACCCTACCTTTATGTTCTAGTGAGTTTTTTTTTGTTTTTTATGCAATAAAAATGTGGAAAATGAACCCTAAACCTATGCAATATGCACAACCTAAACAGGTGAGGGCTTGGAGTGTATAAAAAGCATGTAAATGTTGAATGAAATGATGAAAATCTTGCTGGTTTTTTATGCATACCATATAGATTGGATGATATTTAAAGATTAAGAACCTAGTAGCACGAGGGTTTCTCGGTGCTAAGTTCATGCAACGCCGCATACGAGCAATAGTCAAATCCATTGAAAGAAATGTTTTCCACATGTGCACCAATGCTGATTGTCTTAATTGTTTGAGCACGTGGACATTCACAATTTGCATGAAGCATGAAATTTAAAATGTATCAGATAATACCTCCTGGATGCATATCAATTGCTTTTTAGAGGAATATGACCAACATTGAGTGAGTAAGGTTGTTCAAGCTGTAGGCTAGGCGTTGGGTCTAAGGGAAAGTAAAGTGAGGAAGTATGGTATATCTCCTGGAAATACGTGGATCATAAAAGAGAGAAGTTTGTGTGCGTATGTTACATATGTTTAGCGATGCATTGAGGGGCCAGTCCCCAAGGTGTAGGAGAGTCGCAGTGGGGTAGCGACAGTCAGCCGTTGGAGGACTTCCTATGTTTATACTTTGTGCTATTTGGCAATGTGCTGGGACTCCCTCTGAGGAGTGTTGATTGGGTTAGAGTTGGACTATGGTACGTGATACAAATGCAAGATGTTCAGGAAGATGATGTATGTGTCATCCACGCTCCTGGCCACGAGGCTGTGGGGTTGTTGAGCGCATGATAGAGGTTTGGCTAGTGCATGAGCCAGTGCCGGCCCGTTTTAGGTCCCATCAGTGGTGCATCTACCAGGAGCTGCTTAGAAGTGGCGGTCCTCGAATCCTGGTTGTTTAGGGACCAGTTAGCAGTTTATGCCAAAGGATACTGAGATTGATCCGTTATTTATCGATAAGCATCGTCTAGCAGAAATCCAAAAGCAAGAGAGAGACGAAAGAGCTAGGTGACATGCTGAAATTCTTAGGAGGTATTCCCCTAAGCGTAGCGGTGCTGAACCCTTACAAGGGAGTGGAGCTAGTGGTCTTGGTGCCACAAGCAGTAAGTCGGGAGAAGGTGGAAGCTCTAGTGCTCCCCTTTCTTCCATAAGCCAGTCTACATCAAGTGCGGGAGGTGTAACCCCACTGTCCCCTATTCCTAGTACAAATCCAATTCTCGTCATGGCGCAGCCTATTGCAATTCTTGCAGGAACAACGGATTTGCCGGCTCTAGGTTACCCGCTACCCATTTTTAATGGGCTAGTTGAGGAAGATGCGGAACTCCACATCAGGGAGTTTCAAAAGCTGATGTTCAACTGTTGTATCCAAGAAGAAGGACATTTAATGATGTTCTTCAACATGACTCTCAAAGGAAGAGCTGCCATATGGTATCATGGTTTAGAAGCCCAAACCATATTGAATATTGATTCATTTTATAGAGCCTTTCGAAGGGAGTTTGCCCCTGAAAGGGGGGGGCAATATTGGTTGCGTGTACTCAACGTGACTCGCCAAGAACCACACGCGGATATTCGTGCTTATGCGAAGAAAATAAAAGAGGTTTTCCGTAAATTGGACACCTCTATTCCTATCCCTGCAGCTGCCCAATTGCAATATTTTTGCATGGTTTGGACTTTAATATCCAATTGCAGTTGAGTAGTGTCCCTTTAGGGGATATAGATACTGCCATTACAAGAGCACAAGAAGTGGAATCTCGACTACAAGCAGCCTATGCCTCTCGAGGCAATTCGAATATAGGTCTAGCATTGGGAAATAATATGGCAATGGCCAATGGCAGTAGTGGCCAAGGGATAGCGATGGCTAATCCTAATGGGAGAGGGAACATGATGCAGAATGTGCCTTTATTACCAGCTCCCCCTAGCATGTCGATGCCTACGGGCAGTCAAATGGCTCCAAATGGTGGAGGCCAGGCAGTTAATTCTAATACCATGCCTGTGGCTCAACAACCAGTGCCTAATCGAATTGTTAGGCCGATGGAACGACATGGTAATGATCAAGGCTACGAATCGAGTGCTTTCAATGTTCTTGGTGAGGTTAAGGATATGATGAAGCATTATACCGACATGATTACGGAGCAATATCGACAAATAGCCGTTGATGTCAACTTTCTTAAAAAACAACAAAATTTGATAGGAAGTAGATACCCCGATGAGGGTGCACCTTCGAGGTTTAGCTACAAATGGTATGGTGGGCAACATTATCCAAGAAATTGCCCAAATGTCAAGTACGACATCTGTGGAAAATCCGGCCATTTGGCAGCCACTTGTTGGAGTAAGATTAGTTCCCTCCAACGAGGTAGTCGGCAACAAGGGCCTGTTAATCATCGTGCGCAAGGAAATGATTCCCAGCGAGAAGACGTGCCTAAACAAATACTTCAACGACCAAAGACTACAGTAGAGGAGCTGCCTAGTGGTAGTGGGGATAGTTTGATTGAGGCTGTGCGCGTTAATGACGCTGAAACCTTTAATCTGCAAGTTGTCCTTACAAGAGGTCAAAAGGGTAGAGAGGCCGACAAGGATAAGCCTGTTGACGAAAACCCTAAACAAGGCGACAAAGGAACACAAGTTTTGGATCTTGCCATGGAAGGGGAACCTTTGAAGCCCGTGGACAGTAAAGCCAATGTTAAGAAGGATAAGGAACCACCAAAGAAGAAGGTGAAAGTTAAAAAAGAGGCAATAAAGCCGGTTCAGCGACCTAAAGAGTGGATGGTTTGGCGTGAAAAGCGAACTCTATCGAACTATCATGAATTCGATTTGGCGAGCACTCTTTGCGAAGTCAAGCCGGATGTGAATCTTTTGCAGCTTATTAAGCTTTCCCCAGAAGTACGCAAGGAATTTAGAAAGATCCTGCGTACCGGATATATCGTAGAACCTTTGGGTATTGCGTGAGTTGGTGATGACTGGTTCGAGCATGCTAAGAAGCATTGCCCAAGGGTTGCAGCCTATGTCGATGGGATATTAGTAGATTATGCCATTGTCGACACGGGATCATCTGTTAGCATCATGAGTTCTGAACTGATGGAAAGGTTGGGTCTTGCGATCCAAAAAGATACCTCCACAATTCTTAGAATGGCAGATGATAGTTTGAGGCAGCCGGAAGGCTGCATTACTAAGGTCCATATCACTGTTGCAAATGTAGAATGCTTGTTGGACTTTGGGGTGATTCGTTTTGCAGGGCGTCCAAGTTACCAAGTATTACTTGGGTGACCTTGGATCTTGCAAGTGGACTGCGAAGTGGATATACCCACCGGTCGGCTGATATTCGGTAGAGGTGCTCAGCGCATGGTGGTTGATGCCTATCCTGAGTATCCACAGAGTGAGAGAGCTCCTCTATCTTCTATAGAATTGGAGACATTAGAAGATTTATCCTCCAGTGAGACATCATGAGTCCAAAGAGGGATCCACCACGGAAGACATCTATCAGATCACTTTAAATGAGCTGATAGAGGCCCAAGATCGCATAAGAGATGCAGATGTTATCGAGCTAGACCTTGATACGCCTGATGAGTCACGACCAATCAAATTAGGTTCTATGCTCAGCACAGCAGAAAGGGAGGACTATGTGTCCTTGATTCAGGAATTCCGCGATATCTTTGCCTGGAGTTATGATGAGCTGAGAGGCATTCCTCCTAGTCTTGCTGTTCATACAATTCCGTTGAAAGAGGGCAGTCGTCCTGTACGACAAAAAGTAAGGCGTATGCCTTTCAAACTGAGGGACGGGTTGTTTGAAGAGTTACAGAAGCTTCGAAAAGTGGGTTTGATTTTTCCTATGCAATACACGGAATGGTGTTCGCTAGTTGTGATCAGAAAGAAGAAGAATAATCAAATCCGATTATGTGTAGACTTTAGGGAGCTGAATAAGCAGACAGTTAAGGACTACTACTCGTTGCCATTTATTGACCAGATTTTGGATCAATTAGCGGGTAGGGAGATATATTTGTTTATGGATTGCTTTGCAGCATATAACTAGATGGAAATTGCAGAAGAGGACAAGTTGAAAACAACTTTTATTACTGTCTTTGGTACTTTTGCATACCATGTGATGGCCTTTAGTTTATGCAATGCGCCTGGTTCGTGGCAAAAAACAACAGATAAGACATTTGGTGACATATCCCCTGAAGAGTTGAAGGTGTTTATTGATGATTTAGGGGCCGCCACCGTGAGAGGAAGGCAGTTGATCATTTTAAGAAAATGCTTTGAGCGCTGTAGAAAATTTTGTATCGCTCTAAATCCACGGAAGTGTGTTTTCGGTGTACCTTATGGGCTCTTGTTGGGTCATGTGGTCAGTTCGGTAGGAATTGTGGCAGATCTCGAGAAGGTCAAAGTCATAGTGGCCATGGGTCCACCACGCACTCCGAAAGAAATTCATAGATTTCTGTTTTCGGTTGGTTATTACCGCAGATTCATAAACGCCTTGGCAGAAAGAACGTTGCCGCTTACAAATCTATTGGCCTTTAGCTGTTTGTTTGTATGGAGCGACCCTTGTAAGATAGCATTTGAGGATGTGAAGCAGGAGCTAGTAAAAGCACATGTTTTGAAAGCACCTAGAAGAGGTGAGGTGTTCTATATATTTTCAGCAGCCACCATGCATAGTATCAGCTGTGCTGTTTAGCCCAAATTCGGGAAGAAAAGTAGTATTATCCGATAGCCTTTGCTAGTCGAAAATTGGGCATTTCAGAGATCAATTATACCTACATGGAGAAGTTGTGTCTGGCGATGGTCTTTCGGACCAAGAAATTCAAGCATTATATTCTCTATGAGAAAGTCGTGCTTTATACGAAGGCGGAGGGGCTTCGACTATTTATGAATAAGCTACAGCCGCCTGATCGTCTAGCGAAGTGGTTAATCACTTTGCAGGAATTTGATTATGAGATCAGGAGTAAGCCACCAAGGTTGCAAGGCATCGTGGAATGTCTTGTGGACTTTGGGGAGCCGAAAGAATCGGTGGCTGAAGGTAGTGACATGGAGTTGTTATTTAAAATAGATACGACGTCTATTCCCTCGTGGTATGCTGCAATAACGCATTATTTATCGACAGGAGAGGCTGGATCAGAACTATCTAAAGCTGAGAGAAGGAAAATTAAGTAGCAAGCATTAAAGTTTGCCTTGATCGCAGGTACATTATATCGGCAAGGGGTTAATGACATCTATTGCCGATGTGTGATGCCTGACAAGGTGCCATTCATTTTGGAAGAGTGCCATGATTCCGCTTGCGGAGGTCATTTTGTTGGACGGCTTATAGCACAAAAGGCTTTAAGTGCAGGTTACTGGTGGCCTGCCATCTTCCAGGATGCGTTTGCGTATGTTAAGAGATGCGATATTTGTCAATGACATGATAGTCGAGAGAATAGGAAAAGACCACTCACCCCTATTATGGCGATACTTCCATTTGAGAAGTGGGGAATAGACTTTGTGGATCCTATTACTCCGTCGTCAACTGCACAAAAGAGGTATATTATTGTAGCAATTGACTACTTCACAAAGTGGTCAGAAGCACGTGCAATAAGAAAAAATGATGCTAAATAAATTGCTAGTTTCCTTTTAGAGCAGATAATATGCCGTTTTGGTCTGTCGAAAGAATTAGTGTCGGACCGCGGAACCCATTTCCTGAATAAGGCGATCAAAAGCTTGACAGAGGCTTGGCAGATCAAGCACAACAAAACGACTCCTTATAATCCGCAGGCGAATGGGTAGGTTGAAAGTACCAACAAGCAGCTTGTGGGTATCCTATCGAAAGTCATGTCTAAAAAGAAACGTTATTGGGATAAGAAGCTATATGTGGCAGTATGGGCATATAATACCACGTTCAAGCGAGCCACTGGCCACATGCCGTTCAAACTAGTTTATGGTGAAGAGTGCGTTTTACCCTTGGAAATTGAGTTGCCGACCATTAGATTTCCAATAAACCATTCTTTGGGTAATGAGGATGCCCTATTAGAGAGATTTACGACCTTAGGACACCTAGATGAAATTAAGTTGCAAAGCCTGTTACATCAGGAGGTGGCTAAACGTCGCATGAAACAGTTGCATGATCTAAAAGCGAAGAAGTACACCTTTAAGAAAGGACAACTGGTTTTATACTACGATGCGCGTAGGGAGCTTTTCCGAGGAAAATTGGAACCTAAATGGGATGGACCCTACAAAATCGTTAGGTTAGGGCAGAATAAGTCTACAGCCCTATTAGCTGATTTAGAGGGAGTTGAGTTTAAGAATAAGGTTAATCTTAATAAGATTAAACCTTACTATTTCTAAGTTTGCTAATACAAAGAAAATGCATTGCAGGCCCATGCTAGGAATGATTTGAGACCTGCGGAAAAGAGCTTAAAAGACGGTTGATGGGTCGGTTAATCCCTTATTTGGAGCACCCATATCTGGAGCAAAGATATCATCAGGGGAAACTCATTTGGTGGAGCAAAGGATATAAGGTGATTGAGCAAGAGGACGGAACTTTTGTGTGGGAGATTAACGTCTTCTGCCATCACTGTCTACGATTGTTGATGAGTATCCCTATTGAGTTCAATGAAGAAGGTGGGATGGATCCGTCAGTTCATCCTCTCAACATGCTAAACTTTGATTATCATAACTACGAATAGAGGAGTTTGTGATGGCCGGCTGTGTAAACCCATTGTGGACGTATACACTATATTTTGACAGAGCATCTAGGGGCCCTAATAGAAAAGGAAGTGTGGGAGTAGTAATCCGAGATCCCCGACGTAGAGTGACGATGAAGTTAGGTGCTTATCTCGGGGTAGGATTCACTAACAATATGGCAGAATATAAAGCCTTGATTATGGGACTATATATTGCCAAACAAGGTGGTATTCGTCGATTGTTAGTAAAAGGGGATTCCTAGTTGATCCTGAATCAGCTAGATGGGACATACACAGTGCGGAATCCCATTCTTTGTATGTATCATCGGACTGCGATGACCCTACTTGAGGAGTTTGAGAGAGTGTCTTTTCAGCTGATTCCACGTTACTGGAATCAGTTTGCGGATTCATTAGCAAATCTTGCTTATGAAGAAGACCTCTTCTTTAATTGTGGTCCTAGTTTGGATATTGCGATCAATGATGAAACAGGACCCGGTCGCTTGTGGGGGATGTTATCAGAACATACAATATATGGCAGACGATGGTTGATATGGGTGATGCAACGAGTAGCCGAGACCAATCTACCGTTATTATCTAGGACCCATAGGTTGATTAGACATCATATCATGCGTACGCCTCTTGCTATCTATGCAGGAGGGATGGATCATAACCTCATGCATTTAGTTTAGGGCTACGAGACTATTTTTCCTCCTTGGAAAGGAGCTTATGATTGTATATCTGTGCTATTCCGAGGAAGGATGTGTAGGTGCTACTATGCTTTATTTCGTTAGGCCAAGAGGGCTGATTCAATTTTGTAGAGAAGTGCTTTATTTCATTAGGCCAAGAGGGCCAATTGTCTGTTTAGTACAGGTACGGTTAATGGTTTCCTGTTTTAGTTCTGTGCTAGACAGGTTTGAAGAAGAGCTTGGATGGAGCCTTTTTGTTGCATGGAAGCTTCTCGTGGCCCTATCCAGGTGATATCCTTCCTTTATGAGTACTGTGGTTGTTTGTTATATGTGGTTGAGTACTTGTTAAGGGGGGTTTTTCGTTTCTTATTGGGGACCGGCGTCCAAGGCATGAAGTCCCAAGGTTTAGGTTCAGTATGTTTGAGGGAGGTCTGAGTAGTCGTTGCCTCCTGTAAAGACATTGTCAAGCATCGAAAGACCTGTTTTAGAAGTTAGTTCTAGTGACCCTGTTCTACTAGCCTGCTAGGTAGCCATTCTAGGAGTTCTTGTTAGTTGTGAGGCAGTTAGAGAAGCCTGCCAGAAGATAATAATGATGATGCCAAGAAACCCTGAACATCCCAAAAGATGAATATATATACAAAGGTGTGTAAAAAGGGGTTCTAACCCCTATCAAAGAAAAGAAAAGAAAGGAAAAACTTATGAGCAGTTGCTCATTGCCTAGCGAAGGCCTGGTAGGTTCCTGGGGACGAGTCAGACTCGGGGCCAATGCCTTGTCTTCCTAGGGGTGGCATCATGATGGGGAAAAAAAAAAGGAAGGTTGGAGCAAAAATAAACGTGAGCGTTAGAAAAGGATTAAGTGTCGCCTTGCGAGGGCTTGGTAGGTTCTTAGGTACCGAGACAGGTCATGAGGCCGATGCCTTGTTCTCCTTGGGTCACTACGCTCAGCTCCCTCCTTTTTACATGCCCAAGTATGTCAATAAAATAAAAACCCTAAAAGAAGAAATGTACTGAAAGAAGATACTTCTTGAATCAGACTATAGGAGTCCTCGCCTAGTAGGAACTCCTAGTTGTGTTGTCCTTAGTTAGGTAGGTAGTTCAGACCACCACTTAGGACAACCTCTTTGATAGTTCTTTTTAGTTTGGCTGTGTTGGAGTAGTTGGTTAGTGACAAGCTTCGAATCTTCTATCAGACTATGCTAGGCCTACTCCTTGTGGATGTCATGCCTTGGTTTTGTCAGGGGTTAGGGTGATCATTGTGCTGAGTTTTATTATATATTTATTTTGTATCAGCTTGATGCTTTCTTTTGTTGTTTATGCAGCGGACTGAGTCGCCCTATCCCGTGGTCACCAATGAGAGCGGAATTTTGGTGCCGAGAAGTGCTTAAAAATAGTTAAAAATTATGAATATCAAGGGAAAAATACTCAACGTCGAAGGCGGCGGTGTCGTGCTGCTGCGCATCCAAGCCGTATACACCTCCATTTTTGTTGTTGTGCATTTGTGTTAATTTCTGCGTGTGATTCATTGTGTGTGTGATTGATGCATTACCATAATCTGTCCTTTCAATACCCGCATCCAATGTATATATTCCGCTAGTGTGTGTGTGTGTTTCTGTTTGGATGCATGATGTGTGTGTGTTAGAAAAATATGAAAAACTGAGGCCAAAGGACATTATCAAGCTGATAATTTCAATGATGATCTCTAAGAAAAGTGCAGGGAATTGTGAAATCAAAGGAAGCTTTGTTGAAGCCGACATTTAAGCTATGAAGATAGAGGTTACACAAGAACAAGGAATCTCTGCAGCTGTCTCAAAGACTGCATCCCCATAGAACGTGTCAATCCAGCAAATTCCAGAATTTACCAATTAAAAAGAAGGTTCACGAGGACAATATCCACATGTCTTGGTAAGAGATTTGACAGATGAGGTTCATGGCTTGAGAAAGGAATTAATCCTCAACAAAAAGATATGGTCACCTTTTAAAGTTAGTTATGGTATTGATGACAAAATTAAATGTGGACTTTCCACATGACACACACAGTCGACAGAGAGTGAGCTCAAGGATCTATGTTACAAGCAATCCAATAAAATATTGGTTCGGATGTTAAGAAAAAAGGAGATAGCAGAAATCATGCAAAAAGAGGTGTTTGAACGTCTAAAAAGAAGAAAGAGATTGATGTTCAGGTCACAGAAAGATTTAGGGACAGAGTTGTAGATGAGGTCTATAGTCCGAGTTGTGGTGCAAGACCACTAAGAAGGGGTACTTGGAATCTAATAAGGGAGATGGTTGCTAAATTTTTCTGGAGGGAAAAAGCAAGAGGAAAGTAATTTGTTTTTGGGAAAAAATTCAGTAGTGTCCTGGACCGGAGGGATTAAAACTGTTCTGAGACGGCATGCTTGGTTGTAGACCCAGGGATCTGAAATTCAGGGAGCACACGAGTGACATTGGCTGGATGGAATTTCAAAGAGTTAAGCCTATAATTGAGTCAAAGGGCATGGATTCATCATCATCAGCATCCTCTGCAAGAAAGCAGTTTGTTTTTGGGTGGATGATCGAGTTCATCTAGGAGTAAACGAAAAGGAGAAGATAGATAATTCCATCATAGATAATTCCATCATGGAGACAGAGATAGTTTGGTACAGTTCTTGACTTGGCTACAAGATTGGACATTGCTATCGATGTAGCACATGCAGTTACCTACCTGCATCTATATGCTAATAGACCTATCATCCACCGTGACATAAAGTTCACTAACATCCTGTTAACCAGCAGCTAATGAGCTAAAGTTGCTGATTTCAGATTCTCTTGTCTTGGGCCTTGGGAGCTTGATTCCACCCATGTCTCTACACAAGTGAAGGGGACTGCTGGTTACCTAGATCCGGAGTATCTCAGAACTTACCAGCTCACACAGAAGAGTGATGTCTACTCCTTTGGGATACTGCTTGTTGAAATGCTTACAGGTAGGCATCCCATTGAGCAAAAACGTGAGCGAAGTGAGAGAATAACTGCAAGATGGGCATTTGACATGTCCCACGATTGCTTTGCAAGGCTCTAATGTATCCCTTTCAGCTGCATCAGATCTAAACGTCAGTCTGCCCTCTGCCAGAACTCATCTCTTTCCCTCAGAAACAAGGAGTGAACAGTCCTGTTACTATCTACAGAGAGCAGAAAGTTTTTTTTTTTGTACCAAGAAATTCTGAGATGCTGAAGTCTTCTTGAGATACTACTGATAAGATCTAATCATTTTTTAGATGATACTGGTCAGCTGACGGCCCTTGATTGGTTCTTCCAACCTCCCGGTACCTATTTAAGAACATGGCTGCACTACTTTGAGATCCCATATATTACTGGTTTTGCATATATGATAGACTTCAAATTTTTCTGAATATGAACCTCATGTAACTCATTTGACAAGGAATATATTGAACTTTGGCATCAAAAATACGATTTCTTCTTGTTAGTCTCTTCCCTTGTTGCAACTTGAACTCTGTGTTCAGCAGCCCTTACACGAAATCTACGACATTTCTGGTGAACCTGACGTGAAAGTGCTGCATCACTTTTCAGTAAGATGGGAGACTCGCAAGAAGAGATGACAGATGACAATGTCATGAAGAACCTGTTTCAGTCATTTACAACCTATATGCAGCAGCAAGCTCATGCGAAACGTGATAGTGATGCCATGGATGCCTTGAAAGCTGTCCAACAGGAGATGAAGCAATTTAACGGCCAACAAGTGTCAACTTACCTGCATTTGTATGAAGAAAAGATGAAGTTTTTTGGGGTTTCTCAAGATGTTTGGAGCCACTACTTCTTGCGAATCGTGGTGCGCGCTCTTGAAGTCCGAATTTCAGAAATTCAAGAAACATATGCAGGTTGGGCAGAGTTTAAGAAGGCATTAAAAGATGAATATTTCCTAGAGGATACAGGTCTTATGAATCGCAGGAATTTCTTAGCATGGGTTTCTATGCCTAATAAGGGACTTTCAGTTACCGTCCTTTTGCGAGAGTTTGAGAGCCGCTATGATCAGTTGGATGGAACTGAGCAGCAAGCTTTGGAGATGCAAAAAGTGGAATTATTTTTACAAGCTGCTGATGCTGATTTACAGGAAAAGTTGGATGATCTTTTGGAAGATCAAGCTACAGATTCAGGTTTAAAGACCGAGTGGAGACATGTCATTGATGCTGTGAATGCTCTTGTTAAGAAGCAGCGCAGGAGAGTACGATTGCATCATAATACAGGATTTGCTTCTGAAAAATCCTTGGAGACTTCTTCTTCTACCCCTGCTGCAAGTTCTATGCCTAAGCCTACTCCTCCTGTTGTAAATCCACCAGTTCTTGTTGCTCCAGTGCCCTTATCTATAGATGATGTTATTAAAGGCTTGGCAGATTTGACGATTGAAGCAGTCAAAGCTGAAGTTGGTAAGTTAAAGGAGCAACTTATGTCAGTTCCTACTGTAGCACCTGCTCCAGCAACTGCTTTTCCAGCTGGTCAAAGAAAAGGGAGACGATGTATTTGGTGCGATAGTACAGAGCACCAACACTGCAGAGATTGTGATGCTTTTCAGGAAGCGCGAAAGAAGAATGTAGTGTTCTGGGGACAAGATGGGAAGATATGGCTGACAAAGACTGGTGCTCCTCTTGACACGAACTTTGGTAAGGGAGGCATGAAGAAGCTCGTTGATGATATGGCTGCACGATCAGCTTATGTGAGTGTTAGAGGAGATGCTTCAGCTTATGGAGTCCAGCTTGAGTAGAAATCAGATGGAGACTCTGCTTTATGGTCCTCTGCCTTGGAGATAGCGAGAAGAGGGAAAGTTCAGGCATCTACTATGACTTGTGTGGGCTCCAGTATTCGAGGAGAAATGGGATGGGATTCTCCTGTTGACAGGTATTCTATTTTTACTTATATGGCGAAAACACAGGGTTTAGATGCCATGGTTGAGGAAAAGAGAAGAAGAGAAGAGGAGGGTCTCAGCACCTCCAAAAAGACTAGAGGGGGTGACTTTGTTTCACCACCTGTTACAGCTCCACCTATGTCAAGTTCTCCAGCTCAATCAGGTCCTAAACAACCTATGGAAGACAAGCAGATAAAAGAGAAGAGGCAACCAAGAAAGGAGCCAGGATTCAAGCTCTTGTCAGACCTTGATATGCAAACGGAGATGAGTAAGATTTTTCATGAAAGAATTTTGAATAGTGAAGTCACTTTTACTATTGGAGAAGCTCTTGGGATTTCTAGAAGAGAAATACAAGATCAGATGCAGGATCTTTTGCGGAGGAAATGACATGCGATGGAAGGACCTGCTTTACAGGGATTATGGCATGGAGCTCTTGGGGAAGAGCATGATGATGCAGTGATGGTTGAGAATGCTTCTATCAATCCGCAATTGGAGAAAATAGTTCAGCCTATACAGTATAAAGATGATGATACCCCTATCCTCATTCCTCGTAGCCATTTTTCACGTAGTCATTGGGCTAGAGCAACCACTGAGACGGTGGTAAGGATTGGAGAGAAACAGATTCCTTTGGTCGCTTTAGTTGATCATGGTTCTAAGATTAATCTTATTGGCTGGAGGAGTTTATGAAAGTGGCAAGTGGCCTATGGATGCAGAGCATGGCTAGCGCATGAGAGCCGCCAATAATACTTCTGGTGATATGTATACTGCTTGTCCGAGTATCAGAATTTCTATTGGTAATGTTGAAGAGGATTATCATTGCTTTGTTCAGGATTCTTGCTCTTATCCGATTATTCTTGGACAACCTCTCATTACAGAAGCAAGAATGGAAACGAAAGTGATGGATGATGGCTCAGCCTATGCACGGATACGCAGTAAGGATGGTATGTGAGCTGTTCAGTTTATGATTGTTGGGGTAAATCATCCGAGAAGCAGGGATTCCTTGCGTGAGGCACCACTACCTGCGAAGGAGTTGGATTTTCATTAGGTACCACTGTATTGCGAAACGCCAGTGGTACAGAGCGGAGAAAAGAGGAGATCTCGCCTCCTGGCAGCCAGTCTTTCTCCACTAATTTTGTTGGTTTTTCTTCAAATAGTTCAGTGAGTTATCAAAAATTTTCAAATTTGCCTAGAGCTGCCAAGCAGTACATTGGTCGTAAGGAGAAAGAGTTGAAGATTGCAGGTATTTTGCAAGCAGAAGAGCATGTAGATGGATTGTATGAAGGGATGTCTTATGCAGATACATTGTTTGAGATGGGAACAATGTTGAAAACTGATGTATGTAAGGGTTCAAAGATCATACCTGTGCAAACCTTGGATATGTTTCAGGAAATTTTTGATTTTATGCTGAAAACAGAGTTAGAGGCTGAGAAAACTCAGCAAACTGAATTTATGGCTGATCTTGATCAACTTACAGAGTTGCAGAGGGATGAAACCTTTCAGCCAACAGAGTTAAATGCTAGAAAAATTCAGCATATGGAGTATGAGGCTGCACCCACGCAGTCCATAGAGCCGAGGGCTGAATTCATTCAGCCAACAGAGTTTAATGCTGAAAATTTTCAGCATATAGAGTTTCAGGCTGCACCCATGCAATCCATAGAGCAAAGAGCTGAAATCTTTCAGCCAACAGAGTTGAGAGTTGCTGAAAATTTGCAGAAATTGCAGCAAAGAAAAGAGAGCCTGACTGATGCCAAGGTTGACACGAAGTATAAATCAGTTGATAAGAAGGTTAAGCCAGTTGCAGGGCCGCTTCCTCCTGATAGTGATGGGCAGATAGAAAAAGCTATGAAGCAGCCTATGTTAAGAGATCGTGCAAATATTGGACATAAATTTACAGCTGAAACTCTTGTAGAATTGAAGATTGGAAATGATGATTTCTTGCTTCTAGTGGAAAAAGAATGTTTTAGAGAGATGCTTGGACGTCATGGTAAGGCATTTGCTTTCTTTCCACATGAAATTGGCTGCATTAGTCCCGAATTGGTTGCACCTATGGTCATCTTCACTGTCCCTCATATACCATGGAATATACGTCCTATACCTGTGCCTAAAGCACACTTGCCAAAGCTGATAGAGTTGCTGAATGAGAAGATTAAGATGGGGATTTTGGAACCCTCTTCTGCGCCCTATTCTAACAGGTGCTTTACTATACCAAAGAAGAATGGTACTTTGATATTTATTCAGGATATGCAGCCCGTGAACAAAGTGACAATCAGAAATGTGGGAACAAGTCCAGTTGTGGATGAATTTGCTGAGGCTTTTGCAGGACAAGCCATCTATTCTCTAGGTGACTTGTATTCAGGTTATGATCAGTTTCAGCTTGCCTTGGAAAGCAGGGATATTACTACTATGCGGACACCTATTGGTCTTGTGAGGATGTGTACCTTGCCTCAAGGTGCCACCAAATCAGTTGCTCATATGATGAATGCTATGCATAGAGTTCTACGAGACTATATTCCGTAGTATACCATGCCTTTCCTAGATGATGTGCCTATTAAGGGTTGTGCAGAAGAAGAAAAGAATGAAAGTCTTGATTTGCGAGGATGTAGACAGTTTGTGGCTGAACACTTGGTTGCTTGTGAGCAAATATTGACACAATTAGAGGAGGTAAACTTGACTCTTTCAGGGCTGAAATATGTCTTTGGTGTTAATGAAGTCATCATAGTTGGGCATATGGTTGGATATTATGGCAGGAAGCCTTCATCTGCAAAGGTGGATGCCATAAGCAGGATTGCAGAGTATTGCTCAACTACTTCAGAGGTGCGGAGATTTGTGGGAGCTTGTGTATTTTACATGATTTGGATTCCTCATTTTGCTCACATAGCAGATGTTCTCTATCAGCTACTTCGAAAGGGGTAGAAATTTCATTGGGATGAGAAGCATTTGAAAGCCATGCGTAAACTCAAGAAGCTGTTGCAGTCAGCTCCTACTCTTCGCAAGGCGGATTATCATTGTGGACGGCCAATCATGTTGACAGTTGATACTAGACCTATTGGCATAGGTTGGGTAGTGGGACAGGATGATGCTGATGGAAATAGATATGCAATCCGTTTTGGAGCTAAAGTTATTAATGAGCAGCAGAGGAGATATCCGCAGATTAAAAGAGAGTTGTGGGGAGTAGTCACTGCACTGAAGTGTGACAAAGGGTATTTTATTGGAGCTTCAGTTGTTGTGGAAACAGATTGTTTGCCTTTGCTTGGCATGATTACTAGCTGCTCGACTCCAAACATAGCGATGCTTTGGTGGATTGCCTATATCAAATCATTGAATCCAGAATTTCGACACATAGCAGGGAAAGATAATCCAGTTGCTGACATGTTAGCTAGAGCGAGATATGAGGATGAGGAGTCAATGCTTGCAGAAGATGATGAGACAGAGTTTGCAGCTTCTGTCCTTGTTCATGATTGTCATGTATCTACTGTTGAAGCCTTTATTGAAGAACTCTATGTTGACGAGTGGCTGCAAATTGGACAGTATCTAAGTTCATTGACTCGAAGAGCTAATTGGACAGATGATGAATTCAAGAAAATTAGAAGGAAGGCTTATGGGTATTTCTTGAAAGATGGTTTTCTTTGGAAGCATCCAAAGAAGAGAGGCGGCTTACCCTTGAGAGTAGTTTGTGAGGTAGCGATGCAGATACAGATTATGCGAGAGTTTCATGAGAGTTTATGGGCTGGTCATGGAGGTGTGTGGGCTACCTATGAGAAAATCAAAGAAAGATACAAGTGGAAAGGGATGTATAAAGATGTTTCTCACTTTGTGGAGACTTGCAGGGACTACCAGCTTTACTCTTTAGTGCGGCATCGTGATGAGTTGCATCCAACCTATCCACTATGTATGCATTATAAGTGGGTGGTAGACTTGGTTACTTTGCCAGTGGAACTTTGGCAGATGAGATATCTTGTCTTGGCTAGGGAGGATCTTACAAACTATGTTGAAGGCATATCTTTGCGGACGAAGACCACCACTACAGTATGTAAATTCTTGTTGGAAGAAATATTTTGCAGGTATGGATGTATAGGCAAGATTACAGCTGATCGGCAGAGAGCTAGATGCAGATGAAGCTAGAGAATTTTTCTCACGGCTTGGGATTAAATTGGCTCTTACTACTACCTATAATCCAGAGGGAAATGGGAAGAGAGAAAGAGGACATCCGCCGATAGTTAAAGCATTAGCAAAAGCTTGTAGAGGTCGAATTGGAGATTGGCCGAGATTACTACCTTTTGCATTATGGGCAGATCACTCTACACATAGCGTGACTACTGGATATATGCCTGCAGAGTTGATGTATGGGCAAAAACCTGTCATGCCTACAGAAATCTGTGCTCTCACGTGGAGTGTTCTTCCATGGCATGAGAATTTATCAAGGGAGGAGCTTCTAGCTCTTTGGATTCGTCAACTAGAGAGAAGGACATAAGATGTGCAGCTAGCAGTTGATCGTTTGAAGGCAGCCCGACTCAGAAACAAGGATAGGTTTGATTTAAGGCATTGCTTGAGGCCTAGAGCCATAAAAGAAGGAGATTGGGTTCTAGTCTATGACAGTAGTCTAGAGAATCAACATAGTAGCATGAGAAAAATGGTTCAAAGATGGTTTGAACCGTATGAGGTGAAATAGGTTTTTGGCAATGGTACCTATGAATTGGCTGAATTAGATGGAACAGTATTGAGGGTGCCCATTGCTGGAAAACGGGTCAAGATTTTCAAGAGAAGAGAAGATGAAGAATATTCACTTGAAGCATTGGCAGAAGAAGAGCAGGTAGAAGAAAGTCAAGTAGAAGAAGCAGAGAATATGGATGATGAAGTAGATGGAGAAACAGGTCCACTAGAAACTGATGAAGGACTCGACTTGTTTGTGGACTTGAATGATCCTGGATAGTTGGCTCATCCGGAGGATGTGCAGGTTTAGAGGGGGTGGATGTCGTGCTGCTGCGCATCCGAGCCGTATACACCTCCATTTTTTTTGTTGTATATTTGTGTTATTTTCAGCGTGTGATTCATTGTGTGTGTGATTGATGCATTACGATAATCCGTCCTTTCAGTACCTGCATCCAATGTATATATTCCGCTAGTGTGTGTGTGTGTTTCTGTTTGGATGCATGATGTGTGTGTGTTAGAAAAATATGAAAAACTGATGCCAAAGGACATTATCAAGCTGATAATTTCAATGATGATCTCTAAGAAAAGTGCAGGGAATTGTGAAATCAAAGGAAGCTTTGTTGAAGCCGACATTTAAGCTATGAAGATAGAGGTTACACAAGAACAAGGAATCTCTGCAGCTGTCTCAAAGACTGCATCCCCATAGAACGTGTCAATCCAGTAAATTCCAGAATTTACCAATTAAAAAGAAGGTTCATGAGGACAATATCCACATGTCTTGGTAAGAGATTTGATAGATGAGGTTCATGGCTTGAGAATGGAATTAATCCTCAACAAAAAGATCTGGTCACCTTTTAAAGTTAGTTATGGTATTGATGACAAAATTAAATGTGGACTTTCCACATGGCACACATAGTCGACAGAGAGTGAGCTCACGGATCTGTGTTACAAGCAATCCAATAAAATATTGGTTCGGATGTTAAGCAAAAAGGAGATAGCAGAAATCATGCAAAAAGAGGTGTTTGAACGTCTAAAAAGAAGAAAGAGATTGATGTTCAGGTCACAGAAAGATTTAGGGACAGAGTTGTAGATGAGGTCTATAGTCCGAGTTGTGGTGCAAGACCACTAAGAAGGGGTACTTGGAATCTAATAAGGGAGATGGTTGCTAAATTTTTCTGGAGGGAAAAAGCAAGAGGAAAGCAATTTGTTTTTGGGAAAAAATTCAGCAGCGTCCTGGACTGGAGGGATTAAAACTATTCTGAGACGGCATGCTTGGTTGTAGACCCAGGGATTTGAAATTCAAGGAGCACACGAGTGACATTGGCTGGATGGAATTTCAAAGAGTTAAGCCTATAATTGAGTCAAAGGGCATGGATTCATCATCATCAGCATCCTCTGCAAGAAAGTAGTTTGTTTTTGGGCGGATGATCGAGTTCATCCAGGAGTAAACGAAAAGGAGAAGATAGATAATTCCATCATGGAGGCAAAGGAAGTGAAACAATAACATTCTGAACGACAGGAGAAGGAAATTACTGATCTTTCAATTTGAAATTGGTGCAACTGACAGTATGTACTAGAAGAGGACAGGATCGAAGAGCTGGACGGAAGGGAACAGAAGGAACGAGACAGAGGAAGGTAGCGCTTTCTGGTGGAGCCTTACTACAGTGTGCTCTCCACTCACTCCCTATTGGAGCATACAGATGTTCCTGTACTTTTGGATAATTAAGCTATCTATGATGCTGTAGGAGCATCCGAAAGGATCCTCGTGGTTGAATATGTACCCAATGGAAACCTGCGTCAGCACCTCGATGGTCAGTTTGGTACAGTTCTTGACTTGGCTACAAGATTGGACATTGCTATCGATGTAGCACATGCAGTTACCTACCTGCATCTATATGCTCATAGACCTATCATCCACCATGACATAAAGTTCACTAACATCCTGTTAACCAACAGCTTACTGAGCTAAAGTTGCTGATTTCGGATTCTCTCGTCTTGGGCCTTGGGAGCTTGATTCCACCCATGTCTCTACACAAGTGAAGGGGACTACCGGTTACTTGGATCCGGAGTATCTCAGAACTTACCAGCTCACACAGAAGAGTGATGTCTACTCCTTTGGGATACTGCTTGTTGAAATGCTTACAGGTAGGCATCCCATTGAGCAGAAACGCGAGCAAAGTGAGAGTATAACTGCAAGATGGGCATTTGACATGTCCCACGATTACTGTGCAAGGCTCTAATGTATCCCTTTCAGCTGCATCAGATCTAAACGTCAGTCTGCCCCAGAACTCATCTCTTTCCCTCAGAAACGAGGAGTGAACAGTCCTGTTACTATCTACAAAGAGTAGAAAGTTTTTTTTTTGTACCAAGAAATTTGGAGATGCTGAAGTCTTCTTGAGATACTACTGATAAGATCTAATCATTTTTTAGATGATACTGATCAGCTGACGGCCCTTGATTGGTTCTTCCAACCTCCCAGTACCTATTTAAGAACAGGGCTGCACTGCTTTGAGATCCCATATATTACTGGTTTTGCATATATGATAAACTTCAGATTTTTCTGAATATGAACCTCATGTAACTCATTTGACAAGTAATATAGTGAACTTTGGCATCAAAAATACGATTTCTTCTTATTAGTTTCTTCCCTTGTTGCAACTTGAACTCCGTGTTCAGCAGCCCTTACACGAAATCTACGACATTTCAACTGGTGTGCAAATCGGACGCTGTATGCTCGCGTAGTGAATGCCGGAAGGTCCCCAAGAACAATGAACTCTACTTTTTGCACAAGTTACAAGGTAAAAAGCATGAACGACTAGAGCAAGAGACCAATTGGGTGCAATCTCCCCCCATGCCTTGTGTGAGTGCTTCACAAAGCATGTATTTTATGTATATTTCATTTTCATGCTCAATAATAGCCCAATTTACAAAAATATAACAAGCTTTTAGCTTTTTAGTTTGCTTTTACAAAAATAGGAATAAAGCTAATGGACGGTTCCCAAAGAGTCTGGCACGCCCAATACAATGTCCAAATAGAAATAACATAATCGTGTGCCCATGCACATACAAAATAATAATAAATAATCGATGTCTCAATAAATAGGCATGACAAAATATAGGCGTGGCACCTATCAAAATATAATCCATAAATCGAATACTCGCTATCCTCCAATGCTTTCCTCCGCCACTGCTGCTATCTCTACACATCAACTAAAGCATTCACAATCGTTAGTAAAATAACACAATTAAACCGACAAAAGTGAATACCTAGCAGTCTTCAACTACATAAATAAATCAACTGGTTGGAAATAAATCCTAACCTTAATTTATTACGAGTGCGCACTCAAAACTCATAAACATTTATTAATTTAATATGCATTTTGCGAAATCACCCGCTATGGAATCACCCATGTACACACTAAATTAATGAAACACCCGAAAAGGACAGGCATCCCCATCAACTTCTCGCACAAAGAATCCACTTTGTGTATGAGCCCCGTTCATCAAAGTTTACGGAATCCACCGTAAAACCTCACGGAATCCACCGTGTGCGCATCCAAGCCGTATACACCTCTTTTTCTTTTGTTGTGCATTTGTGTTATTTTTCCGCGTGTGATTCATTGTGTGTGATTGATGCATTACGATAATCCGTCCTTTCAGTACCCGCATTCAATGTATATATTCCGCTAGTGTGTGTGTATGTATTTCTGTTTGGATGCATGATGTGTGTGTGTTAGAAAAATATGAAAAACTGAGGCCAAAGGACATTATCAAGCTGATAATTTCAATGATGATCTCTAAGAAAAGTGCAAGGAATTGTGGAATCAAAGGAAGCTTTGTTGAAGCCGACATTTAAGCTATGAAGATAGAGGTTACACGAGAACAAGGTAGACATAATATGCGGGACAAATCATTTTTGAAGAAGATAAATTATCACTACATGTCATGGAGAAGAAGAGTTCATATGCCTTTGCCTTTGATGGGAGGAATCTCTGCAGTTGTCTCAAAGACTGCATCCCCATAGAACGTGTCAATCCAGTAAATTCCAAATTTTACCAATTAAAAAGAAGGTTCATGAGAACAATATCCACATGACTTGGTAAGAGATTTGACAGATGAGGTTCATGGCTTGAGAAAGGAATTAATTCTCAACAAAAAGATCTGGTCACCTTTTAAAGTTAGTTATGGTGCAAGACCATTAAGAAGGTATTTTAGACCTGAATTTCTCAACCGACTTGATGAGATAATTGTGTTCAGGCAGCTGACAAAGTCTGAAGTAAAGGAGATATAGCGACTTGCCCTGTTTTGAGGGGAATCTGCTATAATTGGTGTGCTCTCTTTTAGGGGTACTGGGAATCTAATTTGGGGAATGCTGCTGGAAAAAGAGGGGGGAGTCGTGGAAGATGATGGCAAGGGGAACAGAGAGGGAGGAAAACAGATCTTATCGGCCTTGGAGTTGAGGCTAGTGCTTTTGAACGGGGAAAGAAATCAAACCCTATGCGTTGTTGCTGATAAGAGGGATGTACTCATGGATATGACACTTCAGCACTTGCAGACTTGTTTCAATGCAGGCTGAATCGAACAAGTTTTCAACAGCCTAATGAGTTCATTTCAGTCAACAATCTTAGATTGATTGAAATCGATGTGGAGATAAGGTGGGAGGATATTGTTCGGAACGAGGACAGCAACAAGGTTTTTGTGTTTGTTATGGATCTGGATGAGATGTCAGAAGAAAACTGAACAGGGAAGTCTCTCTCTCTATCTCTCTGTGTCAGAGAGTCTTCTTCTCCTCTATTTGTCATTGCTTGATATTGCAGCTCTCTTCCGCCATGGTTTCTGAATCGCACAACAGCTCTTCTGCTCATCAAAATTCAGATACGCAGCAACTGAAACCAGGAAAACAGGTAGAAGAATGGCTTCCTGTTACAGGGTCACGAAATGCAAAATGGTGGTATTCGCCTGTCTAATAGTAAAGACTCTCACAACTGAGAGTCTCGGATATTTCCTTTGTTCTGCGCGCCTGCATGTGGATGTATATCTAGTTAGAAGGCGACGTAGAACAGGCTTGTCAGATACTCTCTCCCTCTCTCTCTCATACACAGAAGGCTAGCTCTTGCAAAGCTATGCAGCGCGTCAAACTCTGGGGAGCCTTGCCTCTCTATAGCTAGGGCCTGCTTCCTTCCACCATCTTCTACTAAGTCTTCATAAACGAATCTTGTGACGGATCGGGCGGCATCATTGCTAGCTCCAAAAGGGGAAGGCGCTGATCAGTTCCAAGGAATCGGAGCTTGAGAATAGCTGACAAGAGAGCATGTGAGAGCTACATGGTGACGAAGTATGCCAAATACTGCAACATGTGGCACGTGGAATTGAAATAGCAGTACGAGAGGCAATAGCACATGCTACAGGCTATTCAAAGCCTCCAGTGTCATCCTTAAAGCGGTTGCGATCATGAGGATGTTGCTGTACAGCAGCCTATCAAAGAGATGTCACAAAGCAGTGCAATCAGACTAATCAAGAGGGCCACCCCAGTGATGATGATGGCCATGAAAGCAGCAGCTGCTGCGGCAGAAGATGCAACTAGTGCAGTTAAGTCAAGGTAGAGGCCTTAGCTAAAGCTTTGGAAAATTTGACCATGGAGGTTTAAGGTCTACAAGCATGGAAGCGATGTACAGTAAGCCCTCCATAAATAGAAGATTATCAAGAGCTCAGAGTTATTCGATAATATTATCATTGTCAGCAGAGGATTGGGCCTGATTCTCCAGAACACTGCAAGAGCACTGCCTCCCAGTGCAATAGAAACCACATTAAGAGCAGAAGGAACAGTCAGCAAAGGATTTGTAAAATGTTTTTGTGCCAATAAGAAGCCTAAGACCAATCAGAATGTTAATGCCATAGGGTGAACTGATGGAACTATGTCTTGCTCTATCGCTAGTTAGAGGTCATTTCAGACAAGCCAAATCTACTTCTTTGTCATTAACATCTTAAACTGGCCATACTACTAGCACAGTGAGCAGTGCTGCCCACAAAACTCCATTGTTTTGACTTTGTATGGAAACCTAAAAATTTGTTCACAGGAATTATTACCCAGCAGAATTTAACAAGTCTATGTGCCAATGGCAAAACTGAACTTGAACATCTGAAAGTAAAGCTGAATATGTACAGCTTTTTCTGAACATGGACCTCATGTAACTCACTTGACAAGGAATATAGTGAATTTTGGCATCAAAAATTTGATTTCTTCTTGTTAGCCTCTTCCCTTGCTGTATCTTGAACCCCGTGTTCTGCAGCCTTTGCGTGAACTCTACGACAGCGGCTCGATCTAGGACGATTTTAAGCGCCAAATTGCTTTAAAGGCGCCCGAGCGACACTTGTTGATTTTTCATAAATTTTCAGATAGTCGTGCGGGTTGACACGAGTTACTGGCCAATGCGGGATGCCGAGCCGGACGGCCAGGATTTTTCAGAATTCAATTCCGAGTCCGGACGGGGAAATGGCCAAGAAACCGGTCAAGATGCGAAGGGGTGGATAAAATTTGGCCAAAATGGGCAAGTGACCCTTGGGAGCCCAAATTTAAATGTGGCATGAAACTTTCATGCAAATGAGGGAAGAGGAGTCATGGAGAGAAGGCGTGAAGAAAGAAGGCGCAAATTTCGCCATGAATGGAGGGAGGGCATCGTGCAGCCTACACATACCTTGCCTAATGGATTATGGGGCTTCATTCCCTTCTGTCTGTGGACTCTATCGCCTGTCTTCGCTCCTCCATTGGTGGTCTCTATGAAAATCTCTGATTTCAGTCTTTCTCTCTCCTCCCTCTCTCTCCCCTAAAGGCAGATTCATGTGGTGAAGAGGAAGAAGAAGAATGGATGATGGATGCTTGTCCAATGAAGACCCAATTGCTCCATGGTGTAAGAGAAATGAAGATTGCTGATTTTGGACTATCGTGAGCATTAATGGTGGCTGGAAATCAGTCCCGAGATATGGCAAATAAAAACCCGCAACTCGTAAAGAACGGTAATCTCATTTTTACAAAGGAAAATGGTGTTTTTATGCAATTTGCTTCATAAATTCTTGTTTCCATGAGATGATTATGCATTACAATGTTGTTTACAATGTCTTTCAACTGTTTATGCTCAGAAAATCAGAAAATCATAAGTGTTGTGAATAAAATTAGTAGTAAAAAACCCGTAAATATGCAAAATATGGGGAAATTGGGTGTTTTTGAGATATCAATGGAAAATATCATAAGACACACCAACTAAACTTGTCTTTTTGCTGCAAATGAACCTAAGGGCCACAGTCCACAACTCATTTCATATTTTCAGTCATTAATTATTGCAAAAAAATACAAGGAAAATAGGAAAAATGGGTAAAAATAAGAACCATGTTTGTGGATGTATGGGGGGTCTGAAGTATGAGGTTTAGCCTCAGTTCAGCCCTACCTTTATGTTCTAGTGAGTTTTTTTTGGTTTTTTATGCAATAAAAATGTGAAAAATGAACCCTAAACCTATGCAATATGCATAACCTAAACGGGTGAGGGGTTGGAGTGTATAAAAAGCGTGTAAATGTTGAATGAAATGATGAAAAGCTTGCTGGTTTTTTATGCATACCATATAGATTGGATGATATTTAAAGATTAAGAACCTAGTAGCACGAGGATTTCTTGGTGCTAGGTTCATGCAACGCCGCGTACGAGCAATAGTTAAATCTATTGAAAGAAATGTTTTCCACATGTGCATCAATGCTGATTATCTTAATTGTTTGAGCACGTGGACATTCACAATTTGCATGAAGCATAAAATTTAAAATGTATCAGATAATACCTCCTGGATGCATAGCAATTGCTTTTTAGAGGAATATGACCAATGTTGAGTGAGTAAGGTTGTTCAAGCTGTAGGCTAGGCGTTGGGTCTAAGGAAAAGTAAATTGAGGAAGCATGGTATATCTCCTGGAAATACACGGATCATAAAAGAGAGAAGTTTGTGTGTGTATGTTACATATGTTTAGCGATGCATCAAGGGGCCAATCCCCAAGGTGTAGGAGAGTCACAGTGGGGTAGCGACAGTCAGCCGTTGGAGGACCTCCTATGTTTGTACTTCGTGCTATTTGGCAATGTGTTGGGACTCCCTCTGAGGAGTGTTGATTGGGTTAGAGTTGGACTACGATATGTGATACAAACGCAAGATGTTCAGGAAGATGATGTATGTGTCATCCACGCTCCTGGCCGCGAGGCCGTGGGGTTGTTGAGCGCATGATAGAGGTCCGACTAGTGCATGAGCTAGTGTGGACCGTTTTAGGTCCCATCACATACTTATACTCACACTGTACATGAATTGAAAGTCTAAGTTACTGAATTGTACATGTAGGATGCTGAGTTGGTAGCTTTCAAGAAGACTCTTAAGGAAGATTTTTACATTCAAGTCACCATTTTGATTACTTGCAAGACTTTCCAAGAGTGGGTTCTACAATGTAATAAGGGTCTTGTGGCTATAAAGTTATTAAGAGAATTTGAAAGTCAGTTGTTTGAGTAGTTACATCTTGCAAAACAGCAAGCTCTTGCAAGTCAAAAAAATGAATTGTTTCTACAAGCGATAGATCTTGAGCTTCAAGAGAAGCTTGATGATTTGTTAGAGGACCAAACTATAGAGAAAATGCTTGAAATAGAGTGGAGGCATATTAAAGAAGATGTCACTGTATTGGTGAAAAAGGCTTAAAACAAAGTGGAGGCATATTTAGAAAGCTATTACTGCACTAGTGAAAAAGAATAGAAGAAGAGAAAGATAGCATGTATCTAGCTTCCCCACTATTACATGCAAAATAGTTGATGTATCCAATAAGCTACCTACTTATGTGGCTAACCCTTTGGTTGCACCTAGTGTTCCCACTGTTAGGGAAGATGTATTAGATGAATTGGTTAAAGACATGCGAGATCTTGAATTGAGGTCACAAAATTGGATAAGAAAAGACAAGAGAAAAGGTGATGGACAACAGCCCCTAAACTAGGGAAAATATGTATGTGGTGTGATAGTTTGTAGCATGAAAGGAAGGATTGTGCTATTTATCAAGAGGCCTTGGCATGACAACTCATCTTTTGGAAATATGTTAAGATCCATGCACAAGAAATAGGATTTCCTCTTGCTTTGAATTTTGAAAAGGGAGATATGCAAAAGTTGTTGGAAGACTTAGCTATCCGAAATGCTTATGCGGTTGAACATGCTGCTACTTTTAGTCTATAGTTGGATCGAATTCCTAGCTAGGTGACTGTAACGTGTCCGCTAGAATCATTCCGGACACGTCTTAGCAGTCCATCGGGAAGGATGTCTAGAAAGCTCCGCCCGGCACTCCCATGGAATGTTACGGGACTTGCGATCTAGGTCTTCCCGCGTCTGCCACGTAGCGGAAGTATCCTGGCCGTTCCCACTTAGGATCGACCTGAATTTGGGTTTTCCTGTTTGGTCATTAGCTAGCAACAATTAGCGTCAGCCCCGATCGAACTACTTTACGTAGAAACGCCCGGTCTGAAGCGGATTCAAGCTGCACTTGGTTCAAGGAGAATGGGAAACGAGAGGGATGCAAAGCTCGACCTCTCTGCCATAAGGCATAGTCCCATTCCGTTCCCCTAAAACAGCGTAAATCGGGTAATAGTTAATTCTAAGTCATCGTTCTCGTTACTTGTTTCGATGATGACGATCATCCTCTGTTCGTCGAAGACTTTGAGAAAAGTTCCCGGCTAACCGGGACCACCCATCCATAGGACGGACCCATGGTCCATCCTCCGCACTTTCCTCGGTTTTTTTTAGTTATGTAATTACCTACCACATTAGTTTGACATATACAAACAGCTTCTTTGATTAACCCTGTTAAGCACTGGTTCCTTCACGTAATCTTATCACAGGACATGAAGAAAACAATGCCAAACAACTTCTTTATTATCATTTTATCCTTTTATCTTTGCAATACAAGGAGTTCCCGCCCGTAGGCGTATTCATAATCCGCCCGAAGGCTATCCAGTAATCCACCAGGGAATTACTAATCCAAGTTTCCGCCCGTAGACTAGTATGCGGGCCTCGAGATCCAATCCCGAGTCACGTTAGTCTCTTGTGCAGGACCCGGAAGGCGAGGGATTTACAGCCAGAGCCCCCCCTGGCACCCAAGCGTCCTCCTGCTCCAAGTAGAACTCAACGAAGAGACCTCTCACGGCGGGTTCGGTCCACGTTCCCGGCGCGGCTCACAACCCCCTTGGTTAGGGTTCGGCAGGCAGTCGGGGGTAACTGAAGCTGCCTCTCCCTTCAGGCTTCAACCTGAAGTATTTAGATATGTTTTCCTCCTTTAGTTCATTGAGCAAACAATGCAAACAGTGCTTTTCTAAACTGTTACAAGCACAATCAAATTCCAATGGTCGTTTGGCTGGCAAACCGTTAAGGAGTAACTCCTTTTCTCCGAATGCAACCCGCATTCGATCCGGAATCAATTGCAACTTGGCAAGATTCCTATCATTCTTAGGGTCAGGGTCATACCCTATCCATACTTTAGGTTTAGTTGTGGTAGGTTCCAGCGACCATGTCGCTTTAGTTTATAGTCTGGTCCTTTGCTTCAAGGCAAATACTTAACTTTCCTTTTCCTTGGCAAATTATCCCCAAGAAAAGTGAGTAACAGGATGATTAGTCATCCTCTTGTAAGTTAAATTCCTTCAATAACTTGCCAACCTCATTTTTCGAGAGATGACAAAACTCTCTTGTGGACAAGTCTCAAGTCTATACTACAATGTTGCAGCTTAATTGCACATGTATTGCTTCTAATTTCACGGGATCATCCCACCCATTGCTTAGCGTTTTCCGGTCACGGAATTTACCTCCAGCCGAGTAGCAGGGTTTAGGGTATCCTCCAACCCATTCCTTATTATGTTGGCCCATGGTTCTAGAAATATGCAACTCCGTCGGAGTTTCGTCATTTTGAACAAATGATCCTTAGGATAAAACCTTAGATCATTTTATGCATAAGCACCCAATTGACTCGACATTCCGAATGTGTGTAAGATCTTAGGGTTTGCGGTTCTAACTTGGCATCAAATGTAAAACTAGGTCGAATTCTTGCCGCACCAAACCCTAGTTAGCACTTGGGATACTTATCATATCGACTGAACCATGCCCAAATGAATCCCTTGTGGTTTATGTGATTTAGACAACACAATATACTTGTCATGGGACAAGGATGAGTCTTTTCCAAAGGTAATAAACTAGATCTAATGGAGAACAATAGTTACAACTACACCAATACGTGTAAACATGCGATTCACTGCTTCAACGCATCACATGGTTCACAATAACCCCATCTTTCCTTGGCAAAGCAAAAATGCCTGATAATCCGGACACTAACTTTCCTAGGTCCTACTAGGACTTATGTCGAATAATCATGCCACTTGCAAGTCCATAGATCATTTTCGTGCCTTCTATTCCTTTTCGAATAACATCTTATGGGTGTTAACTTTCCCTCGTGAATCATTACAGGGAGGATTTATCTAAAAAGCTAACATGCCATTAATCTTTCCATGCCTAGTAAAAAGGTGTACCTCAATAATTTCAACCTTGAAATGAGGCAATAGTTGTCCTAGGCTCGTCACTTTTGAATATACAAAAAGGAAACTTGCTGATAAGGTCCTACAATTGCATAGACACCTTATGCTCTTTTCATTCATTCCTTTGAACGTACCAATGATCAATTTCCATATCTTAAGCTATTTCTAATAATGTTCAAATAGCCAATTCATGTCCCAATTGCATTTAACTTGACTAGTTGAATTCGAACATGCATAAGTGCTTCCTAATTCGTGAAGTTATCGTGATTAATTCAATACTTTTGTGTGGAATCCAAATAGATCAAACCTGGACTTGTGAATTCCAGGAAATGTCCACGTATGCTCGGGGTGAACCTTCCGCATCGCACCTTGTGATCTTTTTAGAGGCCATCGCGAATTCGATCTCCATTTAGCCTTTGTGGATTTCAACTTTTTGCCTTGGCTTGCAATCTTATGACCTTGGCCCGTCTCCCTTGTATGCGCAATTCTCTTTGATATATGGCTTCCTTGACCGACGTTCCGACTTGCGGAATTTGCCTTGGGAGGGCCTTAGGGTTCTTATGAGGTCCCTTTGACAGTGGAGATTTGAGAGCTTTAATCCACCTTGAATTTCCGGGTTTAGGAAGGATTGTGTGGCCCTCACGATGATGTTCGCGGAAAAGGGCTCTTGCGAATGGGCCTTGCAAGAATGGGCCTTTAGAGTTCTTCTTCTCCTTCCAAAAATCCTAGGACCAGCCTTGGGGGGATTGGTGGGGAAGGACCTTTATAGGCTTCCTCTTTTACTCTTTAAAAATCCCGAGGGTTAATGATATTGTGGAAAGGTGTTTAGGGACCCCTCTTCTTCTCTACAAGCCCTGGGCCTAGAGAGCTTATGCAAAAATTGATAGGAAGGCCTTATAGGCTTCCTCTTCGAACCCCGAGGGAAAAATTGGACTTTTGGAGGATCTAACGGGACGGAGCTTTAAATCCGAGCCTAGAAGGCTTATGGGTGATCGGTGGGAAGGGTCTTGTGTTGGGAATCCACGAGAAGGGGCTTACACCGGCTAATACGGCTGTGTGGGAATAAAACGGGAAAGGGGAATTGAATCCCGGGTAAAAATGGGCTTATGAAGGCCTCCACGGGAAGGGGGCTTTAAGAAGCCCCTTAGAAGCTTCCTAGAGAAGCTTCTTAGGAAGCTTCTCCAGCACGTGGCCACGTTGGGCAGAGGGGGGGGTGGTGATTCGGCGTGGCGGCGGATTGGGCAGTCAGGCGGCTAGCGGACTGGGCACAGCATGGCGGCGGCCTGGCGGGCTTCCTTCACACTTTCCGTCCCCTCCTTCTCGCAGCCTGGCGACTCCCAGCACGTCCGGCACCTTCACGTCCGGCACACGGTCCACCCTCCTTCAGCACGGCGCGTTCCCTCCTTCCACAGCCGGCCTTCACACGATCTTCTGCCCATCCTTTCCCCCCTTCCACACGGCCCGCTCTCCTCCTCTAGCTCTCTCCCTTCACAGCTCCTCCCTCACGCTTGCACCTCCTCATGGCGACGGCCTTCTGTCCTTCCATAGCCTCCCTCTCACGCCTTCACACGATCTTCTGCCTACGGCCGTCCGTCCTCCCCCATTGTCCTTCCCCCCCCCAAGAGGGGGTTCTTATAGTCCAAGGGGGGAGAGGGGTTCTCCCCACGTGTCCCTATGCATGGCCTCTCCCCCACGTCCTCATGCTCCCCTAGCCCATCCCTTTCCCCCAGTCACACATCGGCTGGGGAGAATAATAAAAAAATTTGCACTAAATCCACCTTTATCCCCTTATCCTCCTCCCAAGAGGGAGTTTTCCCGCGGCTATGCCGGTTTGAATCCCCGACCCTATTTTCGCAAGGTGGAGTGTCTCCATTTCCCGCGTATGGCTGCTGGCACTGGTGATAATCTTTGCACGAGTTTACGATGAGAGCGGGAAGTTAATATTTACAGTAGGCAGTACGCGGAAATATTACATTCTCTCCCCCTTAGAAGAATCGAGATGTCCTCATCTCGAGATAAACTGGGGATATCGAGATTGAGAGAGCTTTCATCCATCCAGGTGGCATCCTCCTTAGGATAATCTTTCCACTGGACGAGGCATTCTCTCAAGGTTCTGGATCTCAGTTGTCTCACCCTAGCATCTAAAATCTTGTCCGGCCTTAGTTCAAGGATTCCTTGACTAGGCATTACAACTTGTTGGTCATCAAGTACATGATTAGGGCTAGGTACATACTTCATTCTTCAATAGACTGTTATGGAATACATTATGATCCTTTAGGTTTTCAGGGAGTTGCAGTTTATAAACGTTAGGTCTTAAGCACTTGCGGATCTTGTATGGTCCACAATACCTTGGACTTAGCTTCCTGCAATCTCTAAGGATAGAGAACTCTTCTTTGGGCATACGTGAATGAAGTCCATGTCTCTTTACTCAAATATTCTATCTTGACACTTCAAATCCGTGTATGCCTTCTGTCTATCCTTCGCATCTTTGATGTCCCGAGAAAGTGCAATCATGAGCTTCGCACAATATCTCCTATTTAAATAACCGGCTTGCTCGTATACATACTCTCGTCCTATAGTAGACAAGTCCACTACTGACAGAGAATTCACGATACTTAGCCTCTAGCTTTTGTTCCTGATCCTTGATAGAGACTTCCCTTAGCATCCTTTGATAGGCTAGATCATGGCATCCTTCCTCTCTAGCTAGCTCAAGTATTAGGTCGTTTGTCATGGACACCTTTGTAGCTAGAGATCTAGCTATTGATGGATTTTGCAAGATTAGTGAATTAAGGAATGCCTTGCGATTGAGTGCATCAACAACTACATTCTCCTTTCCAAGTCGGCACTTGATCTTAAAAATCATATTCCTCCAATGCTTCAATCCATCGACGTTGCCTCATGTTGAGCTCGTTCTGGTAAAAAAAACCCATTTGAGACTCTTATGGTCGGTTACTAGAGTAAACTTGTTGCCCAACAGATAGTGTCTCCAAAGCTTTAGAGCATGGATGACAGCTAATAACTCTAGATCATGAGTGGCATAATTCTTTTCGTGACTCTTCAATTTCCTTGAAGAATATGCTGATGATTTTCCTGCATGAGCACATATCTTAAGGCAAGCATGCTAGTATCAGTTACTACCTCTACTCCTTACTGTGGTCTAGAAGTTTTAGGATCGGTGCTGATACCAAACTTTGCTTCAACCTATCGAAGCTAGTTTGTTCGGCAGTTGACCATGCAATGGACGTTTGCTTCCTCAATAATTCTGTCAAAGGTGCTGCAATCAAAGCATCGTTTTTGATAAAGATCCTATACCATCCTGTCAAGCCAAGAAACTACGTATCTCTTTGACAGATACTGGTATTGGCCATTCAAGCATATCTCTAACTTTGGCCGGATCCACTGATATTCCTTTTGATGATACTATGAATCTTAGATATTCAATCTGACGTTTGAAGAATGCACACTTCTTCATTTTTGCATATAGCTTATGAGACCTCATTGTCTCCAACACAATCCGTAGTTGGGCCTCATGATCTTCTTCCTGTTTAGAATAGACTAAAATGTCATCGAAGAAGACAAGCACGAAGTCATCAAGATATGGCCTAAAAATATCCCAGTGTTGAAGGCCGTTTTTGGGGTATCTTCTTCCTTGACTCTTTATCCGATAGTAACCAGGCTTCAGATAATCTTGGAGAAGTTCTCAGCATCCTGAAGACTATCAAGAAGCTCATCTATTCTAGGAATAGGATACTTGTTCTTGACTGTTGATTGATTCAACCCACGGTAATCAATACATAGTCAAAGTGTCCCATCTTTCTTTTCTGGAACAATACTGGTGCTTCCCAAGGTGAACTGTTAGGATGGATGTAGCCCTAATCTAGTAGTTGTTTGAGTTGTTCCTTCAACTCAATTGCCTCCGATATAGACATTCTATAGGTTCTCTTCACAATTGGCACAGCTCCTATTACTGGCTTGATCTCATGATCTACTTCTCTCTGAAGTGAGAGTTCTGTTAATTCTTCAGAACTACGTCCCCGTATTCTTTTAGCCAAGTGACCAAATTACTTTCATCAATATTCATAGTCAAGACAATCGGGAAAAAGTTTTGTTCCATTCTTATCAGCATAGCCCTTTCGTGGTACAATTATTTCTTGGGCCGATGGAACAAGTTAATACATTAATTCGAGGAGAATAAGATATTATTGCATTCAGCTACAGGAACTGAGTAGTAGTACGGATTAGGGTCATCGATTTTCAGGAATCGATAGTTCCCTGGAAGATTAGGGTATCTTTTCCTTTGATATCCATTCTTCTCATGTCGTCCCAAAACCTTGATTCGGTCGGCAGGGATTCTTTGAATCACTTCTTCGTACACATACTTATTCTGGTTAACCCTTCGACCTCCAACCTGTAGGGTTGCGTTTGCGTGAGCCTCAACAAAGACGAATAGCTTCACGATCTTCAAATCCTCCATCCACTTGATTCTCTTCAAGTTAATTTGAAGGTACGCAGGTCGATAGGCAGTTATGTAATAGATCCCTGAAACACCCATCCATCTCTGTTCCATGTACACAGGTGATGGATTGTAAATGCGGTCTAGGGTGTTCATCATCTCAACCCTTTGTCGATAATCCGTGGAATGCATCGCGGTCATAAACATGACTTGGAACACTAAGAACTTGTTCCACGCTTCGTAATTCTGGAAGACAGCAATCAAGGTAAGGAAATGTTTGGGACACAACATTTGCTTTACTTCTTCTTATTAAAATTTCCTAAAAACAAGTCCTTTGTTGGTTTGCTCTGATACCAACTGTAACGTGTCCGCTAGAATCATTCCGGACACGTCTTAGCAGTCCATCGGGAAGGATGTCTAGAAAGCTCCGCCCGGCACTCCCATGGAATGTTACGGGACTTGCGATCTAGGTCTTCCCGCGTCTGCCACGTAGCGGAAGTATCCTGGCCGTTCCCACTTAGGATCGACCTGAATTTGGGTTTTCCTGTTTGGTCATTAGCTAGCAACAATTAGCGTCAGCCCCGATCGAACTACTTTACGTAGAAACGCCCGGTCTGAAGCGGATTCAAGCTGCACTTGGTTCAAGGAGAATGGGAAACGAGAGGGATGCAAAGCTCGACCTCTCTGCCATAAGGCATAGTCCCATTCCGTTCCCCTAAAACAGCGTAAATCGGGTAATAGTTAATTCTAAGTCATCGTTCTCGTTACTTGTTTCGATGATGACGATCATCCTCTGTTCGTCGAAGACTTTGAGAAAAGTTCCCGGCTAACCGGGACCACCCATCCATAGGACGGACCCATGGTCCATCCTCCGCACTTTCCTCGGTTTTTTTTAGTTATGTAATTACCTACCACATTAGTTTGACATATACAAACAGCTTCTTTGATTAACCCTGTTAAGCACTGGTTCCTTCACGTAATCTTATCACAGGACATGAAGAAAACAATGCCAAACAACTTCTTTATTATCATTTTATCCTTTTATCTTTGCAATACAAGGAGTTCCCGCCCGTAGGCGTATTCATAATCCGCCCGAAGGCTATCCAGTAATCCACCAGGGAATTACTAATCCAAGTTTCCGCCCGTAGACTAGTATGCGGGCCTCGAGATCCAATCCCGAGTCACGTTAGTCTCTTGTGCAGGACCCGGAAGGCGAGGGATTTACAGCCAGAGCCCCCCCTGGCACCCAAGCGTCCTCCTGCTCCAAGTAGAACTCAACGAAGAGACCTCTCACGGCGGGTTCGGTCCACGTTCCCGGCGCGGCTCACAACCCCCTTGGTTAGGGTTCGGCAGGCAGTCGGGGGTAACTGAAGCTGCCTCTCCCTTCAGGCTTCAACCTGAAGTATTTAGATATGTTTTCCTCCTTTAGTTCATTGAGCAAACAATGCAAACAGTGCTTTTCTAAACTGTTACAAGCACAATCAAATTCCAATGGTCGTTTGGCTGGCAAACCGTTAAGGAGTAACTCCTTTTCTCCGAATGCAACCCGCATTCGATCCGGAATCAATTGCAACTTGGCAAGATTCCTATCATTCTTAGGGTCAGGGTCATACCCTATCCATACTTTAGGTTTAGTTGTGGTAGGTTCCAGCGACCATGTCGCTTTAGTTTATAGTCTGGTCCTTTGCTTCAAGGCAAATACTTAACTTTCCTTTTCCTTGGCAAATTATCCCCAAGAAAAGTGAGTAACAGGATGATTAGTCATCCTCTTGTAAGTTAAATTCCTTCAATAACTTGCCAACCTCATTTTTCGAGAGATGACAAAACTCTCTTGTGGACAAGTCTCAAGTCTATACTACAATGTTGCAGCTTAATTGCACATGTATTGCTTCTAATTTCACGGGATCATCCCACCCATTGCTTAGCGTTTTCCGGTCACGGAATTTACCTCCAGCCGAGTAGCAGGGTTTAGGGTATCCTCCAACCCATTCCTTATTATGTTGGCCCATGGTTCTAGAAATATGCAACTCCGTCGGAGTTTCGTCATTTTGAACAAATGATCCTTAGGATAAAACCTTAGATCATTTTATGCATAAGCACCCAATTGACTCAACATTCCGAATGTGTGTAAGATCTTAGGGTTTGCGGTTCTAACTTGGCATCAAATGTAAAACTAGGTCGAATTCTTGCCGCACCAAACCCTAGTTAGCACTTGGGATACTTATCATATCGACTGAACCATGCCCAAATGAATCCCTTGTGGTTTATGTGATTTAGACAACACAATATACTTGTCATGCGACAAGGATGAGTCTTTTCCAAAGGTAATAAACTAGATCTAATGGAGAACAATAGTTACAACTACACCAATACGTGTCAACATGCGATTCACTGCTTCAACGCATCACATGGTTCACAATAACCCCATCTTTCCTTGGCAAAGCAAAAATGCCTGATAATCCGGACACTAACTTTCCTAGGTCCTACTAGGACTTATGTCGAATAATCATGCCACTTGCAAGTACATAGATCATTTTCGTGCCTTCTATTCCTTTTCGAATAACATCTTATGGGTGTTAACTTTCCCTCGTGAATCATTACAGGGAGGATTTATCTAAAAAGCTGACATGCCATTAATCTTTCCATGCCTAGTAAAAAGGTGTACCTCAATAATTTCAACCTTGAAATGAGGCAATAGTTGTCCTAGGCTCGTCACTTTTGAATATACAAAAAGGAAACTTGCTGATAAGGTCCTACAATTGCATAGACACCTTATGCTCTTTTCATTCATTCCTTTGAACGTACCAATGATCAATTTCCATATCTTAAGCTATTTCTAATAATGTTCAAATAGCCAATTCATGTCCCAATTGCATTTAACTTGACTAGTTGAATTCGAACATGCATAAGTGCTTCCTAATTCGTGAAGTTATCGTGATTAATTCAATACTTTTGTGTGGAATCCAAATAGATCAAACCTGGACTTGTGAATTCCGGGAAATGTCCACGTATGCTCGGGGTGAACCTTCCGCATCGCACCTTGTGATCTTTTTAGAGGCCATCGCAAATTCGATCTCCATTTAGCCTTTGTGGATTTCAACTTTTTGCCTTGGCTTGCAATCTTATGACCTTGGCCCGTCTCCCTTGTATGCGCAATTCTCTTTGATATATGGCTTCCTTGACCGACGTTCCGACTTGCGGAATTTGCCTTGGGAGGGCCTTAGGGTTCTTATGAGGTCCCTTTGACAGTGGAGATTTGAGAGCTTTAATCCACCTTGAATTTCCGGGTTTAGGAAGGATTGTGTGGCCCTCACGATGATGTTCGCGGAAAAGGGCTCTTGCGAATGGGCCTTGCAAGAATGGGCCTTTAGAGTTCTTCTTCTCCTTCCAAAAATCCTAGGACCAGCCTTGGGGGGATTGGTGGGGAAGGACCTTTATAGGCTTCCTCTTTTACTCTTTAAAAATCCCGAGGGTTAATGATATTGTGGAAAGGTGTTTAGGGACCCCTCTTCTTCTCTACAAGCCCTGGGCCTAGAGAGCTTATGCAAAAATTGATAGGAAGGCCTTATAGGCTTCCTCTTCGAACCCCGAGGGAAAAATTGGACTTTTGGAGGATCTAACGGGACGGAGCTTTAAATCCGAGCCTAGAAGGCTTATGGGTGATCGGTGGGAAGGGTCTTGTGTTGGGAATCCACGAGAAGGGGCTTACACCGGCTAATACGGCTGTGTGGGAATAAAACGGGAAAGGGGAATTGAATCCCGGGTAAAAATGGGCTTATGAAGGCCTCCACGGGAAGGGGGCTTTAAGAAGCCCCTTAGAAGCTTCCTAGAGAAGCTTCTTAGGAAGCTTCTCCAGCACGTGGCCACGTTGGGTAGAGGGGGGGGTGGTGATTCGGCGTGGCGGCGGACTGGGCAGTCAGGCGGCTAGCGGACTGGGCGCAGCATGGCGGCGGCCTAGCGGGCTTCCTTCACACTTTTCGTCCCCTCCTTCTCGCAGCCTAGCGACTCCCAGCACGTCCGGCACCTTCACGTCCGGCACACGGTCCACCCTCCTTCAGCACGGCGCGTTCCCTCCTTCCACAGCCGGCCTTCACACAATCTTCTGCCCATCCTTTCCCCCCTTCCACACGGCCCGCTCTCCTCCTCTAGCTCTCTCCCTTCACAGCTCCTCCCTCACGCTTGCACCTCCTCATGGCGACGGCCTTCTGTCCTTCCATAGCCTCCCTCTCACGCCTTCACACGATCTTCTGCCTACGGCCGTCCATCCTCCCCCATTGTCCTTCCCCCCCCCCAAGAGGGGGTTCTTATAGTCCAAGGGGGAGAGGGGTTCTCCCCACGTGTCCCTATGCATGGCCTCTCCCCCACGTCCTCATGCTCCCCTAGCCCATCCCTTTCCCCCAGCCACACATCGGCTGGGGAGAATAATAAAAAAATTTGCACTAAATCCACCTTTATCCCCTTATCCTCCTCCCAAGAGGGAATTTTCCCGCGGCTATGCCGATTTGAATCCCCGACCCTATTTTCGCAAGGTGGAGTGTCTCCATTTCCCGCGTATGGCTGCTGGCACTGGTGATAATCTTTGCACGAGTTTACGATGAGAGCGGGAAGTTAATATTTACGGTAGGCAGTACGCGGAAATATTACAGTGACGGTCTAAAGGCTATAATATGGATACATGCTTTGCATACATCCAAAAAGAGAAAAGTTACTGACAGTGAAATGTCTCATGCATGGCAAGACATTTGTGACATAACTGGTTGGGAATCATCAATAGTTGCATATTTTGAAAGGAGAGAAGAATCGAAGCTTGCTTGGAAGAGCTATGGTAGGAGAGTAAGAGCAAGAAAGAGAGAGAGACCAAATGGGAACTCCAACAGTCACAATGTTTGACCGAGCCTTCCTTTATTCAAACTATCACTAAAAGAATAAATAATAAAGTGACCATGATGGGCTCCTGACGCCCCGCCACCTACAATGTGCAATGGCGAGTACTGTCAGTGTAGTAATACACAGGTGTCTAGGCAGAGACGCCTTTATCCCCAACAACCTCCCACTTAAAGGTGAATCTGCCCTAATGAAGAGTGAAAAGAAAGAAAGAAAAGAAAATATAGTGTACACATGTACAACAGGATGAGGAAAAATGCCATCTCATCTAATGCCAATCAATGTCTTGAGGAAGGCAAAGTGCTCAGTAGTGAGGCTTTTCGTGAGTAGATATACAAGATTTTTGTTAGTGGAGATCTTGAAAAGGTCAATAGACCTGTACTCCACAAACCCATGTATGAAGTGATACCTCACCTCAATGTGTTTCATCATGGAAGATCGGATTCTTGGCTAGCTGAACAGCACTCATAGAATCTGAATGCAGGGTAGGTATAGCATCAATCCCAAGGTCATGAACCAAACGGCTCAACCATATGGCCTCCTTGCAAGCCTCAGTGGCCGCAACATACTCGGCCTCAATGGTAGAGAGAGCCGTACACTTCTGAACCCTGGACATCCAAGAAACAACACCTCCAACATAGGTAAAGACATAGCCGGAAGTGGACGTCCTACTATTTGCATGTCTTGCATAATCGGAGTCAGTGTAGCCCACAACTCCTGTATCTTGGCTGCCATAGAAAATACACATATCTGTTGTGCCTTTCAGGTATCTCATGATACCCTTTATGGCATCCCAATGCTTTTTTCCAGGTGTAGCCATATAGCGTGCCACAATACCAATTGCAAACGAAATATATGGACGAGTGGCTATCATGGCATACATCAAACTACCCATGGCTGATGCATAAGGGATCTTGGCCATCTCGGCCCTCTGCTTTTATCTATCTATGGACAATCGACCTATGAGACCTTCACATAAGAAGGTAATGGACAGCCTATAGGCTGTGAAAACGCTCAAGGACTTTATGAATGTAATCCCTCTATGAGAGGTAGAGTAGTCCTTGATGCCTGTCGCGCTTAATGCGCATACCAAGAATGTGAGAGGCCTATCCCAAATCCTTCATCTTAAAGCTCTTCTTCAACTAAGATTTAAGAGCATCCACTTCATCATGAGCTTTCCTTGCTATCAGCACATCACCCACATAAAGTACCAAAATAAGCAATGAGCCATCACGGTCTTTCTTCATGTACAAGCACGAATCCATAGCACTACGACTGTAGCCCTGTGACTGCATAAAAGCATTGAACTTATGATACCACTCCCTAGGTTCCTACTTCAAGCTATAAAAACTTTTCTTCAAATTTCACACTAGGTGCTCCATGCCAGGTTCTGCAAAGCCCTTAGGCAACTCCATGTAAATCTTATCATGCAAATCCCCATGTAAGAAAGCCGTCTTAACATCCATCTAGTACAAGCCCAAGTCAAGCCGTGCAACCAAATCCAAGACTAAGCATAGGGTCCTCTTAACCATAGGAGAGAATACCTCATTAAAACACCATATTGGGGAATATGGGAATTTCCCATAAGTTTGGGACACGTGGTCAAATCTTTTGATTTTTCATAAATTGAATACAATAACTCCAAATCAAGTGCTCTATAGCTCAATAGATTCCATTTTTCAAGCGCTTTCCAATGATAGGTCACATCATATGGTTTTGAGAAACTTATGGACATGTTATCCGAGTGCCACCTTTTTAGTATTCAAAAAATGGGAATTGAGAGATTCCCAAACTCACTAATATTGTATTTTAAAGTCAATATCATACTCTTGCTTAAAACCCTTTGCTATCAATCTAGCCTTGTATGCCGGCTTGGGATGTCTAGGGGTACTTTTCAGCTTGTACACCCACTTACATGGTAGAGCCTTCTTGCTAGCAGGCAAGGAAACCAAACCCCAAGTCATATTCTTATGCAAGGAGTCTATCTCAGGCTACATAGCCCTCTCCCAAGAGTGACTATCGCCTCTATGCATAGACTCATCATAGGTGAGAGGCTCTCCTACATTAATAACTAAGACATAGTGTATGGAGGCCTCAAATCTATTAGGTGGACATCTAGATCTAGTAGACCTTCTCACTGTAGACTCTGTTGCATGTCTAACATCCTGTCCAACACCCTAGTCATATGTACCAATTGCTATTGCATGCTGTCAAACTGGCTAGCTAGGAGCATGTGGCTCCTACTAGAATATAACCCTGTATATCTCTACCACCTTCTTAGGCTGCCAATGCATCTTGTCTTTGTGGAAGACTACATCATGGTTGTGGATGACTAATTTCCACGCATGCGGATCCTAGAGGTGGTAACCCATCTCGCACCTACATCTCCATAACCAAGGAATATGCATTTAACAATCTTAGGATCCAACGGTTGTCCTTGGGAACATGGTAGAATGCCTCACATACAAAGACACGTAAATGCCCATAAGAGGGAGGTTTTCTTGTCCATACCTCCTTTGAAACCTAGAAATCCAAACCACTAGAAGGTGATCTATTTATGACATGCACAGCTGTACTAACTACCTTAACCCAAAAACTCTATGGCAGGCCTGCATGGCTAAGCATATTGTGTACATGCTCCTGGATAGTTATATTCATCCACTTAGCCAAACCATTCTGGTGTGGGGTATAGGGGGCGATCAACTAATGCTTAATACCCCCCTCGTCACATAGCTACTCAAAGTAACGTGACACATATTGGCATTTCAGCCTATGCCCCCAGTCTAGTTCTCAACCAATGCAAGTCATCTCTAAAACACACACAACCAAGACATATGACTTAAGCTTAATGGGATAAGCCCAGACTTTATACAAAAATTCATCAATAAAAATCACAAAATACTTTACACCACCCATAGACTGACAGGGCATGGGCCTACAAACATTTAAATGTACCAATGCTAGGGGCTCACTCATGTGTGTCCTACCCGACTTCTTATGCCTATTCCTAGTTTGTCTGCCATAAAGACAATGCTCACATGAATCAAAACATGCATAGTTAAGGGGCAGTAAGTACTGCAAACCTGAAAGCATTTTCATTCCCTTCAAAGACATGTGGCCCAAAACGGGCAATGCCAAAGAGATACACGTGGGATGGAACCCACTGACAAAACACGATCAACAGAGGATCCATCAAGTACAAGAGGATAGAGGCTGCCAGCCTTGGCAGCTCTAGCAAGCATGTCTACAATAGGTGATCTTCCAGGCAAAATCCCCAAAAAAGACATGAAACCTAGCATCATCAACTTGCCCTCCTGCAGACATAAGACTACATGTAAGCAGAGGTACATGACGTACATCCTATAATAGAAAAGTACCGCCAGTAGAGAACTGCAGTCTTACATTCCCAATGCCAACAATAGCAAGTGACCTATTATCACCCAAGCAAACTGAACCACAGATAGTGTGGTAGGAGTGGAACCACTCACAACATAATGTAACATGAAATGAAAGCACAATAATCTAAAATCCAGCACTGCACATACATAGAGTGAACCTTGGTCAACGACGTAGCATCAGAAGAACTGGCTACAAGTATGTACTCCCCATCAGAGTCATCAGTCTGGAAGGTATTTATCTCCTCGATTTTCACACTAGATTTTGTAGGTACCATGCTGCAATGAGAGGAATTTTCCTGTACTTTGTCTTTCCCCTTCTCTTTTGCACTTTTCATTGCGCAACTCATGACACTATGGGCGTATATGACCCTTCTTGCCACAATGATGACATGTCACATTAGCATTTCTCCTATAAGACTTGCTACACAACTTACCATTCGACTTAGACCTAGACTTCTACGAGTCTCTGCCATGGCCATTCCCAAGGTCATTCTTTTCATTACCATCTCTGCCTCTAACAATCAAAGCATGTGATAGAAAAGAGACATCCAAGTTCTTCCTGTTGATCTCTTCCGACAGAAGAGCTTTCTCTACATTAGGCAAGTTCAAAGTAGTAGTAGGAGCACATAAGGCAGTGCGGAATACATCCCATGACTCACTTAGAGTCCCAAGCAAAAATGATGGAGTAACCTCATCATTGAAGGTAATGCCCTGCAAAGTCAAGTTCTTAAGAATAGCATGGAACTGGCTCAAATGAGCAAACATTGTCATATTCTCCTTCATGCATAGGTCCATAAGTTGCTTCAGCCAATACATATGACTGGTTGGACTTTTCTTGTCATAGAGATTCTTGATTTTATCCCAAATTTGCCAAGCACTTTGTGCTTTCTCAACCACATTGTAATGCACTCGTTCAGTGAGAGACAAGATGAGGGTGGACTTGCATAACTCATCAAGCTCATTCCATTCATCATCACTCATAGTTTCAGGCTGCTGGCCATGCATCCTTAGTGGCTTTATCTGCGATTTCTACACCAATAACTACCAAACTTTGCTCTTCCAATAGGCATAATTCCTATCATCAAGCTTAGTGATGTTGAAGATAGCACTATCAATGTGGAAAAAGATGCCATATTGCAGTCCAAAAAGGTGTAGAAATTCAAAATTGCTTGCTATTTTCTATTGTAGACAACCAAAATACCACCAAAACCAAGGAAGAATGACCCACCAAGTACTATCAAAAGTACATAAAATTGGGATGATTCAACATGAAAATTCCATGCCAGTCCATGCATAACTGCTTGCTGTAATAAATTACAACCAGGTACAATGAGAGCAAACTGTAGGTAAAATGAATGCACCAAGTCAACCATTGACAACTCCAAACAATGTAATGGGCATGTAGTAGTGGCAATATAGGCCAAGCATGTCAAGACCAGCAATCAGACATAAGTAAAGCACATGCCATAAGTATATCAAAGATGGAGATCCAAATGCTATGCGAAGAAAGCTCAAGCTCAACCAATGATAAGAAGCAATATCAAGCTCAAAGTCGATACTCGATGATCAATACATCAAAGTACATCTCCAAAGCATGTCTCGATTCCAAGAGGCATAGACAAACATGAAGTAATAGGCTTCAACCCACTGTTGTACGACAATGATTTACTACTTAGAACTGAGTATTTGCAATCCTTAGATCATGCCAAAGGCATGGCAAAGCACTAGCATTACATCCACCAACCAATAAGCATCAATGGCCTAGCATACGAGCATTGAGTGAAGTGTAGATGAGCTCCAATCTTCATGTAAATGTCTGTGATAGACATAAACAATAGGTCTGCTATATACATAGTCAAATTGGAGCTAAATATCAATGCCCCAAAGCATCTACAAGCTCAAATCATGGCAAGGATCAATCCAAGTAGTGTCATAATGCCCACGAGTCCAAGCATGATCATCAGCAAGAGCATAGGAGCTATCCAGGGGTTGTAGAAAACAGGTGCAAATCACATTGATTTGCTGGTGACTTCTATTGCTCATGTTGAGGCTATACCAGGTGAAAGAGGGCTCAACCTTGAGCCAATGAAGGCCTAGTTCAAGCCCAAGATAGCCTACAAAGACTTCAAGCAAGATATGGTGGGAATAAACTTCAATGGTGAGAGCTATGGTTGCCCCTGATCTTGCAAACCCTGCTATACTTGTGAACAACAACGAAATCCTAAAGCACGTGAATGAACACCTCTAATGCAATGCACTGAGAGTGCCCAAAGGGGCTGGGAAGAGAAGTCGAGGAGTGATGGGAGCTTGAGAGAGTTGGTTATGGCTGTCGAGAGGGAGACCTAATGAGTGTAGGTAATCAATAGGAAGCTGAGGACACCACGAACCAACCTTGAGTAGTCATGAATCCATGCTCTTATACCAATTGAAAGGAGAGAAGGATTGAATCTTTCTTGGAAGAGCTATGGTGGGAGAGCAAGAGCAAGAAAGAGAGAGAGAGACCAAATGGGAACTCCAACAGTCAAAATGTGTGACCAGGCCTTCCTTTATTCAAACTGTCACTAAAAGAATAAAGAATAAAGTGACGGTGATGTGCGGTCGCCACCTGCAGTGTGCATTGGCAGGTATTGTCAATGTAGTAATACACAGGCGACTAGGTGGAGGCGCCTTTATCCCCAGCATATTTAGCAAAGTGGAGAAATATGCATGTACTTGTGGAAAAGAAGTAGAAGAGAGATGAAGATAATGCAAGGAAATCTAAGAGAGTGACAAGAAGAAGTGTGGATTAGCCTAAAGCTACAAATCAACCACCTCCCAAGTATGTTATGGAAGAGGTTGGACAGGAGCAGAAATATGATAGCAAATGAGAGGGCAAAAGAAGGGCAAACAGTTAGATATAAGCTACAGTCTAATATTGAGACAACTACAAATCCTATAGTGTGGAAGAGTCAGTCATTGCATATGTAGATTTTCTTAATGTATCTGAAGAAGTTTACGAAGCTCATGTTTTACTTAATGCAGACTTAGAGGGAGATTGGTGAAGTGTGGGATGTACATGATTTGCAGGACATAGATGTTGTCTTTTAGACAATATATGAGCTAGAGGCTATGAAGATAGAGGATCATGTGTATGATGCTGCATAGTTGGAAAATGTTTTAGATGCTTTGCTAGACGCCTTAACAAGCAATTAAAATATGCTTCAAGTTATGGACTCCTTCACTATTTTTGGTGATGTCAGCATGCATTGGATGCAAGTGAGGCTCAGTTTATGTTTGATATAGTACATAATTGTCAGTATAAGCATAATTCTATACGCTAGACTTCGGAAAGAGCAAGCATGTTGCTATATTTTTGTTGATGGGTACATTTATATTATGCATATAGAGTTTCAATAGCTTGTAGTATATGATGCACACCCAAGGACTAATGACCCCCCTAGAGTGGATGCTTGGTATGGTATTAAAGTTGTGAAAATGCTAGTCATTTTGATCTATGATCCAAGGGGATGCCTTCTTATGTGAATGATGAGTGACAAGTTGACACTATGGATGTTTGACCTAGGTGATGCATTGGTGGCACATACCGGAGGATGTGTATGTTCAGAGGAGGTGGATGTTGTGCTGCTATGTGGACACAATGTGAAAAACCCTAGAGTGCATCATCATTAGGATTTCTTATTAATCTAGAGAGTCAATATCATATTAGTCATTAGTGTTAGTGTCCATAGTATGGATAGTTCTAAAATACGAGATTTTTGGACAAGTTTAGTCTATTTTTTATATTTTTGATATTATTTCTTGTAAATATCCTAAAAAGGTATAGAAAAATTCTAGAATAGGGTGAAATGCAAAAATTAATTTTCTTTTCAATTAGTTTGGGAGATCTCATACAAAAAGAAGGGGCTTTTGAATTCAAGCGGCACGTAATCACAGTTTTTAGGCAACAAACAACACTCCAAATGCAGAGAAGAAGGAGTGATCTTAGAGAATTCTAAATAGGCGTCCCACAAATTTTTACCCCAATTTTGAAGCAACAGAATCATCAAATTTACCATCCGAGTAGCAAAGAAGAAGCTAGTGTTTGGTTTACGTTTTTGGTCTACCAAGGAGCTCTATGAGATCTAATTGTTGGAGATTTCTTCCAAGTAGTCCCAGATAAGAGTTTTGTTGATCTTCTCAGGTTCTTTCAATACATAGTACTTTGAATTATTGAGCTTTGTCTTTATATTGTGTAAAGCCTTTGGCAGATTTGAATCCCTTGCCTATTCTTTTTCTTGTCTTCTATATTCTATTCTCTACTTCATTCTATATCTGATCCTTGATAGATACGACCAATCAATTAAAACCTCTTTGACAACACAATGCCTCAAAGACCCTTTAGGAGACCAAGGAAGATGCCAACAAGAGAGCCATGAAGTAACTTTTAGGGATAGTACCACACTACACAAACATGAGCATGCCATTATTGTGGAGTTCAAGGACACTTTGTAGGACCTAATTGTGAACTATGGGCAGAACATAGGATTGAGAGAGGAATGGTAGTAGTAAGGACCCACAACAATGTAAGACTTATAGAAGAACCTCATCATAGGATCCACTTACTCCATTAGCAATAGGTCTAGTTGAGTTACTTGACCAAGATGAACAAAGGCAACCCTTAGAGATGCACTAACTGCTAGTTATGAGAATGGTCATCAAGAGAAGAGTAAGGAATGGGGGATGAGGTGTCAAAGTAATGAGATTACTTTACTTCCAAGGCTTCAAAAATGGTCTAGTTATTACTTGTGTGTGGAATTACCCTAACATTTGTTTCTTTTGAGAATATGACTACGATTTCAAAAGTCCTTTAATGATGACCCCTAGATGATGACAAGATAATCTTTTGTAATGTTGTCGTTAGCGTAGGAGTCGAGACAATGCTGATTGGTGCAACTTGCAAGGAGGAGAGGCAAGGAGGAGCATCATGTTCATTATTTGATGAGGTTTCGTTATGTGTGACAAAAGAGGTAATGGGCAGTTGTGCGACATGGACAAATTTAGCATAGGGAAGTAGAGCCATGATCGTCTCTCTTGACGATAGATAGGCTCTAGAGACAACGAGCAAATCAGTCAGAAGACGCCATCAGTTTGGACTACTATATCAGTCTATAATAACGCTCATGGAGCCATCAGAGAGGCAGGCATTTGTCGTTGTCCCGGCGAGCTCGAGAGAGACAAATTCCTGAAATTCAGCTTATCATATTTTAATGCTATCATCCGATGATACTCACCTCATGGCGTGACCGTAGTTGTCGTTATATAATTTGTACATAGTGCGCCCCCGGCCCGATGGGCGATAATAAGAGCAAAGACAGTGAGAGAGGCAGGCAGAGGCCGGCGCCTCGCGTCGTCTGGCGACTTTAGGATCTCAGCGTCTCTTCCTGCAGCTCCATTGGTATTATGTCCGGTCCTAGACTTCTGCTTTGCTGTATATTTATTAAGGAAGGTCTGTCGTGTCGTGTGGCGTAAAGGACGCAGCGCTGGCGACAAAGCGGCCGCACTGCCCCTCCCTTGTTCTTTTGCTCTGAGGATCTCTCTTGAATGATGAATCTTCTTCTTCGTTCATCATCATGAATCATGATGATGAGACAGTATCACGTCACGCAATCCTGATCTCTCCCCACCTCAATGTGTCGTGTCACCCTTAGCCCCCTAGTTTGCATGGCAATTCTCTGTTCCCTCTCTGTATTTCTTCCCACGTCGGTCGATCTCATTATCGTAAGACGTCACCAGAAGATGCCGATATGCTTCTGAGAAGAAAATTTTTTTTTTGACACAGACAAAATATTTCTGAGACATACCGAATATTTCTACGAAAGAGCAACTACATTATTTTATTAAAAAATGATAAAGACCATATAGCGTGAAGTGCAGCGTTTTAAAGTGGAAAGGGCTCTCAAGTGAACCAAACAACACTTGTCAAAATGTTGGAGTCCCTAGGATTTTCTTGCTATATACACCATCACTTTACCTGGCTGATGAACTTCCGACCTATCATAGATCTTTAAGAGGAAATATGTGCATCAACTCAATGTGAGCCAAATTAGCATTACAAAAATTGGCATAGAGTTCTTCATAGCAAAGCTAGGGTGGAGCTTGGACTTTTTAGTATCTTGCAATATCATTTTTTGTAAAGTGAAGTATATTGGCCAGCTCCTTCTCAACTTCAGAAGATTCTTCTTTGTATTATTGAGGCCAGGTATACCTCGACGAAATCGTGCAGATGATTTTGAAATGCGGCGATCATCGCTCTTTGAAAGGCAACAAGGGCATTACAAAGCCCAAATGGTATTGCTCTCTATAAGCATAGGTTCCCCATTCTGTTGTGAAGATTGTTTTAGATTGATCTTCTTCTGCTATCTGGACTTAGTTATACCCATTGAATCCATCAAAGAGAGAATAGAGCTCATGTCGTGCAACTCTGTCTTGAAAGGTGAGAAGGATCGAAGCTTGCACACAAGCTATGGCAGGACAGCAAGAGCAAGAAAGAGAGAGACAAGAAATGGGAACTCCAACAGTCACAATGTGTGACCGGGCCTTCCTTTATTTACTAGTCACTAAAAAATGAATCTAAAGAATAAAGTGACGTGACGGGCGCCCGCCACCTGCAGTGTGCAGTGGCGGGTACTGTCAGTGTAGTAATACACGGGGCGACACGGCGGAGGCGCCTTTACCCCAACAACCTCCCACTTAAAGGTGAATCTGCCCCAGTGAGAGAGAAAGAAAAGAAAAAGATAGTACAACTGTACATAGGTACAAGGGATGAGGAAAGGCAACATCTCATCCAACGCCCATCAATCTCCTGAGGAAGGCAAAGCGCTCAGTAGTGAGGCTTTTCATGAGCAAATCTACAGGATTCTCGTCAGTGGAGATCTTGACAAGGTCAACAGACTTGTCCTCCACGACATCACGTATGAAGTGATACCTCGCCTCAATGTGATTTGTCTTCGCATGGAAGACCGGACTCTTAGCCAACTCAATGGCACTCATAGAATCCAAATGCAGTGTAGGTATAGCATCAATCCCAAGGTCAGCAACTAGAGGGCCTAGCCATATGGCCTCCTTGCAAGCCTCAGTGGCTGCAACATACTCGGCCTCAGTGGTAGACAAAGCCGTACACTTCTGAACCCTGGACATCCAAGAGACATCACCTCCAGCATAGGTGAATACATAGCCAGCAGTGGACTTCCTACTATCTGCATGTCCTGCATAATCGGAGTCAGTGTACCCAACGACCCCTGTATCCTGGCTGCCATAGCAAATACACATATCTGTTGTGCCCTTCAGGTACCTCGTGATACCCTTCACGACATCCCAATGTTTCCTACCAGGTGTATCCATATAGCATGCCACAACACCAACTGCAAAGGCAATATTTGGACGAGTGGCTATCATGGCATACATCAAACTACCCACGGCTGAAGCATAAGGGATCTGGGCCATCTCGGCCCTGTGCTCATCTGTCTGCGGACAATCGGTCTGTGATACCTTCACATAAAAAGGCAATGGACAGCCAATAGGCTTTACGTCCTGCATGCGGAAGCGCTCAAGGACTTTATGAATATACTCCCTCTGTGACAAGTAGAGGAGTCCTTGATGCCTGTCGCGTCTAATGCGCATACCAAGTATGTAAGAGGCTTGTCCCAAATCCTTCATCTCAAAGCTCTTCTTCAGCTGAGATTTAAGAGCATCTAGCTCATCATGAGCTTTCCTTGCTATCAGCATATCATCCACATAGAGTACCAAAATAAGCAATGAACCATCACGGGCTTTCTTCGTGTAAAGATACGGATCCATAGCACTCCTGCTGTAGCCGTGTGACTGCATAAAGGCATCAAACTTATGATACCATTCCCTAGGTGCCTGCTTCAAGCCATAAAGACTTTTCTTCAACTTGCACACTAGGTGCTCCCTGCCAAGTTCTGCAAAGCCCTTAGGCTACTCCATATAGATCTCATCATGCAAGTCTCTATGTAAGAAAGCCGTCTTGACATCCATCTGATATAGATCTAAGTCAAGCTGAGCAACCAAAGCCAAGACCAAGCGCAGGGTGGTCATCTTAACCATAGGAGAAAAGACCTCATCAAAGTCTACACCATGCTCCTACTTAAAACCCTTTGCTACCAATCTAGCCTTGTATGCCGGCTTGGGGTGTCCAGGGGTACTTTTCAGCTTGTACACCCACTTGCATGGCAAAGCCTTCTTGCCCTTAGGCAAGGCAACCAAATCCCAAGTCTCATTCTTATGCAAGGAGTCGATCTCAGACTGCATAGCCCTCTCGCAGGAGTGACTGTCACCCCTGCGCATAGCCTCATCATAAGTGAAAGGCTCTCCTACATCTGTAACCAAAATATAATGCATAGAGGGCTGAAATCTATCAGGTGGACATCTGTCTCTAGCAGACCGTCTCACTGCAGGCTCTGCTGCCTGCCCAGCTGCCTGTCCAACACCCTAACCATGAGCATCTGCTGTAGCTGCAGGCTGTCCAATTGGCTGTGCAGGAGCTCTAGGCTCCTCCTGAAAGATCACTCTGCGGATCTCAACCACTTTCTCAGGCTGCCTGTGCATCTTGTCTTCATGGAAGACTACATCATGGCTGCGTACTATTTTCCGCGCCTGCGGATCCCATAGGCGATAGCCCATCTCTCCTGAATCACCATAATGAAGAAAGATGCATTTAATGCTCTTTGGATCCAACTTACTCCTCTTCTTCTTGGGCACACGGCAGAATGCCTCACATCCAAAGACACGGAGATGCGCATAAGAGGGTGGCTTACTAGCCCAAACTTCCTCTGCAACCTGGAAATCCAATCCACTAGAAGGCAATCGGTTTATGACATGCACTGCCGTACTAACTGCCTCAGCCCAAAAGCTCTGTGGTAGGCCAGCATGGCTAAGCATAGAGTGGACATGCTCCTGAATAGTCATGTTCATGCGCTTAGCCAAACCATTATGGGCGAGGGTGTAAGGGGCGGTCAACTGACGCTTAATACCCCTGTCATCACAAAACTGCTCAAAAGCACGTGAGACATATTCTCCCCCATTGTCAATCCTAAGGCATTTCAGCCTATACCCAGTCTGGTTCTCAACAAGAGCAAGCCAACACTGAAAGACTGCCAAGACATCAGACTTTTGCTTTATGGGATAAGCCCACACTTTCCTAGAAAAATCATCAATGAAGCTAACAAAGTATTTCGCGCCACCCATAGACATACATGGCATGGGCCCACAAACATCTGAATGCACCAAAGCCAAGGGCTCACTCATGCATGGCCTACCCGATTTCTTATGCGTAGACCTATTCTGCTTACCATAAAGACAATGATCACACGAGTCAAAATGTGCATAGTCCAAAGGTGGAAGATACTGCAAACCAGATAACATTTTCATTCCCTTCAAAGACATATGCCCCAAACGGGCATGCCAAAGTGATACATGTGGGATAGAGCCCACTGCCAAAACATGGTCTACAGAAGACCCAGATACAACAAGAGGATAGAGGCTACCAGCCTTGGCGCCTCTAGCAAGCACAAGTCTGCCTTTGGTAATCTTCCAGGCAGAATCCCCAAAACAGACATGAAACCCTGCATCATCCAACTGTCCTGCAGACATAAGACTGCGCGTAAGCGCAAGTACATGACGTACATTCCTGAGCAAAAAGGAACTGCCAGTGGAAAACTGCAACTGAATATCTCCACAGCCCACAATATTAAGAGACTTGTCATCTCCAAGTCTGACTGATCCAGATACAATACGGTAAGAGTGAAACCACTCACAGTAAGGCATCACATGGAAGGACGCACCTGAATCCAATAACCAGCACTGTGCATACATACTAGGTGTCTCAGTCAAGTGTGAAGCATTAGAAGAACTAGCTGCAAGTATGAACTCATCACTACCATCGAAATCCTCGGTCTGCATGACATTAATTTCTTCAATCTTGACGCTAGACTTCGCAGGTACTATGCTGCGATCAGAGGACTTCTCCTGCACTTTCTCTTTGCCCTTATCCTTGTGCTTCTCATTGCGCAACTCATGACACTATGGTCTGATATGGCCCTTTTTCCCACAATGATGACAAGTGACATTAGCGTTGCGCCCACGCGACTTTTCACGAGATTTAGACCGACCCTTCTGCGAGTCACAGCCACGGTTATTACCACGATCATTCCTGTCATTCCTGCCTCTAATTGTCAAAGCATGTGAAACATGAGAGGCATCCAAGTTTTTGCGATTAACCTCTTCTTGCAGAAGAGCACTCTCAACATCATTCAGTTTCAGAGTAGCACTAGAGCCACATAGGGTAGTGCGGAATACATCCCATGACTCATTCAGAGTCCCAAGCAAGAAAAGAGGAGTTACTTCCTCTCCAAAGGTGATATCCTGTGAAATCAGGTTCTTCAGTATAGCATGGAACTGGCTCAAGTGAGCAGACATAGTCGCATTCCTTCATGCGCAGATCCATAAGCTGCTTCAACCAGTACATCTAACTCGCTGGACTTTTCTTATCATAAAGATTCTTGATCTTATTCCATAGATCCCATGCACTCTGTGCTTTCTCAAATACATTATAATGTACCTGTTCAGTGAGAGACAATACAATCGTGGACTTGCATAGCTCATCAAGTTCAAGCCAATCGTCATTGTCCATAGTTTCAGGCTGCTCCCCACTCAACCGAAGTGGCTTAATTTGAGATTTCTGCACCAAGACCTGCCAAATTTGACTCTTCCAATAAGAGTAGTTGGTACCATCCAACTTTGTGATGTTAAATATGGCATTATCAGTCGAAGAGGATGCCATAATGCAGGCTGGAAATGCACAAACAATGTAAAACTGCTGACTGTTTTACTACAGAAAAGGCCCAAAATCCACTGAAATGAGCTCCAAATGGCGAGAAAAGTGTGCCAAAAGATGTTGCCCACTTAGTACTAGGTGCGGTACACCAAATCAGGATATTTCAGCATAAAAAATACTGCTCAGTCCACAAATAAATGCTTGCTGTAATAAATTTCAGAATTGCAATAATGAAAGCAAACTGTCCCAAAACTAGATCTAATGTCAACTAAACAATGCTAGCTCCAAAGCCGGCATAAAGAGGACAAAGAAAAGCCAAATGATAGTGAAAATACATGAGCATAACACCAAGAGATGTCAAATAGCATCTGCCAGTAAGAGGCACACCTCAGACAATCTAGGCAAAATATAGAACCAACTGCCAAAACCTGACACAAATAGGTGTCTGCTCAAAAGAAAGCGGATCCAAAATTGAGACTCAGCTCATAAGCATCCTCTGAACCAAGACATATACTCAATGCAACATCCAATTGTTGGAGTATAATCCCAAAGTCACAATACATCCATAACTGCTCAATGACATAGACTGCTCCAATAGCATGTAATCCCTGCTCAAGGTCAAGTAAGCATGCAAGATGCTCCCACTGGCACAAAAGGCGTACAATCGAGTTAAGGGCTCAAGCAACCCAAGACAAAGTACCAGTGACAAGTGACCAAGTCAATGCGTCATACGCTTCCCAAGAGCATGACATACATGAAGCAACTGATGTAGCAACCACTAAGCAAGACATAATCCCAATGGCAAGATCTCTGTCAAGTCAATACATCCAGTAGCAAGCCAAAGTCAATATCCTTGTGAGTTGGAAGTGCTCAAAACATCCAAATCGGAGCTCCAAAATATCTGTCAAGCATGGATGAACTAAGAGGCATCAACCACGGACCAAATCATGTAATCCATAGAGCTTATCTGTCAAGTACAGACAATAGGCATAAGCGGCCCAAACGCCAGTCAAGTCAACCAAACTGCCAATGACAAACCAATAACAACGGAGCAAATGCGATGCTCAAAAGCATTCCGGAATCACGATCATGAGTTCGAAGTCGATCCCCAAAGTGTAATACATCATGACATAACCCATAGCATACATCCAGTATCAATAGAGAAGCAACACATGTGACAAATGAGCTTCAGCCCCCTCATATATAGCAGCTCTAAACAGTCCAAAACTGTCAATTTCCAGCCCAAAAACAATACCAAATCATGGGCAAATCGAATGCATACATTCCCAAGACATTAGGCATCATGTAGACCGCATACGGGCATCAAACAAGGTAATCGGAGTAGAGTATAAGCATCAAATGCCAATGCCAAGTGTGGCTGCCCTGTTTCCAACACTGTATAACAGTAAATAATAGTCCCAAATCAGCCAATATTTAAGACCAAAATCATGGCATAATCATGTGCATACATTCCCAAGACATTCGGGCATCAAGTAGACCGCATACGGGCATCAAATAGCACAACTAGAATGGAGTGTAAGCAACAAATGCTAATGCCAATGTTGCTGCCCTGTTTTCAGCCTGTTATGACAATTTATGATAGTCCCAAATCTGAAGAAAACAGCCCCGAATGATCAAGACCAATGCCCAAAGCTTGAATGACATCAAACATGAAGTCTAATAGCCCTCTTGATCAAGGTAGAGAGCAAGAAGCAATGGCCAAGTGTGGAGCTGAAGTAGACGAGTGCTAACAGCCTGAAAAAAAAATGGTGTAATCTGCCCTATTGGTGCTGAACTTACTGCTACTCCACATGGGCTGAAAAGGGGGTAATGGGGGGCTCAAGAAGGGCCTATCAAAGGCCTATGACAAGCCTCTTTGAGCCTTGATAGGTGTAAGGCACAATATGAGGAGAATAAGCTTCAAGGGTTTGAAGCCATGGTTTCCCTTGTTGTTTGCAACCTGTAGACTGAAATAAAACCCTGAAAGAATGATCAAATACCTCATTATCAATGCCTTGAAGGTGTTGAGATATCGAGCTCCACTCCTGATACGCCAGGGTGACCGTTGTGTATTTATGTCACCGACTTGTCAGTTGCAGACGCGGTTGGTACACCGCCCATGAATAATAGCTACATGATAGCTATCCTTATCTACTCTAGTTCGTGGCTCAGTTAGTATGCCACCTTAGTTAGTTGAGTTTGGTTTGAGACCCATATATAGGGTTCTTCTATTTCTTTGTAAGTGAGTTCTTTTGGCTTACACAACTAAGAAGAGGAAAACTGTTTTCAGCCTCCACCTCTATGTGTATTCCCCCATTGTGCAAGCAAGAAAGCTACAAGTGAGACTCCTTCCTTCTCTCCCACAATCTTGACATGGTATCAGAGCCTTGTTCGTGGTAAGGAGCTCAAGAAAGCAAGCCAAGCTCGCGGTGTTCTAGTAAGAGGAGCAGTATTTCTTTCATTTTCTGTTTTGGGAGCAGATCTCTGCAGGTAGCACAGCCGAAAAGTGCAGCAGTGCATTGTCTCAGGTTGAGACGCCCTTCACGATGAAGCAAGAGGGCAATATATGCTACGGGCAGGGGCTTTAGCCTTCGGCGACCTTGTTTTTTTTATTTGAGGCCATTTCGGGGCCTGTTTTGGAGGCGGAAGTTTTCTCCACGCACTCAGGAAAATGCCCAGTTTTATGCTGTGCAGCCACTGTTCTACAGATCGGTGAAAAGTTACTGTAGAAATTGCATCGTATGCTTGTGCGTAGAGACATTGGGAGTTACAGAATCATCCTTGTTGCTTGTTGATGCAAAATCGTCACTAGGAAGTGACTGTGTGGTCAAATACCACTTTCGTCAGTTTTGCAGATTTGCCTTTGTGAGGCTGAAGCTGTGCTCTTTGCAGTGACAGAATTTTTTGCAGTGTTCTGTAATGGCGTCTGATTCTCTCTCACAGATTGTCACTGAAAAGCTTGACAAGAATAACTTCCAAGCATGGAAGTTTAGAATGACGAATTTCCTTATGGAAAAAGGATATTGGGAATTTTTTTGCAGGAAATGAAGAAGAACCAGTTCTTCCTGATGTTCCCAATCAACAGCAAATGCAGGCATTTAAAGCATGGCACGAGAGAGCCAGGAAAGTTATATACTGGCTGTCTATCAACATTTCAGACTCTATGATTGTGCATATTCAAGATGCAAGTACGCCAAAGGAGGCATGGGATACTTTGTCAAAAATGTATAGCACAAATACGCAAGCCAGGAAAATGCAGCTCAAGCAAGAGTTGCATAATGTGCAAAGAGAAAATATGAGCATCAATGACTATCACATGAAGGTGAAGAAGATTGCAGATGCACTTGCTTCCATTGGGTCGCCAGTGGAAGATGATGATTTAGTTTCTATGACCTTGAATGGTCTAGGAAAGGATTATGCATAGTTCCAAACATCCATTTCCGTCCGTGAAAGATTTCCTGATTTTGAGGAGTTGATTGCTCTTCTAATTTCTGAGGAGCAGAGAAATGGTGGTGCATCTTCTTCAGGAGGAACTTCAAAAGAAGCTGTCTTCTACTCAAATGCTGGAAGAGGTAGAGGCAGAGGTAGAGAAGGCCGATATGGATGCCGTGGTAGAAATCAGAATATGCAGCAAACTCAAGAAAATCAGTCCTATGGAGGAGGACGTGGTAACTCTAGAGGCAAGGGGAGCCAAAGAGGTCGTGGTGGATGGCAAAGAGGCCAAAATGCAAACAGTAATGTTGAATGCTACTACTGTGGTAAAATGGGTCATATGGCTAAAGACTGCTATAAAAAGTAGAATGACATCATGAATGGAAAACTGTAACAAGGGAATTATGCATCTTCTAGTAGACAGGGTGATGACAGAAATGAGCACTTGTTTATGGTGCAGCACATGAACAATTCTGTGACAAGTGCAGAAGAAAGCAATGATGTATGGTATGTTGACTCAGGTGCATCAAACCACATGACAGGTCATGCAGAATGGATGGAGGATGTAAGAAAAACGGAAAAACCAGGATTTATGGAGACTGGTGATGATACTGCACATCCTATTATGTAGATTGGAAAAATTCCTTTGTCTATGCAGGATGGGAAAAAGAAATACATGTCCGATGTATTTCATGTCTCGAATATCACCAAGAATCTGGTTTCTGTTGGTCAAATGGTTGAGCAGGGCTTGTAGGTCAGATTTAATCCTCATGGATGCTTTGTTGAGGATATGAAAAATAGAGGTCACTTGATAGCAAAAGAAAAGAAGAAGGGTAGAATGTTTACATTGGATGCAGACATGTCTGAATTGAGTGCAACAATGTTTGCACATGGGATGGGTGTAGTTGCAGATATTGATATCTGGCATAAATGCATTGGTCATGTTAATGTACAGCGACTTAAATCAATGCAGGCCCAAAATATTGTTGCAGGTTTGCCTAAATTCAAGGTTGCAGAAATGCATAAGGTATGTGAAGCCTGTCAGTTTGGAAAACAGGCAAGGAAACCATTTCCTAGACATGTTCAAGAGAGTGAAAAGCCATTGGAATTAATCCACTCTGATGTGTGGACTACTAAAGCTGCATCTCTTGGAGGCTGTCATTATTTTGTCAGTTTTATTGATGACTATAGCAGAAAAGTTTGGGTGTATTTTATGAAAAAGAAAAGTGAAGTTTTTGGGCATTTCAAAACCCTTAAAGCTATGGTTGAAAAAGAAATAGGCCTGCAAATAAAATGCCTAAGGTCAGATGGAGGGGGAGAGTACCTCTCAAATGAGTTTGCAAGGTTCCTGCAGGAGCATGACATAAAGCAACAATATTCATGCAGTCATACCCCACAACAAAATGGAATTGCAGAAAGAAAAAATAGGCATATTGGAGAGGTATCTCGTGCCATGCTCAATGAAAAAGACTTGCCAAATTTTTATTGAACTGAAGCAGTTGCTACAGCAGTCTACATAATGAACAGGACTCCCACTGCAGCAATACATGGAATGACTCCAGAGGAGAGGTATACTGGTAGGAAACCAGATATTTCTCATTTGAAAATTTTTTGTTGCATTGCCTATGTACATGTACCAGATGAGTTGAGATCCAAGTTGGATCCAAAAGCTGAGAAGTGCATCTTTATTGGTTACTCTCTGCAGCAAAAAGGGTATAGATGCTATAACCCTTCTACTCGTAAGTTTACAGTGAGCAGAGATGTTGTTTTTTATGAGATGAGTAGCTGGTATAAACCAGTAAATGTGATTGATGATGTAGATGCACAAAATGGTAATGCTGAACAGAATTCACAGCAACAGTCACAAAATATTAGTGGACCTGGAGCATCCTCTAGTAGTGGTTCACATTCTTCGCCATGGACAAGCAGATTGAGATCAGGAGAATCTTCTCAAAGTAATGTAGATAGTGGTATGCAGGTATTACGAAAAGGAAAAGAGAAGGTTGATCAGCCCATGTTTGATGTGAATGCAGGTCACTCTTATGTGGATGGTGAATCCAGTGGCTCAGAACAGAGCATTGATGATGAGTTGGGTATTCCTTCTATTGTTACACCTGGAGTAAGGAAGACCAGGGATGTTTTGAGAGCACCTGGGAGTGAACCTACTTTGCGCAGGTCTACGAGAGCTAGGTGTCTTGTGGATAGGCTGAAATATGATGGATTTACAGCCATTCACTATGCATATATGGTCAAAGTGATACAGGAACCAGAACCCACTTCTTTTGAGCAAGCCATGGGAAAAGAAAAATGGGAGAAAGCCGTGGATGAAGAAATGGATGCCTTGGAAGCAAATGCTACATGGGAATTGATACCTTTGCCTAAAGGTAAAAATGTAATTGGCTGTAAGTGGGTTTATAAGGTGAAGCACAATGCAGATGGTTCTGTGAATAGATACAAGGCAAGATTAGTAGTCAAGGGGTATGCACAAACATATGGCATTGACTATGAAGAAACATTCAGTCCGGTTGCAAGGATGGCAACCGTAAGAGCATTCATTGCTATGGCTGCATCGAAGGGATGGTCTTTACATCAGATGGATGTAAAGAATGCCTTCTTGCATGGTGATTTGCAAGAAGAGGTCTATATGGAGCAGCCACTAGGTTATGTGCATGCTGTTCATCCTAAGTTTGTTTGCAGGTTGAAGAAAGCCTTGTATGGCTTGAAGCAAGCACCTAGAGCATGGTCTGACAAGATAGGACAGTATCTTGTCAGTATTGGCTTTCAGATTTCCAAGGCAGATTTCTCACTTTATGTGAGAAAAACAGAGAAAGGTATTATGCTACTTGTCATTTATGTTGATGATTTGATTATGACAGGTGACAGTGATGAAGATATCCTTCATGTGAAAATGCTATTGAAGTAGAAGTTTGAGATGAAGGATTTGGGAGAGCTGCGTTATTTCTTGGGCATTGAGGTGATTAGATCACCAAGTAGGATACAGCTCTTGCAGAGGTAGTATGGATTGGACATGCTTTCCAAATATGGGATGACAGGCTGTAAGCCTATTTCGGTTCCTTTGGAGCAGAATGTGAAGCTGAGCACAGATGCAAGTGAGCTTCTAGAAGACCCTAGTATGTACAGACACATAGTAGGAAGTTTGATTTATATGACTATTACTAGGCCAGATTTGAGCTATGTTGTTGGATTGGTAAGTCAGTTTATGCAGGCTCCAAGGAAACCACATTTGGATGCGGCTAGACGCATACTCAGGTATGTGAAGTCCACATTGCAGTATGGACTATTTTATGAGACTAGGGTTCAGATACAGTTGCATGGATATAATGATGCTGATTGGGCTGGTAGCATTTCTGATAGACGATCTACCAGTGGGGATATGTGTTCTCTTTTGGGAGTGCTGCAGTCACTTGGAGCAGCAAGAAATAGCCTACAGTTGCCTTGTCGAGCACAGAGGCTGAGTACAGGGGTGCAGCAATGGCTGCATGTGAGGTAGCTTGGTTGCATAAGCTACTTTATGATATGCATCAGTCTCTACAGATGGGCCAGTTGTCATTTATTGTGACAACATGAGTAGCATACACTTGGCAAATAACCCAGTCTATCATGCTAGAACAAAGCACATTGGGGTGCATTATCACTATGTGCGAGAGAGGGTTTTACTAGGTCTTATTGATCTAGTTTATGTCAGCACAGAGGATCAGGTAGCTGGCATATTCACGAAGGCATTGGGCGCAGAGAAGCTGCGCAAGTTCAGAGACCTGCTTGGTGTGCAGGAATTGGGATTGAGCTCGAGGGGGAGTGTTGAGATATCGAGCTCCACTCGTGATACGCTAGGGTGACCGTTGTGTATTTATGTCACCGACTTGTCAGTTGCAGACGCGGTTGATACACCGCCCATGAATAATAGCTACATGATAGCTATCCTTATCTACTCTAGTTCATGGCTCAGTTAGTATGCCACCTTAGTTAGTTGAGTTTGGTTTGAGACCCATATATAGGGTTCTTCTATTTCTTTGTAAGTGAGTTCTTTTGGCTTACACAACTAAGAATATGAAAATTGTTTTCAGCCTCCACCTCTGTGTGTATTCCCCCATTGTGCAAGCAAGAAAGCTACAAGTGAGACTCCTTCCTTCTCTCCCACAATCTTGACAGAAGGTGCCTCAATAGGCCGGGAAGGTGCTCGGGAAGCCAGGGAGTGACGGGAGCTCGGGGAGATCGGATATGGCTGCCGAGATGGAGATCCAATGCGTGAAGGGAGTCGATGCGAAGGTAGAGAAGCACCGAGTCGAGCTCGAGCAAGAGGAAGCCAAGCTCTGATACCAGTTAAAAGGTGAGAAGGATCGAAGCTTGCACACGAGCTATGGTGGGAGAGTAAGAGCAAGAAAGAGAGAGACAAGAAATGGGAACTCAAACAGTCACAATGTGTGATCGGGCCTTCCTTTATTTACTAGTCACTAAAAAATGAATGTAAAGAATAAAGTGACGTGACGGGCGCCCGCCACCTGTAGTGTGCAGTGACGGGTACTGTCAGTGTAGTAATACACGGGGAGGCACGGCGGAGGCGCCTTTACCCCAACATGTCTAATAGTTGGTTTGTGAAAGGAATAGGAAAATGATCATTCTTTGTCTTGGAATTCATCTTGTGAAAGTCCACACATATTCGCAGCTTTTCATTCTTCTTGGATACTGCCACAATGGGCAAAACCCATTCGCTATCAGCCACTAGATAGATAAACTCAACTTTAAGAAGCTTTAACAACTTTTCTTTCACTAGGACCAAGTAATTTGGATTCATATGCCTCTATCTCTACCTTACACATTTGGCATCAAGATCTAGGTCGATGTGATGCTGGCATACCATGGGATCAATCCCCTTTAGATCTTTATATGACCATGCAAACACATCCAAGTTCTCCTTTAGTGGGTCATGTAAGATGGACAACTCATCTTTTGGAAGACTGATATCCACCTTTTAGTGCCATCTATATCCAAAAAGGTTAATTTCTTTAGATCTTCCACCTCGTGGATGAAGGTCCTGCGGATCGCTTCTAGGTATAAATCTGACTCCTTCAAGGGAGTAGCCTCATTGTTTGATGCTATGGCCATGCAACAGGGAGACCAATACATCCATATCTCTATCTCACTATAAGAAGTAATTTTTGAAGTCGTTCCCGGTTTAAGTAGAAGATATTTACCTATCGATAGAGATTTTTCTTCTTTCAGGAGTTGGCCGATAATAGTGCTTACTACTAGGGACCGTGCCTCTATTTTCGTGGGAAAGATCTATCTTTGGAGAAGTCTGTGAAGACTTGAGGTGGATCCATTACCTTTTTTGAGCCATACAACTTTACTACCACCTTGTTGGGTCCTCTACTTAGAGTCAAGGTTTCCTTGAACCAATGTGTTTGTGTTCTTGCTTCAAAGAGCCATGGTCTTCTCACCAAAGGATATGAGGTCTCATAGGAATTTGGTTTTACCACCAGATAGGTTAGCTAATGGACTCATCCTATGAGAGTTGTCTTCACATATGGGAGAATGCCCAAAGGCTTAGTTCTACTTTGGGCTATGCCAATCAGATAAGCTATAGTGTAGGCTACATACCTTGCAAGCCTAGATCCTTCACTGTCACATTCGTCATTATGTTCATTGATGAGCCTATATCAATCCATGCATCCACAATAAAACATCTTTCAATCCAAATGCCAATCTATTGGGTACTAGGATCCAAGAAATCATTAGCCACATCCACTTCTTTCATAGGCTTTGAAGCTTTACTAGACTCAGAGGCAGCTATGGGAGCAATGTTTAGGTCACATCTTCTTGCCAGTTTACTATTAATTTTCTTTCAGCACAACTACGGGATAGCATTAGTAATTATTGAGATGTCAGGTTTTGTTTGAAGGTATCTAGGTCTTTGACCAAGTCATACTGTTTAATGGGATCCACGGGCTTCTCCAGCTGACTAGGAAATGGGGCAACACCCACTTTCATCTTTCCTCTTTCTTTTAGAAGTGGTAACATCTGCACTTCTTCAAGTACTAGAAGAACTTCTACATCCTTGATCTCTTGGATCTTTGGTCTTGCTTTTGTAATTGTCTTTGTATATTGTTCTATTATGTACTATTCTGTTTCTCCTTTGGTAGATTAAACTTCACCGTCTTGGTAGAGGGAACGTAAACCATGGATTCTCTTTTCTTGGCATGCATTATTGTGTCAACTTCCAATTTTACCAAATTGGAGGTAGGTTCTTGGGTCTTCTTTTGATTATCAGTGGTGTTGGCTTTCCTAGGAGCTACACTAGGACAACTTTTGTAGTGTGGCCTTCTCCTTTGCATTGACTACATAAGGGCTTATAATCCATGGCCCTTCTATGGTTTGGACAATTTGGTGAGGTATGTTCCTTTTCTCCACATCTGTAATACTCCACTTCTCATCTCTGACCATCGCCAAACTATCGTCCTTTGTAACTTTGAGAACTTGAAATGAGGACCGGACTCTCTAGGCTTGGATCTGATATCTTGGGTTGTCATCTAAGATTCCAAAAAATTAATTCTTGCTTCTTCGTCTTTCTTCCTTTGCTTGTGCATCTCCTTTTTCAAAGAGAAAATATCCTTTGGATGGTTCTTTCTTAAATAGTTTGAATAGAAGGCTCCAGGGATGATTGTTTTTCGGGTACATTCAGTGGCTAAATATCCTACCTAATGGTACTTTCTACACCATATATTAGATCGCATCACATCTTTTCCACCTACTGCAGGGTTAGATATGTTAGTGGTATTTACCTTTAGTGTCTGTAGCTATTCTATAATCACATCCATCAATTCTTTCTCGATGCTTGCAACAAAATTGGACAAATACCTCTTCAAATTTTCTCCTCTTGGAGTACTCACAATAGGGTTTTGCGAAGTCTCTATAATCATTGCATAGATTAGTTGGGTTGATCTAGAGGGTCCTTTCTTCTAATTCAAATTCATAGTTCCTATTGAGATTGGTGGTTACTGATTCTAGTTGGTAGGATTCCACTATTGTTATTGAGTTGCCATTAGGGGAAACTATTTAAGGCCACTGTTGTTGTGGTTGAACCATCATTTGAGGTAATGTTGTCTATGGTGGCTACTGTGGATTCAATGCATTGTACTGTGGTATTGTTTGCATTTGAGGGTAGAGATAGGGAATAGTCCCTAGGACTACATTTGGTGGATATATCATTCTTGGCATGGGGTGAGGGAAGACTTCTCTTGCACCTTCCACTGTAGCTTGCAAGCTAACTGGTCTTCTCAACTCCACAAACTAATGAACTTTTGGTTGTAGGCCTCTAAGAAAAACTCCCTTCTAGATGCCTTCATCCAAGTGATGGTTGGTCCATGTCTTCAGTATGGATAGAGACATATGCTTCATTCACTTAAGTTCATGAAGTTCTCTCGCATCCACTCTTCAAAACCTTCATGCTTGAATTTAGTGAGGAAGGTCACCTTCAGGTCATCCCATGTGCCAAAAGTTCCTGTTGGTTGTCTCTCATACCATTGAAATGCCATGCCTTTGAAAGTGGCGGGGAATAACACCAACCAATGCTTCGGGGTTCTAGCATTGTTGGCTACACATGCTACCATGAACTCAACTATATGAAGATCAGGGTCTTCATTTTACTCTTCCTTAAATATTGGCAACAAGACTACATTTGTCGCTAGCTTGCCATCCATGTTTAAAAAAAACAACAAACAAACAAAACAAAAATAAAATAAAAAATAAAAAAACAAACACCCACTTTACATTTTTAAACAAAAAATTTTAAAAAACACATAAACACCACAAAACAAATCGAATTTCAATTTTGTACAAAAAAAACAAAAATAAAAAAGTAACCCACCCAACATAACTTTAACCCAAACAAAATAAATAAACCCCCACCACCACAAGGCACAATTTCTTTAGGACGAAGACTTAAGCGAAGTGGGCATTCCATTATTGATCAGATTGCCTCTAAGACAAGAGCCTAAGCCTGTGTCCATTACTTTTGAGTGCTTCCTAGCTTTTCCATGCAGTCAGAGGGTTTTGCCAAAGGGGGGCAAAAAGCACATGGGAACACATCAACTACAATGGGTGATAGCACCTTCTGAACCTCCTACGCTTGTGATTCAGCATCTTCCCCTTCAAGTCCATGATTATTCTATTTTGCTAGATGCTAATTGCATTTGTAAGTTTGGTTTTCATCTTTTTGTGGACCTGAAGTTCCCTCTAGTGGATGAAAGACTTTATTACTCTTTTTTGAAAACTTACAAGAACCATTCAAGCTTGGTTTATGGCCATTATTTCTATTTATCCCTTGTCACTGTTATAACAAGGCCATGTTCCTACCCTTTGCAACTTCCCCTATGCCTAGTGGTAATCATTTTTTATCCCACCACTATTGAAATTATTGCCCTATTGCGTAGAAGGAGACCTCTATTCCTTTGGTAGCGAATAAGGTTATCACCAATTCAGGAGTATCATTGGTACATATCTGCTCTCCCCTATGGAAGCAATTATGCCAATTCCTCCAAGACCCAATTTATGCTAGCCAATTTATATCCGTCAATTTATGTCGAGCAAGCTTGCATCTAAGTGCTTGTCCAAGGAACTATTCATTGTATTTGTCAGAATCCTTGAGGGGGTTAAGTTTAACTAGACAACATTTCTCTTGGCTAAAATGGATAAGCACTTTCAATTTATAAAAAAGGGTCAACTGAGTACTGTTTCTTATGGGGATTTTCTTCAAAAAACAATTCAACTGGCACCGACCCCAAGTGGCATTCTTGTGCTTGATCCCGCCCCACTTCCTCAACAGTCTTCTCCTTTTGTTCCTTCTCCTCCTCCTATGTAACCCAACTCAAATTCAATAGATGTGCCCCCCTATCACGTTGATTCATAAGAAGTGCCACACACACGGTCCTCTTGATCCTGTCCCTATTCCATTGCCTTTGATACATACTCTGATACTTGAGGTGTTTAGCGCCTCCCTTCCCCCATTCCTTGCATGTCCTAATTTGTTTGTGATACAACAGGAAGGTACACTAGACGATTCACAATTTCCTTCATCCCTCCAAACATTGATTATTGGCACCCTGTTTTCCCAACTCATATCAAATGTTCAAGTTATAATGGAAACAACTTTGACTTCTTGTCTTTAGACTATCTACACAAGAGTTTCTACATCTGTATAGCAAGACACTAGAAGATTTGGCTTTAGAAAGGTCTTCCCTAAGTTACATATATAAGCAAATGCAAGGAGCTAATATTTTAATGGATTCACAAAAAGCTACTATCAAAGAGTTGGAAGTTAAAGTTGCAAGCTTAGAGGCTAATAATGTGTCCCATTACTAAAGAGGAGGATGATGCTTTGGCAGATATGCTTACTTTCGCCATGAATCTCATTGTTTGTGTGAGGGTGAATTAAAATATGCCCAAGTGACTCTGGAATCTCAACAAAAGCATATTGATGAGTTGCAGTCTAAAATAGTTACCCCCTCTATTTCCCCTCCTGCACTTGCTATTATTTTTGTTTTGCCTTCTAAGGAGGATTTGGAGTATTTACGAAAACATGTTAGGTTGTGTGATATCTTTGCTACCAAGGTGGAAAAGTTATGGCATCATATGGATTGTGTCGAGAAGCTTTTACTCATTATAGTGAACTTGTCTCCCCTCCCCCCTCTTTTTGGCTTAAATATCATTAGTTGAGGTCGGTCTTATTTATCTCCCTGAGTAATGTGGATTTATAGCCTCCAGAGGATGGTTGGCTAGATCTTTGGTCAAGTGATTTTCTCAAATCAATGTTTGCCAGAGCCTTGGATGACATGATTTAATCTCAAGTTAGATTGATCTCTTTCATGTATATTAAAGGGGATTTGCAAATTCCAGACGAGGATTTGAAGTGGTCTACAAAATTTACATCAATGCAACATATCATGATGTAGAGGAATTGATTGGCATCCTCCTTTGGACAACACTATCCTGGGTCCACGTTGTCAATAGAGTACTTTTTATAAGTTCGATATGTAGCAGTTGCATGCTAAAGCGTTGCAACACATTGCTGATAATCCCTTGTTTATTGGGGAGTTGTTCCAAAATTTTAGATTTCATTGTTCTATTTATACTCATGATCCTCATGATCTTATTTTCTATTCCCTCATTACTTTTTGTCTTCCTTCTTATATTCATCTTCTTACTACTATTCTTGATTCCATAACTATTTTATATTCTACCCATGCTTTATCCTCTCATATTTCAATAGTTACTTCATGCCCTTTTATTGTTGCTGATCCTACTACCTCTTCTCCTCCTATAGATCCTTCTCTTGTTGTTCCTCCTATTCCTTCCACCTTTTGTTCTGAATCACTTCAAGCCTTTTTAGTATCTTTTCCTCCATTTCCAACATCATTATCCCCTTACACTTTTCCTCTTTTTATGATCTATCATATCACCTCTTCAATGTTCTACCCTCATTCCTATTCCACCTCCTACTGAATATGCCGATCTTCCACCTCAATATGTATTGGATACTCTTGGATTTGGTAATGACATCCTTTGTCGATGATCATGGACTTTTCATGATTTTGTGAACATGACACATATATAATTGGCCTCTCATTCATGGGTCGTCCTGGGAGACTTCCTCAGCATGTTTGAACTCCTGTATTAAATTTACTCATATGCATGCTCAATTTGAGGATATTTCTATACGTCTTGATGCACATTTTGCTGGTTTCTTGCCTTCATGCATCAACAATCCAATCTGAACACTCAGAAAACCATTCCAAATCTAACAATAAATCCTAATGAGAATGTGACTATTGCTCAAATAGATGTAAAGTACTACTTTGCAAAGGCTTTTTCTACCAAATTCATTACATTGTTGAAAAGGATGTATTATTTTCAATTCCTTCATAATGTACCTCTCCACATTATCGACGAGAGTAAAACCCTAGAACAACTAAAGCTCACGGGGGATTCACTAGTAGTAATAAGGAGATGTCACTTGCATGCAAGAAATATATGAAAATACCCCTTATCTACCCCCTATTTATGGGAACTTACCTTATAAAATGTACCTTCCTTCCCTTAAATAACCCCCCTCCCTTACACTCATGTGGTACCATACGGTAAACCCTAGTAGACCCCTCGGGCTCAAGCTTAGCATGAAGTTTAAGAAGAAATATCTTCATCCTAGATAACAGTAGTGTAGCTTTTGGATGTATCATCTTTTTAATGAAAATTCTCCTTCGTTTAGCTCTCCATTTTTGGAGATTGGTTCCATTTAGACACATCGTGGTATGTATATTACCTTTATCATGTAGAGACGATGAAGTTGTTGTTGAAGAAGATTGAAGTTGAATTTGATTAAAGCTTATTGGACATTCAAGTTAAAGATTGTATGGATGAATATGTGCTACAATGCAAAAAACTCTTATATCCTTTACTAATTTGTTTGATTCTAGTTTGACTGTTAAGAATTGATCTATACTTTACAATGTTTTCCTTTCGTCAATTTGTTTGCTAGATCCAAATTATTTTAAAGAATGGATGGAGTCGTGATTAGTTACTACCTATCAGATGATTGCTAATGAAGATACAATGATGAGAAAGTATTTTGATATTTTATTCTTTCGTGTTTCAAGGTTGCGTGGCGAGGACACTCCTTGATTAAGTGTTAGGATATGTTGAGGGTTGAACAATTGACTTTTTTTTGGTTAATTTTTGTTGTTTTTATGAGTTGAATGGTTGATTTTAAGGGTATATTGGATTGATTTTTTATGTATTGAAAGTGTTTTGGAATATGTTGGGATGGTTTGAGTTTGTTTGAGAAGTCATGATGATTCTTGGTTGAGAAATGATGTTATGATAAGCTCTATAATGAGTTTGTTTGGTTATGATAGGGTTTGTTTTGATCTATTTTCTTTATATTTGTGAGGTTGAGATTGTGAATGTCTTTTGAGGATTTATTGAGAGTATTTTGGATAGTTTGAAGTGGTTTTAGTTGAAGTTGTATGGTCTTTATGCCTTCTATTGATCCTCTGTAGTATTCTATTGAGCATCTGCAAAGCCATTGTCTCTATTATGTTTACTTTTGTGAATGTTTTGATGGATGGATATTTAGCTTGGGGATGATTTTGAATCTTGAAAAGGAAAAATGCAAGTTCAAAATAGCTCAAAGAAGTAGAGGAAGTAGCTGAAGAAGACTTGAAGTGAAGACTACAGTGACAGTGACAGTAGTGAGCTCTCAAGGGATACTGTATTGGCTTTGGTGACTCTTCATATCAGACATACCTCTTGGAAGGGAATATCCACAACCAAGAGAGTGTTATTAAGGATTATTGATTATAATTCCAATGTACTATTGAGTGAGAATATGTGTGACAAAGATAGAGTATGAGAGATAGTCATTTCTATACTAAAAAACAGTGTATCTATATGACAGATTATTAGAAGACTTTGAAAACATTGAAGATGAATACTATGTGATGAAATATTATTCAAAGTGGAGCATTGTTTTGTGTTTTTGTGCTCCTTTTATGGATTCTAAGAAGATTATGAAGAAATATGATCAATTTTGTTAAAGATAAAGCCATAGGAGATTCTTTATATGATGCTCCATGAAGATTTGTTATGCATGGTGTTCTTTTTTATGTTGTGGTTACATAAAGGATGAAAATAAGCTTGTTGATGAATACAAGTTAGATTTTCACTAAAATATACATGCAATATACCAATGTTCAAAGGGATACAAATGTTCATTAAAAAAGGTTTAGGTGTCTCTACAAATTCGTCGAAGCTTGCATCACTATTTTTGTTGCTATTTGCATCGCAAATTGTGTTGCAAAAGTGATGCAAATTGCAACACAAATAGCGATACTTTGTGATGCAAATAGCAATGCCGATAGTCACAATTGTAGTAAATTAGTGACTCAAACAGTGACTATTACAAGGGAAAAAAATTTGGTGGTAGGTGTAATGAAAGCAATCAACCATGGAATGAAATCTAACTGAAATTGAAAATTAACTAAGCTACAACAAAGAATTAACAAATCTGTTGCACCAAGACATCCTCATCATGTATTAATGGTTGGGAATTCAAGAATACATGACGGCCATGGCTGAGTGCTTCATAGGCTAGAAGAAGCTAACTCTAAGAAAATGGTAAAGCCAAGATTATTGAATGATCAAAAGATGTCTTGCCTTTGGCCTCTAATCCCTTTTATTCTAACCCTCTTCCAAACTTAAGGGATGTTCACACATGTACACATAGGCTAAAGCCAAATTTACAAAGGCTGGAATTAATCCAAGGTGCAAATATTAATGTTGTATTTTTCCTTCATGACAAACCATCCCTTCCTGAATATGGTTTTGTCCTCAAAACCAAGAAGTAATGGCCTAAATCCAAGTCAAGAATGATAGTAATCATGCCCATTTATCTTCCAAATGATAAGAAAGCACTGTCCATGAAAAGAAGACCTTTTGCATGCCAAACTGTGAGAAAATTGGCTGCTGTCCAGACAGGGCTGATTCACTAAAACTGCCATAACTTTTGATATATTGGTCCAAATAAGGCGTATGAGGTGTGAAAACGAAGTATACACTCCCAAGCATCACCCCATAACATCAGAATCAAATTTTGATGAAGTCAGGACAGTTTTATTGTCTGCAGAAATTTCATACAGCAAGCTGACTCTGCACAGTCACTACATACTGCATCATATATCATCCTGTAATAACCAAGGAAAGTTACTGACATAAGTGGATGGTTGCCAAGAAGACTCTTCAATGGGCAATTTCTTCCACTTAATGAGATACTCAATGAGAGTACGATTTCTGAGAACTTTCTCTCTCTTTCCAATAATGCTTTCAGGTTCATATATGATCAGTCCTGCCTCATCCAATGGTGGTAATTCTTCCAATACTTGTACATCAGGCCCAACATACTTCTTCAGCTGTGAAATATGGAATACATCATGTATTCTAGTGGAGGATGGTAGCTGAAGTTTATAAGCAAGCTCTCCAATTTTGTCCAAAATCAAATATGGTCCATAAAACCTATGAGCAAGCTTGTTATTCCCACCCTTTAATGAAGCATAATGCGTCTTGGGCACTTTGAGAAATACCCAATCTCCAACCTTGAAGTCTAAATGTCTTCTTTTCTCATCAGCATAGACCTTCATTACGTCTTGTGCTTTCCTTATGCTGTCCTTGCATTGCCTCATGAGCAACTCCATTCTTTCCAACTCTTCCTTTGCTTGTGGGTTGATGTCTTCATGGAATAAAACTGATGGAAGTTGGACTTTATACCCATAAAGAGCTTCAAACGGAGACATCCCAATGCTCATGTGATGCGTGTTATTATAGCAAAATTCAGCAAGGTGGATCCAACGATCCCATGAAGCTTGTGTGTCATGACAATAATGCCTAAGGTACACTTCCACCCAATGATTGACTCTCTCCGTTTGCCCATCAGTCTAAGGGTGATAGGCCGTGCTAGGAGTGAGGAAAGTACCCATAGAGGAGAATAGACTTTTCCAAAAGTTGCCCATAAACTTCGAATCACGGTCTGATACTATTCTCATAGGCATACCATGTAGTTTGAACATACCTTCCATAAATTGCTCGGCTACTTGCCTTGAAGTGTGTCCCATAGAGGTAGTGGTGCCATTTCTTGATTGCATGTAAAATAGCAAGCATCTCCTACTCATAAACATGCATCTCTCTCTCTTTGTCATCAAATTTTCTGCTCTCAAATGCAATGACGCCATGCTCCTGTACCAAAACTGCTCCCAAACCTCTACCACTGGCATTTGCATAAATGGTAAAAGTCTTGGAGAAATCAGGGCAAACTAGTATGGGTGCTAAAACAAGCAATTGCTTCAGCTCATTAAAGCTCTTGTCAGTGATCTCATCCCAAAAGAAGGCTTCTTTTTTCAGCCGATCAGTAAGAGGAGCTGCAACATGAGCATAGTTCTTCATAAACCGTCGGTAAAAATATGACAACCCAAGGAAACCTCTTAATGAAGTGGCATTGGTTGATGTAGGCCATTCTTTAACGCACTGAACCTTCTTAGGATCCACTTTGATTCCATCTTCTCCCACTATATGACCCAAGTATTCAACTTCTTTTGTTATAAAAGAGCATTTAGTGGCCTTGGCAAACAGTTTGTGTATCCTCAATATGTCAAAGACCTCTTTTACATGCTGCAAATGGTCTTCTTTATTCTTGCTATAGATTAAAATGTCATCAAAGAATACCAAAACTATTTTAAAGAGCAATGGCTGAAGTATCTTATTCATGAGAGACTGGAATGTGGCTGGAGCATTTGATAACCCAAAAGGCATAACCATAAACTGATAAAGACCCCTCTCCGTCCTGAAGGCTGTTTTGAATTCATCCCCTTCCTTCATGCGTATTTGATGATATCCCGATCTCAAGTCAATTTTTGAGAACACCTTGGCATCCTTCAATTCATCTAAGAGATCATCTATTCTAGGTATTGGATACCTATTCTTGATAGTGACCTTGTTGAGATCGCGATAATCAATGCACATTCGAAAGGAGCCATCTTTCTTCTTCACAAGAAGGACTGGAGAAGCAAAAGGTGATTGGCTTGCCTTAATGAGACCCATTTCCAAAAGCTCTTTGACTTGGCGTTCTACCTCTTCTCTTTCCACTTTGGAGAGGCGATATGGTGGTTTGTTGATGGGCTTTGTATTGGGCAGCAAGTCAATGGGATGATCTACTTCTCTTTTGGGAGGAAGAGAGGTAGGTGGCTGAAAAATATCATCATATTCTTTCAGCAATTTACAAAGACATGGGTCCATATTGTTGGTAGGAGAAGAGGGCTGATCCTCTTCAATCTTGGAAAGAAGAATGGTGAACATACATGCCTTTGCATTTATCTCTTTCTTAACCTTCTTGGGACTGATCATCTCCATTCTTTTCTTTTGAGTTCCATGTAGTGTTACTTGTTGTCCACACCATTTAAACTCCATTTCCATGTTGTTGAGATCCATGGTAAATCTGCCCAAAGATTTCAGCTAGTTGCAGCCAAGTATTATATCAATGGGACCCATTTCTAATGCAATTAGGCTCACTGATGTAGTGCACAATGGGGAAAGGGTGATAGGTACATTTGGACAGCATTGATTGCTCATCTCAAAATTTCCATTTGCCACTTGGATTTTGAGTGATGTAGGCATTTCATGCGTATTCAATTTCAGCCCATTGAGTGACTTAGCATTAATGAAGCTATGTGTACTTCCTATATCTATGAGTATATGAGCGGTCCTTCCCTTGATTTGACCTTTAAGGCGTAGGGTATTATCCCCTCTTGAACCACTCCATGCATCACTTGATATGGCACATAGCGATGGATGTAAATCAGTCCATGAATCATCCAAATAATGACCACCCGGGTCGAAAGGAAACCCATCCATCGGATCATAGAACTCATCATGACCATTCTCTTCATTTTCATGCGCCTCTTCTTGAGTTGTTGTGACATCAAGCTGAGCCAAGATTCCTTCAATAGATTCAACATCGGAATCATCCTCGATGATCATGCTAATCTTCATATTTTTGGCCTTGCATTTGGACTTATGATCGGGTGACCATTTCTCTCCACATTTGTAGCATAGACCTTTAGCATACATATCTTTTAGCTTGTCATTCGATACATGTTTGCCTTGAGTAGGGGCTGAAGTTTTGGCATTTATATCAGTCCTCTTTCCATCAAATCTATTTTCAGCATTAGGTCTGAAATTACTGCTTTGTTTTGACCCAAACACAGTAGGAAAAGTGGGTATCTTGCTGTAGGTATTGCTGAAAGTATTTGATGGCTTCCCAATATGCTGAAAATCAGTTTTAGCATGCCCATAATGGCCTGATGTCCTTGGGAACTGCGTAGGCTGAAAAGAATGCCCTGTTTTTGGCTGAAAACCCTTGTATTTCTGCCCATAACGTTCAGCCAATTGAATGGCAGCTTGTAGGGATGTAGGATTCATGGCTCCAACTTCAGAAGAAAGAATAGGTTCCAAACCAAATATGTATTTATTCAACTTGGCACTATCGGAAACCCCATGAACATACATTGAGAGGTTCAAAAACTGATTTGAGTACTCTCTAACTGAGAGACCACGTTGCTCAAGTGCATACCACTTTTTCTCTAACAGCTCTTCTTCAATAGGAGAAACAAAGACTTCAATCATAGCATTTTTCAATGCGTCCCAAGACAAGAATTCATGTCCCATCCTCGCCATATATCTCCACCAAGTGTGAGCGTAGCCTTCTAGATGAAGGGCTGCAAATTTTACTTTGGCATTCTCGGGCCTTGGGTAAAGGGAAAAATACATCTCTAACTTGTCAAACCACTCCTCCAACTCCGTGGGTGAAGGGTTCTCTCCCTTAAAGTTTGAGATAATTATTTTCTCCTTGTACTCTCTCTCGTATTGAGGAGGTTGTCCATTAGGGTGCTGCTGCCCACTATGGTGTTGTGGCCCAAAAGAATTGCCAAAAGGTCCTTGCCTAGGATATTCATTATTTCCATGCCCTTGCGCATAAGGAGTTTGCTGTCCATAATGCATACCATGACTTTGTGGCTGGAAACAATGTCCTTGAGGCTGAAAGTATGTGTTGCTCACATTGGGGGGTTGTCCATGCATAGGTGAGCTAAAAGGTGGTTGCTGCCCATTATTTTGCTGATTCCAACCATGATTTAACATGGGACTTGGCCTATTGGGCTGCACTTGAGTAGAGAAATTATGTTGTGGCTGTCCAAAAGCATTTGGGGCTGAATTCACATGTCCATGTGGCTGCCCATAAGAGTTTGGGACTTAATTAACATGCCCTTGCTCATAGCCACCAACATTTGCTTGAGGGTAAAATTGCTTGTAGAAAGAGTTGTACCCATGGATGTCTTCATCATGCTTTGAGTTTGTTTGCACTTTCTCTTGAAGATCCTGCCCATGTGGCTGAAAGTGACCCTTTTGTTGATGAACAAAATCCTTAGCTTTAGATGACTCTCCAACTTCAAATTGACCTACCACCTTAGGAGTAGGTGGTTTAGGTGATTCTTCGACCCTATGAGGATGTGGGATATTAAGACCAGCTGTAGGCAATATTTTCTCACCAAGAAGTGCTACAAGCTTGTCAATACCCAACCTCATACCCTCGAAACCTGATTTCATATCCTTTATGTCATTTGACAATTGTTGAAAACTGTTTGAATTCATTGAGATATGAGACGTCTCTATGGGTTGATTGGTAGGGGAGTGGGTGGAACTTGCATCGACTTCATCGTTCTCATAATGCATTTGGTAAATGGCATCTTGAGAAGTGTCATGTTCACCCCTTTCTTGTTGATGTTCATCCCTTTCCTGTTGATATTCCTTCAATTCTTCATTGATAGTATCCAAAACAGGGTCTCTCTTCTTATTTCTAGCCATGGGTTGATTTCTGTCCTGAATTTCCTGCAGTAGAAAAACTTGATTATCTTCACTTCTAGAGCTCCAAATTACAAGGTCTTTGGCTCTGTTCAAAGCTTGAAGATCCCTCTATCCAACGATCTATCAAGTGTAGAAAATAGATGAGTACAGAAATTTCTGTAAGGGATTTTCTGTTGCTGTCTGAAAATTCCTGCAGGCAGTAAATACCCTGTTCTAGTCAATTAATGGCTTGTACCATCAATACCAAGCATGTACCAACTTCATAACCCTGTAGGAGAGTCTCATACATCTGCCCATACTGAAAAATGACCTCTGTAACTAGTAAAATGGCTGTCTAACTCAATGTAGACTGCAATCTTTAATGAGGGTATGCATACATACTCTGTTCCAAACTTTAATGCTGAACCATAGTGTCTTTTCAATAAGATGCATACTTTTTACTGTAGCCATATGTCTTCATACATTTGCCATACATTCATGAGTACCATACATTTGCCAATATCTCAAGAACTCACTGCCCATAACTCATACTGTAGGCTGATTTCAAGTGCCTTTGAGATTTGTACCTGCACCTAAACTTGAAAATACGTGGGATCCGAGACCCGAGGGGTTTGCAAAGTTCCCTCTCGGGCCGGGTTGTGCTCCCCTTCAGGGTCCTCGTCGGTAGGGGAGGGTCACCTCTCTTTTGTCCTACCGACTCGCCCGGCATCCACTTTTCCTCGTGGGTAAGTACATGGCAAGTGAATTCTAGCTCTAAAAATCAGTATGATATGCATGGAATGGGAAGGAAATACAATTGCCTTTCATTTACCCTTTTCATGATATGCAAGATTGGAATTGAAAAGGCTGAAATGTAAATGAGAAATGGAGAGGGATTTACCTCAGCAGTGACTCACTGCTTACAAAGCTTTTCTCACTTACCAATTGGGTAATGATTTTCTTATGATCAAGAGGCAAAATAGGCAATCAATTTCATGTCAGGGTTAGGCAATAAAGATTGAGTAATGAAGCTCAAGAAATTACTAATTTCAATGAATGAAAGTAGATGGGTAATGCTCATTCATTATGGAAGAGTTTGAGACATTTAGAGATGGCCATTTCAGTAAATTGAAGAGGTTTAGTAAAGACAATGACTGAAATAACCTATAGGCTTCATGTAATGCATTAAGCTATGAATGAAAGCTTGATTAATCCTCTTATTTCTCTTCAGCAATTGGAAATGAGATCAGCAATTGGATGGGAAGAGAAATTAAGAGTGATTAGAGTACCTCATTTAGTTGATTGGAGAAGAGCATTGTTGATGGAATGACCTTCAATCCATAATGCTTGACATAGGTGAGCTGAGCTTGATATTCCGTCTAAAATCAGTCCAAGAGATCTTCAATATTCAAGGATAATCCCTTCCTTGATAAGCTTCAACTTCATTAATCCCATGAAAGCTCCATGACTCCATGAATGCTCCAAATGAGGGTTGATGAAGACCAATTACCTTCTCTACTTGAAGTAGGTTGCAATAGGTAATAGAGAGGGCTTCAATATATCCAAGAGATCCCAAAATTTGAGAGGGAATGCCAAAATTTAATGTCATAAAAGCTTCATGCTGTCCATTGAACACCTAGACCTCCATTGGCTTCAATCTCTTCAATGTTGGTCCAATGTTGATGGATTCTTGAAGGGAAATGGTTGAGGAAGCTTCAGGGATGCTTTGCCCACAAAAGCCCCATGAATTGCTTTAAAAATTTCAGGAATCTTTAATGATGTCGCGAACTGTTATACATAGAGTTTGCAATCTCCATATCCAAGCTCCATCAAAGCTTCAAGCTTCAAGATCAATCAATGTTGGTACTAGGATGTATGTAGAAGCCTCAGGGAGTATAATAGAACAAAAACCCTTTGATCTTGATGAAGAAATCTGAGAAATATGAGTGCTGTCCAAAACTGTCATTACCAGGGTTTTGAAGAAGAGGAAAACTCCAAACTAGTAAGAATCTTGAAGAAACTTGTGAGAGATCTCTTGCCCAGGGTTTGAAGATCATTAGCAATGCTTAAGAGGCATCATAACTCTGAAATTTTTCACGCAGTAGAAGAGTATGTATAGGCGGCGCAAACAGCGTGAGTACATACTCACATACCAGAAATCCACAATGAAGCTAAGTAGCTATGTTAGCTACTCCACTTGAAGCTCTTGAAGCAGGGAAAAAGGTCATCCAACACAATCTCATGATAAAAGTGAGAAGGAGAAGATCCGATGTTGTCTTGGCCATGGATTCTTGTGGACAGCTTGAAGGGAAAGAGAAGAAACCCTTTGTTTCATGAAAAGTAACTCTAACTTTTCCTTCCTCTAAATCCTGTAACCATTAGTTTGTCCACTTACCCCAATTTTTGCTCAAAACTTGATCACGTCCTGCTATTTTGGCTGGAGCCTTCCATTTCTTCCATTGGTAATGCCAAGAATCACCATCTTCATCCTTGTTTGTAGCAGACCTTCACATGTAACTCCGGTTTGAAGTCTTCATGTCCTGTCAAGTCTTGTCACTCAAATTCCTAACTATGGTTTGCTCTCTCTAGCCTAGGAAACTGAATCTAGTACTTGAAAATGACTTCTGCAAGGATCTAAGCTACAGCTCTGATACCAATGTAATGAAAGCAATCAACCATGGAATGAAATCTAACTGAAATTGAAAATTAACTAAGCTACAACAAAGAATTAACAAATCTATTGCACCAAGACATCCTCATCATGTATTAATGGTTGGGAATTCAGGAATACATGACGGCCATGGCTGAGTGCTTCATAGGCTAGAAGAAGCTAACTCCAAGAAAATGGTAAAGCCAAGATTATTGAATGATCAAAAGATGTCTTGCCTTTGGCCTCTAGTCCCTTTTATTCTAACCCTCTTCCAAACTTAAGGGCTATTCACACATGTACACATAGGCTAAAGCCAAATTTACAAAGGCTGGAATTAATCCAAGGTGCAAATATTAATGTTGTATTTTTCCTTCATGACAGTAGGGCAGCAAGCTTTCTTGCCACCCATAGCATCATATATTGTATGGGTGGTATATTCTTTCAATGGTCTAGAACGTTGTGTCTAAATACTTGTGGCACAACTCTCTCATGTGAGATATCACCCTCCTCCCCTCATCATTCGTGATTATAGCACATGTCTTGTCATCTACGAGGTATGTTGGGGTATATCTAAGGTGTGTTCTATCCCACCTATAACCACGATTCTAGGCATAATCAGGAGACCCTTGTATGTCTGGCATAGTGCAGGGATAATATCTCTTGGAGGAGCACCCATAGGGGTGCCACCTACATGTGGACAGTTGAGCGAAATGTGGAGTCACACGAATAGATGTCCCTATAGGTGTGACAAATCCTGTAGGTGACAAGTATCCACCAAATCAACAAGAGGGAGACACTGCATCGGTACCTCCAAAATACCCACTTGAGATACCCTCTCTAGAACCAATATGAGAGCGTGGAGTAGAAACACTCTCTAGAACCAACCGCAGGCTCACAACATCCACATCTTTGAATCACCCCCAAAACCAGTCTCTCCATCCAAGGCCGTCTAGGGCATCGACCTCATCTACTAGAAATTGGAGCATCAGAGCATGCCAAAGTAGACCTCATGGAACTACTTGATGATGTCCGTGATAACTCATGGTCTACCATATCTCTAAATTAGGCCATTTGGTCTAGAGACATATACTCTTTCAACTCCTCATCTGTTATCGCTTGACTCATTTCGCTCTCTAGGTATCTTCAAAGATAACCTACACAAATATAAAATGATGTTAGCATAATCAATATAAGGATTTAGGTAAGGCATGAAAATATAACTTTGAAAAAAAAGGATGCTAATTAAAATGCATGTACTAAAGTACCCTTAAAAGTGAATCATCAACTAATTGAGCAAATAGATACAAATACGACTTTGCCTATGGCCCCATCTCAATCTCTTAGCACAGCTCGGCATACACTACTAGAAGGTCTATATATAGGTCACCATAGAAAGAGGAGTTCACTTCATTCTCAAAAAAATCTTGGCCTTCTGCCTCTTTGTCTTCCATGTTACATGTGCTTGTCTTCTCTACATACTCCAAGCCCTCTTCACCCTCGAGACTCCACAATATTGACCCCTCCACCTTCATACTCTCCTTGTCTAAGCTAGGAACAATGCCACCATTGAGGATTTAAGGAATTTGGATTGAAGATTGTTAGATATGATCAATGCCCCGCCCTCATTAGGTGCTACCAATGATCCATGGTGCTCAAAGTTGTAAGGCCCCCATTATGAGGAGAAGCCAAATGTGAGCCCAGACATTGGTTGAGTCCTACTTGTATATCAAATGAGGTCTATGTGACCGGATGGCAAAAAGGTGACCGTTGTGGATCTAATCTTCGGGTTAGATGGAGTGGTTAAGCTGGTAGCAACTCGAGGCTCATTGCATCGAGTTGCGGTGTAAGGGAGTTAAAAGGGGCCCCTATTGTGGGCCCGATGGTAAAGGGAATATTCCCTGTCCGACTAGTGGAGGCTCATATGGTAGGTCGAGCCGACCTAAGGACCTTCACGGGCTATAAAAGCTAAACCCCTTCGTAGCCATCTCTCACTCATCTTTCATCCAGTCAGAGTTGTTGTTCCAGCTAGCCTTAAGCTCTTCACCTGTCTTCTGTCTAGATCGCCATCTAAGCTTCACACAGTGGAAACGCACGCGTGGACAGAGCCATCTTTGTATCAGTTGTTTGGAGTTAAAGAATTTACTAATTCTCCTCTTATCTGTTGTGTACTCTCTATCTCTTTCTCAGATTCTATTCGTTGCGCCATGTAATATTCTACAAAGATTACCTATTCAATATCACATATAAGAGTCAATGGATCTCACAGAAGTTTGTATCACAAATACCCATTAGGAGAAATATGGACTCTCTTTTTTGCCCCTTAAGGGGTTTCTCTCACCTCTCTCTCTAAAAAGAGATTCCAAAATAATATTATAATAAGAGATCTTCTACAATCAAGCAAATCTCGTATTTGTATTTTCAATAGATTTCACCTATTATTTTATTCTCAAACTGTAGGATAAGGTCACTTTTTCTCAAAATCCTCATAACTTAAAAAATACAATTCTATTTTCTATAAAAACGGAGCCAATCATTAATATACAACTCTTTAATGCCCTCATGACTTTTCAACATGAAAATATATTAGAATCATTATGATTCTTACTTCTTAAAAGGGCAGAAGTTAAAAAATGATATAAAATGATGTACACCATATTTTAAGATTGATTTTTGCCTAGAGACACCTTTTTGACTCGAGAGTTACCTTGTAAAATTTTTATTATTTTTGGACAAATATATGCCTATTTTTGGGCATTTCTTCATTCCCTCTCAAAGCTCTAGTTTTGTCTAAAATTTTGTGTACTCTTCTCCTTCCCCCCAGAATCCGATTTCTTGCATACGAATTCTTCTGAAGAAATACTCAATACTATCTACAACACTCTCTACCCTGCTACAAGTAATGTTAGGAGTGGTTTTGATAGTATTTGCTGAAATCAGATAATCTCTATCTACAACACTCTCTACCCTGCTACAAGCAATCTCCCTCTTCAGTACTGTGCTATAAGATATCTTCCTCTTCAACACTCTATACTATAAGCAATTAAGTGATAATGGAGGTATCTTTATTTTTTAAATCTCTGTGATGTTATTATTCTTCATAGTTGTTGTTTAATCCTTAAGTGTCAATTCATATATATATATATATATATATATATATATATATATATATATATATATATATATATATATATATATATATATATATATATATATATATATATATATATATATAGAAAGAGGAAGGGAAGAGAGAGGATTGTGTGAGATGAACTAAGAAAATAAGTGATAGAGTGACATAGTAAATTAGGGTAGAAGATACGATGATGTTATTGTTCTCCACTAGCCAAGGTTCGGTATAAATGCGTTTAAATATCTTTGATCAATTCTGAGAGAGAGAAAGAGAGAGAGAGAGAGAGAGAGAGAGAGAGAGAATATTTTGGATAGAACAGAAGATAAGAATGGATGCTGGTTAGAGGTAGATTAAAAGCTAAGATTACAGGTAGATTAGAGTCTATGAAATCAAGAGAAAGAGACAAGATCCAACTGGGTAAAAAAAGAACACAGATATAGTGAATCAAAGGGGTCTAATTGTGTGATTTGAGCCAATTCAAAATTAGCTGTATGCTGCTGGATTGATGATGACCTGCAGCTCCCACATATTTAGACATTCTTGCAATTGATCAAAAAATTAGCATCGAATCCTTAGCTTACTATTAATCAAAGGGGTGTAATTGTGTAATGTTAAAATTGGCATATATTTTTCTTTACAGGATGCAGGTGCAGGACGTACCAAGAGAAAGGAAGATATTCACTGTCAGTTGGAGGATGAATATGCTCCAATGTTCAAAAGAACTGTAGAAAGGGATGATGCAATAAGATACATGATGCAACAAGAAAGAAATGCTGGGAAAAAAAACGTGGACCTTTGGGTTGATGGGTGCATTTATCCACTCGATCTAGTCACTCAAAGGCCACCACAATTCGAAGGGCTTACATAATTTGTAAAGTTTTTTTATGAAGGCAATGAAGGATTATATGGATACACATGCAGACTTGTCACACAAGGATTAGCAGGGGTTCATCAAGCCTTGACAAATATGTAGACAATATTACAAGGGAATATGCAGTCTTTGATGGAAAAGGATAGATTATTGGCTAAGAAGGATAGGGAGAACTAGAGCCTACATCAAGCAATGTCTATCATTGAAGATGCTATGCAAGCTACACATGTGCAAAATATGGAGTTATAGTCTAAAGTTATGGACTTGGAGAAGGAGAATCGAAACATAAAGAGAAAGCTCACAAAAACTTTGGAGATTGGGCCCACTTTAAAAACCAAAGAAGCATGTTGGCACATTTGATTAGTTAAACCAATTCACCAGTTAACCAAAAATATCATAGACGGATATATGCTCAATCTACTATAATAAGAAATATGTTCCCTCATGTAGAGAATGATACTATTGCCAAAGTCCTAAGCAAGGTTATTGTCATAAATGCATTGGAAAATCATAAATTTAGGGATATTGTAGATGGTGTCGCAAGTTAACATCTTAGGGATGTGAGCAACTTGTTTACTGCTAGAGATGCTCATGGATTATGTGACAAGGTGGGAATGAGTTTTGAGTCATATAGTATGCTCTATCAACAATTGAATACAAGATTTAAGCAAGTCTTCAAAACTAAGCGAGTAATGCCTCTGCCAAAACCATTTCAAAAAATATTGTTAGTATTGTCACCATTACAAAAAAAACACACTAAAAAAATGTTAGTATTGTCACCACTACATAGTCAGTATTGTCACCATTACAAAAAAAAATCATCATTTCGAATTAGTTTGTGTTTCTAATCTCTCTTCTTGTGTAGCATATCCTTGAAGCACATGGTCCATACTTTGCAAATCAAGGAAGGTTGGTAGTATGGTCAACTCAAGGCATGGAACGATCTCATTGGCAAGCTCGTTGTGCTTTTAAAAAGGAAAGTGATCATGGAGGTGGCATCAATGATTCCAATTCTATGAGGAAATTATTACAATGGTGGTATAGGAGATTAGAGATATGATACGAGGAAAAAGAAAAGAAGTCCAAAACCTCTCAAGTAGAATTTATAAGTAAGGCAATATATGAAGTGAGAAAAGTAATATATGAAAACATCACAGCTAGACAACGCCACACAAAATGGTTGGCAACCCAAGAGAGAGATGGCAAGAAATGGAGACCTAGATAAAGATAATACTTTTGATGCATTTAGAGTCCACGAGAGAGCATAGGTACCCAAGATATGACACATCAATACTCATGTCTTTATCATGAGATGTCTTGCAAATTTTGTTTAAAATTTCGAAGGTTTGTCACTATGTTTTTCAAAGTCGATTTCAAACTATGTTTTTTAATTTTAAAAGTCATTTACACCATAATAAGTTTAAAAGTTTCGTACTTAAGTCAAGTCTCTCCTTTCATTTTTCCCCATTACTCTTTACTCTACCCTCCACCTTTCTATCCTTCATTATCACAACCATGGCACATTCCAAGCTTCCTATCAAGAAGGCGCCTGCAAGAGCAAGAGCTCAATACTCTTTCGAATCTAGTGAGCATACTGTGAGTGACAAAGGTCCCTTGGTGTGGCTGACAACGGTGGCCCTACTGCAGCTAGTAATGGTGGTGCTACCATGTCCAACAATGGTGACCCTAGTGTGGTCAATAATGATGGTTTGCCATTGTCCAGAAATGGTGGTCCACATGCTCCAGTTGCTCCACCTCCCACTACTGCTCCAGCTGGTAATACACGTCCTCCAACACATAAGAAGCGAAGATGGAGACCGGGCACAATTGCGCTACATGAGATAAGGAAATTTTAGAAGAGTGTCAACTTGATTATTCCTAAGGCACCATTCTCTAGGTTGGTGTGAGAAATACTATAAGATATGTAGTTAGGGCATCATCACAAGTTCTTTTCAAGGAACCAAGCAAGGAATGTGGTGCAATGGTCAAGCCAAGCTTTGCTTACTCTCCAAGAAGCAGCTGAAAATTACTTGATTGATCTAATGGGTGATTCTTAAGTTTTAGCCATTCATGCCCGACGTATCACTATTAAGCTCATAGATATGGTTCTTGTTCGTAGGATTTGCAACAACAAGGATGCATTTAATCTTAATGTCAACAATATGCTTTAAGAAGCTACCTTGTAATTGGATCTATGTTTTTAGCTCATGTTTGGTTGTAGATTATAAGGAGCTTAGTTTTGGTTTATCTTTCCAGTAGACCTTCAAGTATTTGATAGTAGTGGTCCACAAAATGGAGCTAAATTTTTCCTACTAGCTCTAGTTGTACTTGGTGCAATGCACTATCTACCATGTATTTCATGGTTTCGTAATGCCAAATCTGATATTTGATATTCTATTTTACCATGATTAACATTGTGCATATTTTCAAGTTTCTAATTTTGAAAGTAGTTTTTGTTAAGGATAAATTCAATGCGCAATCATACACACATCAGTGATTAGTTGCACATGGGTTGATGTACTATATCTTTACTGTATTTAGCGATTTGGCAACACTATATCTAATATGAAATATTCCATTTGACCCATAACTTATTTTTTGTGAATTTTTAAGTTTCCAATACTTCACATAGTTTGGTTGACAACACATTTAATATGCAGTTGTGCACACTCGGTGCGGTGGTGAGTTTTTCTGTTATCAGTGAAGTATAATCCAGTTAATGCATTTTCAAAAAATGGTTGAACCGTTAATTTTATAAATCAAAATTTGGTGAAACTTCACCCACATGTCGGGCATCATAAAAACTCATGGATATTAAAAACTTGGCCCCATCAGAAGTCTCTGGGACACCTATCCAGAGGCTCACGTTTGGGGCCCTAGACGCCAGCCTCTAGACAGGTGTCCTAGAGACTTCTGATGAGGCCAAATTTTTTTTTGGTAGTTGATGTACCTTAGAGGAGTACACATGTAAAATTTCACGTCAATCGGATCACTAGTCACATTTTTCCAAAGCCTGGATACATTAATTCAAGTTTAAGGATTTTGTGAAAGTTTTGCTATAAGTTTAAAGTTTCACCTCATTTTACACATTTCACTTTTGAGTTTTGGGTTTTCTCTCCTATAAGACATGGCACACACAAACAAGCGGCCCGAAGACACCCCCTAGAAATCCTATGGAGAGGCCACATCCCCCAGCTCCACCACCACCACCACCATGCTACTATCGCAAGTGTTGATGGAAGCCAGGCACAGTGGCTCTTCGTGAGATCTACCATTACCAGAAGACCACGCACCTCATGATACCAAAGGCTCCATTCCAGAAGCTAGTGTGCGGGATTATGGATGGCATACTCATTAAGAATAAGAGGAGGCACTTCCCAAATGGAACATGCTTTTGCAACAACCCGATTGTTGGATTGTCCAAGCCCTACTTGCACTACAGGAAGCTACCGAAGCTTACGAAATCAACTTGTTCGGAGACTTGGTCTATGTAGCAGTACATGTAGAGTCACCATCACCGATAGGGATTTGCGGATAGTGAGGTTCTTCCGGCAATAGAAGGATAGTCCTCGCGAAGATCAACAACAATAGGGGTGTGCTACCAAAACATAAACGAAATATAGCTTCCAAAGAGATTTTGTAAAACCCTAGTTGTAATGGATCCCATGTAAAATGTTATGAATATGAATACAAATTTTTTGACGCATCTTATTTTTGTTTATTCACTTGTTACTTGTTTTATTTGTGTCTTTGAGTTATCATTACATGAGTTCGAACGAATACATGTTGTGCACAAATTTGATAAAGCACTACGTATTAAATTTAGGGTATGAATCGTGCTACATATAGATCCAATAAATAAACATAATATTCAAGTAAAAAACAATAATAAATTATGCGTGTGACAAACTACATTGCACGCAAATCCAACAAATATTAGTTTTCATTACTTCAAGAGAAGATTACAAATTACATTACATTGGTGATGAGATATCATTTGGCACTAAGTACATGTACTCTCTCCTAGGCTTCTTTGAGCTAGACTCCCCATGGTCATAGCTATTCTTGATCATAGGCAGCAACACATTTTTCCCTAGTAGTTCCTGCCGAATGACATTGGGGTCTTCAACACCAGCAACCATGCCATGGGCCACCATGGAAAAAAGTGGCCCAAACCTAGTACTAGAGAATAAGTAGAGGAGCTTTGAACGTCAAAGCAACACTACTTTCTCCAAGCTAAAGTTTGTTGGGATGGTCTTGAAGGGCCCAGCCTTCATTAGTGCCCTTAACTTCAAGAAGTTCTCAGAAAAAAGCCAGAGAGCATGTCTTATGGAATACAAAAATGTCGCTCACAAGCTGGCCGATATACTCCTTCAATGCCGAGTCTTGCACCCTTCTTTGGCTACTAGATCGGCCACCTTGTCTAGATGAAAATTCATATATATAGACAATTCATACTCATTGTGTCAAACTCACTATGCATGGAGTGTGGTAAAGATATATACATCGGATTTGTGTCAAAATTTACTAGTAGGGTCCCTAGGGCATCGAGAGCATGCACATCAAATTTTGTCGTGATCAGGCCCCCAGAGCTACCCTGTCCGAAGGCCCCCGAATCTTCAGGTCCCCCAGACGAGAGCCTCCGGTCGATTCTGATTGAATCTTAATACAAACAAATTGAAAGGAAGGATTGCATTAGACTTTTCCCACAGCTAGTTGTGGAACCCTACATCAAGGTGTTGGTTTATCCCTTAGGAGAGTTCGTACTGGCCCTGATTATGGGAGGTCACTTTGTAGAGAGGATGTTAGATAGGAGGTGGTAAGGGTGCGAGGGGAAGGTTTGCCTAGTAAATTCCTTATGCATCTAGGAACTACCTATAGCCCCTATGTGACTCAGGATGGACTTCATGGGAGCCATATTACTAGTTAAGGTAGAAATCCTAGTGGAAATCAAACATTCAAGTTGTTACTTCTATATCAGTGGAAATTTTTCCTGAAAAGAAATGTACAAGATAAAATAAAGGACTATTTGAGAAATAGACATTTTATTATGTTTGACTGTTGTCAAGTAACTTATATTTTCTCTTTTATTTGAGTTAATTTTCACTCCATTAGTTGAAATAAATTTAATAAATTAGATCTCTTCATAAAATCATTTAAATAGTTGGATGTGATATATTATTTAATCTAAGGTTCATTAGGTAGATTAGTATTATCATAGGATCATTACAAAAAAGGAACCAATGTAAGGATCTATTGACCTTCCTTTCAAAACCCCTAAGAATCTAGATAAAGTCTTTAGGAAAAGGATATTTAGTTCAACATTAGAGAAATCATTTAATGAGGACTCTAAATGACCCATACATTAAGAAAGATATTCCAAGGTCTTGAGAAAACCACTATAATGATAAGTCAATGGCTCAATGCATTTTTATCAAAGCAAGAATTAATTCTTGGCCTAAATCAACACAAGAAACCCTCAATAGTTTGGTAATCTACTTTTGATGAGTTAACCTAAGCTAAGGTTATTGTCAAAACAAAACCCTAGCTATTGAAAGAATTTATAACTTACCTCCAAGGGGAAGGTTGATGCTCCATGAAGGAATTGTTTGTGTTATACAGATTTAGGATTTTGCTTGACTATTAATACAAATAGGTTAAAAGGAAGGATTGCACTAGACCTACCCCACCACTAATTGCGGAACCCTACACCAAGGGGGTTGGTTTTACCACTTTCGAGAGCTTGGACTGGGCTCGATTGTGAGAGGTTGCTCTATAGGGATGATGTTAGGTAGGAGGTAGTAAGGGTGCGAAGGGGTGCTCTAGCTAGTAAATTCCTTAAGCACCTAGGAACTACTTGTTGAGATATCGAGCTCCACTCGTGATACGCCAGGGTGACCGTTGTGTATTTATGTCACCGACTTGTCAGTTGCAGATGCGGTTGGTACATCGCCCATGAATAATAGCTACATGATAGCTATCCTTATCTACTCTAGTTCGTGGCTCAATTAGTATGCCACCTTAGTTAGTTGAGTTTGGTTTGAGACCCATATATAGGGTTCTTCTATTTCTTTGTACTAGAGTTCTTTTGGCTTACACAACTAAGAAGAGGAAAACTGTTTTCAGCCTCCACCTCTGTGTGTATTCCCCCATTGTGCAAGCAAGAAAGCTTCAAGCGAGACTCCTTCCTTCTCTCCCACAATCTTGACATGGTATCAGAGCCTTGTTCGTGGTAAGGAGCTCAAGAAAGCAAGCCAAGCTCGCGGTGTTCTGGTAAGAGGAGCAGTGTTGCTTTCATTTTTTGTTTTGGGAACAGACCTCTGCAGGTAGCACAGCCGGAAAGTGCAGGAGTACATTGTCTCAGGTTGAGACGCCCTTCGCGGTGAAGCAAGAGGGTAGTATATGCTGCGGGCAAGGGCTTTAGCCCTTGGCGACCTTGTTTTTTTGATTTGAGGCCATTTCGGGGCCTATTTTGGAGGCGGAAGTTTTCTGCACGCACTCAGGAAAAGGCCCAGTTTTATGCTGTGCGACCACTGTTCTACAGGTCGGTGAAAAGTTACTGTAGAAATTGCATTGTATGCCTGTGCGCAGAGACATTGGGAGTTACAGAATCATCCCTGTTGCCTGTTGATGCAAAATCATCACTAGGAAGTGACTGTGTGGTCAAATACCACTTTCGTCAGTTTTGCAGATTTGCCCTTGTGAGGCTGAAGCTGTGTTCTTTGCAGTGACAGAATTTTTTGCAGTGTTCTGTAATGGCGTCTGATTCTCTTTCACAGATTGTCACTGAAAAGCTTGACAAGAACAACTTCCAAGCATGGAAGTTTAGAATGACAAATTTCCTTATGGGAAAAGGATATTGGGAATTTTTTGCAAGAAATGAAGAAGAACCAGTTCTTCCTGATGTTCCCAATCAACAGCAAATGCAGGCATTCAAAACATGGCATGAGAGAGCCAGGAAAGTTATGTATTGGCTGTCTATCAGTATTTCAGACTCTATGATTGTGCATATTCAAGATGCAAGTATGCCAAAGGAGGCATGGGATACTTTGTCAAAAATGTATAACACAACGGAAAATGCAGCTCAAGCAAGAGTTGCATAATGTGCAAAGAGAAAAGTATGAGCATCAACAACTACCACATGAAGGTGAAGAAGATTGCAGATGCACTTGCTTCCATTGGGTCGCCAGTGGAAGATGATGATTTAGTTTCCATCACCTTGAATGTCTAGGAAAGGATTATGCACAGTTCCGAACATCCATTTCCGTCCGTGAAAGATTTCTTGATTTTGAGGAGTTGATTGCTCTTCTAATTTCTGAGGAGCAGAGAAATGGTGGGGCATCTTCTTCAGGAGGAACTTCAAAAGAAGCTATCTTCTACTCAAATGATGGAAGAGGTAGAGGCAGAGGTAGAGGAGGCCGATTTGGAGGCCGTGGTAGAAATCAGAATATGCAGCAAACTCAAGAAAATCAGTCCTATGGAGGAGGACGTGGTAACTCTAGAGGCAGGGGGAGCCAAAGAGGTCGTGGTGGATGGCAAAGAGGCCAAAATGCAAACAGTAATGTTGAATGCTACTATTGTGGTAAAATGGGTCATATGGCTAAAGACTGCTATAAAAAGTAGAATGACATCATGAATGGAAAACTGCAACAAGGAAATTATGCATCCTCTAGTAGACAGGGTGATGACAGAAATGAGCATCTGTTTATGGTGCAGCACATGAACAATTCTGTGACAAGTGCAGAAGAAAGCAACGATGTATGGTATGTTGACTCAGGTGCATCAAACCACATGACAGGTCATGCCGAATGGATGGAGGATGCAAGGAAAATGGAAAAACCAGGATTTGTGGAGACTGGTGATGATACTGCACATCCTATTGTGCAGATTGGAAAATTTCCCTTGTCTATGCAGGATGGGAAAAAGAAATACCTGTCCGATGTATTTCATGTCCCGAATATCACCAAGAATCTGGTTTCTGTTGGTCAAATGGTTGAACAGGGCTTGCAGGTCAGATTTAATCCTCATGGATGCTTTGTTGAGGATATGAAAAATAAAGGTCGCTTGATAGCAAAAGGAAAGAAGAAGGGCAGAATGTTTACATTGGATACAGACATGTCTGAATTGAGTGCAGCAATGTTTGCACATGGGACCGGGGTAGTTGCAGATATTGATATCTGGCATAAACGCATTGGTCATGTTAATGTACAGCGACTTAAATCAATGCAGGCCCAAAATATTATTGCAGGTTTTCCGAAATTCAAGGTTGCAGAAATGCATAAGGTATGTGAAGCCTGTCAATTTGGAAAACAGGCAAGGAAACCATTTCCTAGACATGTTCAAGAGAGTAAGAAGCCATTGGAATTAATCCACTCTGATGTGTGGACAACTAAAGCTGCATCTCTTGGAGGCTGTCATTATTTTGTCAGTTTTATTGATGACTATAGCAAAAAAGTTTGGGTGTATTTTATGAAAAAGAAAAGTGAAGTTTTTGGACATTTCAAAACTCTTAAAGCGATGGTTGAAAAAGAAACAGGCTTGCAGATAAAATGCCTAAGATCAGATGGAGGGGGAGAGTACCTCTCAAATGAGTTTGCAAGGTTCCTGCAGGAGCATGGCATAAAGCAGCAATATTCATGCACTCATACCCCACAACAAAATGGAATTGTAGAAAGGAAAAACAGGCATATTGGAGAGGTATCTCGTGCCATGCTCAATGAAAAAGACTTGCCAGATTTTTATTGGGCTGAAGCAGTTGCTACAGCAGTCTACATAATGAACAGGACTCCCACTGCAGCAATACATGGAATGACTCCAGAGGAGAGGTATACTGGTAGGAAACCAGATATTTCTCATTTGAAAATTTTTGGTTGCATTTCCTATGTACATGTGCCAGATGAGTTGAGATCCAAGTTGGATCCAAAAGCTGAGAAGTGCATCTTTATTGGTTACTCTCTGCAGCAAAAAGGGTATAGATGCTATAACCCTTCTACTCGTAAGTTTACAGTGAGCAGAGATGTTGTTTTTGATGAGATGAGTAGCTGGTATAAACCAGTAAATGTGATTGATGATGTAGATGCACAAAATGGTAATGCTGCACAGAATTCACAGCAGCAGTCACAAAATATTAGTGGATCTGGAGCGTCCTCTAGCAGTGGTTCACATTCTTCGCCATGGACAGGCAGATTGAGATCAGGAGAATCTTCTCAAAGCAATGCAGATAGTGGTATGCAGGTATCACGAAAAGGAAAAGAGAAGGTTGATTAGCCCATGTTTGATGTGAATGCAGGTCACTCTTATGTGGATGGTGAATCCAGTGGCTCAGAACAGAGCATTGATGATGAGTTGGGTATTCCTTCTATTGTTACACCTGGAGTAAGGAAGACCAGGGATGTTTTGAGAGCACCTGGGAGTGAACCTACTTTGCGCAGGTCTACTAGAGCTAGGTATCCTGTGGATAGGGTGAAATATGATGGATTTACAGCCATTCACTATGCATATATGGTCAAAGTGATACAGGAACCAGAACCCACTTTTTTTTAGCAAGCCATGGAAAAAGAAAAATGGGAGAAAGCCATGGATGAAGAAATGGATGCCTTGGAAGCAAATGCTACATGGGAGTTAGTACCTTTGCCTAAAGGTAAGAATGCAATTGGTTGTAAGTGGGTTTATAAGGTGAAGCACAATGCGGATGGTTCTGTGAACAGATACAAGGCAAGATTAGTAGTCAAGGGGTATGCACAAACATATGGCATTGACTATGAAGAAACATTCAGTCCGGTTGCAAGGATGGCAACCGTAAGAGCAGTCATTGCTATGGCTACATCAAAGGGATGGTCTTTACATCAGATGGATGTAAAGAATGCCTTCTTGCATGGTGATTTGCAAGAAGAGGTCTATATGGAGCAGCCACCAGGTTATGTGCATGCTGTTCATCCGGAGTTTGTTTGCAGGTTGAAGAAAGCCTTGTATGGCTTGAAGCAAGAACCTAGAGCATGGTCTGACAAGATAGGACAGTATCTTGTCACTATTGGTTTTCAGATTTCCAAGGCAGATTTCTCACTTTATGTGAGAAAAACAGAGAAAGGTATTATGCTACTTGTCATTTATGTTGATGATTTGATTATGACAGGTGATAGTGATGAAGATATCCTTCATGTGAAAATGCTATTGAAGCAGAAGTTTGAGATGAAGGATTTGGGAGAGCTGCATTATTTCTTGGGCATTGAGGTGATTAGATCACCAAGTGGGATACAGCTCTTGCAGAGGCAGTATGGATTGGACATGCTGTCCAAATATGGGATGACAGGCTGTAAGCCTATTTCAGTTCCTTTGGAGCAGAATGTGAAGCTGAGCACAGATGCAGGTGAGCTTCTAGAAGACCCTACTATGTACAGACGCATAGTAGGAAGTTTGATCTATATGACTATTACCAGGCCAGATTTGAGCTATGCTGTTGGATTGGTAAGTCAGTTTATGCAGGCTCCAAGGAAACCACATTTGGATGCGGCTAGATGCATACTCAGGTATGTGAAGTCCACACTGCAGTATGGACTATTTTATGAGACTGGGGTTCAAATACAGTTGCATGGATACACTGATGCTGATTGGGCTGGTAGTATTTCTGATAGACGATCTACCAGTGGATATGTGTTCTCTTTTGGGAGTGCTGCAGTCACTTGGAGCAGCAAGAAACAGCCTACAGTTGCCTTGTCAAGCACAGAGGCTGAGTACAGGGGTGCAACAATGGCTGCATGTGAGGTAGCTTGGTTGCATAAGCTACTTTATGATATGCATCAGTCTACAGATGGGCCAGTTGTCATTTATTGTGACAACATGAGTAGTATACACTTGGCAAATAACCCAGTCTATCATGCTAGAACAAAGCACATTGAGGTGCATTATCACTATGTGCGAGAGAGGGTTTTACTAGGTCTTATTGATCTAGTTTATGTCAGCACAGAGGCTCAGGTAGTTGACATATTCACGAAGGCATTGGGCGCAGAGAAGCTACGCAAGTTTAGAGACCTGCTTGGTGTGCAGGAATTGGGATTGAGCTCGAGGGGGAGTGTTGAGATATCGAGCTCCACTCGTGATACGCCAGGGTGACCGTTGTGTATTTATGTCACCGACTTGTCAGTTGCAGATGCGGTTGGTACACCGCCCATGAATAATAGCTACATGATAGCTATCCTTATCTACTCTAGTTCGTGGCTCAGTTAGTATGCCACCTTAGTTAGTTGAGTTTGGTTTGAGACCCATATATAGGGTTCTTCTATTTCTTTGTACTAGAGTTCTTTTGGCTTACACAACTAAGAAGAGGAAAACTGTTTTCAGCCTCCACCCTTGTGTGTCTTCCCCCATTGTGCAAGCAAGAAAGCTTCAAGCGAGACTCCTTCCTTCTCTCCCACAATCTTGACACTACCTCACCCTATGTGACTCGAGATGGATTTTATGGGAGTCCTATTACTATTTAAGGGCAGAAATCTTGCTAGAAATTGAACCTTTGGGTTGCTACTTTCGTATGGACGGAAGGAAACATTGTAATAAGGAACCTTCAAGATAGATAAAGTATTGTTTGACAAATGGCTATTTTATTCTGTTTGAATGTTGTGATATAACTTATATTTTCAATTTCAATGCATTAACTTGCACTCATGAATTGAAATTAATTTAATGGATTAGATCTCTTAACAATAGTATTTAAACACTTAGATGAGATATCTTACTTGACCTAAGGTTCGTTAGGTAGATTAAGATAAACAATGGTATAATCATAGGGTCATTATCAAAAAGGGACCAACAAAAGGATCTATTGACCTTCCTTTTGAAACCTCAAAGAATTTAGATAAAATTCTTTAGGGAAAGGATACTTGGTTAAACATTAAAGAAATCTTTTAATGAGGATTCTAAGTGACCCTTACATCAAGAAAGATCTTCCAAAGTCTCAAAAAATCCTCTATCAAGATAAGTCAATGAGTTATTAATGCATTTTTGTCAAAGCATGGAATTGTTTCTTGAAGTAAATCAAAATAAGAAACCTTTGATATGTTATCTACTTTTGATGAGTTTACCTAAGCTAAGGTGGTTGAAAAAAAAATCCCTAGCTATTAATAGAGTTGATCACTTACCTTCTAAGGGGAAGAGAAGAGATGTACTGTAAGAGAGCCCTAATTGTCTTCAAAGGAGTTATAAATTCCATAGTTTGTATATCCCAAGGGGAAGAATGAACCCAAGAAATTGTTGAAAACATTGCCTACTAGGGTAAATTCTATTTGTGATCTCAATTATGCATTCAAAGGGTTGCTTAATGCATCATGAAGGAAATATTTGTATTGTAAATATTTAGTAGCAAAACTAACCCCCTTGGTGTAGGGTTCCATTGCTAGTTGTGGAACCTTACACCAAGTGGGTGGTTTTGCTACTATGGAGAGCTTGGACTAGCCTCGATTCTAAGAGGTTTCTCTATCGGGAGGATGTTAGGTAGGTGGTGGTAAGGGTGCCAAGGGCGGCTCTAGCTAGTAAATTCCTTATGTACCTAGGAACTACCTAACCCCTACATGACTTAGGATGGGCTTCCTAGGAGCCTTGTTAACTACTAGTTAAGGATAGAAATATTGGTGGAAATCAAACCTTTGGGCTATTACTTTCGTATGGATGGAAGAAAATATTGTAATAAGAAACCTTCAAGATAAATGAAGAATTGTTTGACAAATAGCTATTTTATTTTATTTGAGTGTTGTGACATTGTGGGAAGGAAATGAATGTGTAGGCCAGAAAGAAGTGGAGTCTCTAACAAGAGAGTCAGGAAAGAGGAGAGAGAGAAGTAGATTAGGTTTGATAAAACATAAGAAATTCTTTGAATATTATGCATGAAAATAGGAAAAACTCAATTTATAGTCTCTATCAAAAGTTTTGAACACAAATGACAATTTCATACAAGAATAACCTAGATGTTTTCCCTCCACTTCATCCAAGCACTTCCACAGCTTAGGAGGGGTCAACACTAACTGTCAACTCTGCTTAGGCCTCCACTTCATTCAAGCATAATGTCACTTAGGAGTGATTGAAACTAATCTCCTAAAGTTAACCCTAATGAAACTAGTTCAAAGCTTCAAATACGTTTTCTAACATGAACTAGAACTTAATTCTGATCACTTTTCTGGCCCCGTAAACATAAGCTACAAGAAAATAATCTTCTAATGTAAAGGTTACTGGATCTATAGCATTAAAAATTCATGACCATGTACATAATGATTCATCACCCTATACATTAATGCCATCTTTTGCATACCATAATGTTGCCAATTTGGCCATGATAAATACAATATTAGTGAGTTTGGGAATCTCCCAATTCCCATTTTTTGAATACTAAAAAGGTGGCACACGGATAACATGCCCATCAATTTCTCAAAACCATATGATGTGACCTATCATTGGAAAGTTTGCTTGAAAAATGGAATCTATTGAGCTATAGAGTGCTTGATTTGGAGTTATAATGTTCAAGTTATGACAAATCCAAAGGTTTGACCATGTGTCCCAAACTTATGGAAAATTCCCATATTCCCCAATATGCTGTTGATAGATTCATTTTCCACCTCGTTTCATCTCATTGTTGACAAGCTATCTATCCCTCTAGCATGAAGAAGACAACAACCATCTACGGCGTATAATATCAGTATAAAAACCACCTTTCCATGCTCTTTGGACAACAATAAGCCTCAGTTTAACCTCATCTATAAGCTTGTGATTTTAACAAGCATGTGATTGAAAGGTTTTAGAAAGAAGCACCTAAAATGAATAAGCGCAGTGTAGACTGGCATCATGTTGGAAGAGTCATGTCACTAGCCATTTTTCTACTATAGTCGAATCCATGCACTGTAGATGACTTTCCTCCTTTGATCATTCCATTGCTCTCTCCCAGTTGACAATTCATCTGATCTTGCAAATTTTTATCATATGCTTAGTGATACCTTCATGCACTTGTCAACTCCTATTGATCTTTACAATATCCGTGCGATCAATGCAGAGATTCTTGTATTGAACTGCCATTACTGAGCAATCAACTCCTCTTTTAAGGCATTCTAGGTGATCCAATTGAGTATACATCTTGCAGTGATAGCATTTTTGTTGCTTTTGATAGAGTTGTGCATCTTAGAAAGAAACACTAAAGCCATATGCTATCATTGGTCTCTTTCTTCTCATGTCATAGCAATAGATATTATCTTCTCAGCTATCATGTCCAATAAGCACATGACTCCCAAGTGGGAGTGTCATTTTAGTTTGCCATCTAACTTTCACCTCACTTCATGCTTTCCTAACTCTCACCATGAAGGCCAAAAAATCCAATGTATATCCTCCCCTTCTTTTTCAACTATAATCTCCTTTCCCTTCCTTAAGCTACCCGAAAAAGAACATGCCCACACCAAAAAGTATTCTTTCCTTTTCTCTTTTTTCCATTAAATTCATCATGTCATGGTTTTGACCAAACAAAAAACCACTCATCTCCCAACAAAGACTAACTTTTTCTTTACCCTCCTTCACAAGCATGCAAGCATGCATAAGGCTCACTTTACTTATTCTCTCTCTTGTTCTACAAGTAGCATAACCTTACCTTTTTGCTTGCCTTACATCCTTTAATAAGTAAAACATAGCCATATCTTATTTATATAACACAATGATAATGATGAATCTCTCCAAAGAAGGACAAGTTCTTTTCAAGTATATCTAAGCATTTGGGTGTCCTCAAGGGGGCCATGAAGGCACCCTTCTCGTATATACTGATGAATTCACTAGCAACATTCATTATCCAACCTTTTTGCTCTAAAGAAAGATCATCATGGCAATGTTAAACTATCATTGTTCATTTTCTTTTTCCTCCAAATATGCAAAAGTACTCAAAAAATAGTGCTAAAATCATGTACTCAATAGTCATGCATTGCCACCCACTTCACCATAAAAAACATTGGGCCCTTCATGTGTGAGCCCTTATTCGCCTAATTTAGAACATCTATACAATTTCTCACACAATGAAAACCAAAACTTGTGGATAGTGATGCTGACTTTATTACCATTGAATGACTGTCATACAACCATCCTCCAAGGTTTTTCATGAATGGATGCATAACGTCACTAAATCCACCCCCTCCAAACCTATGTGTCCCCTAGATGTGCCACAATATGTAGCCATATGATTGTCACCCAAATTGCAAATACCTTCAGAAATGCATAGAAAACTCGGGGTAGTTGCTATATATATATTCTCTACATCGCATGCGTTCAAGGCCTATTTATAAATATAATTATCTATGAATTTTCCTTAAATAAAACATAACCCTTTTCTATTCAATTTGTAAATAACCCCTTTATATTACACCCTTCTATATGTAAAAAATGTATAAAAATAGTATTTTAAAAATACTTTATTTTATACCCACGTGATGCACACATATATTCATGAGTAACTTACCTGAGATAGAAAACACAATTTTCCCACTTGGATCATAAGGCATTGATAGTGCATGATATCACTTGATTATATAACCCTCTACAATCAATTCCATGAACTCATTGGATCCTCCAAGTTCAAAGGGTATACCAAAATCCCATTGCATCTTCTTAAATCCTTCACCTTCCCCTACAAAAACCAAGTCCATCATCCTATACACATTAAATCATTTAATCCCAACCTCATGAAATTGCAAAGGAACACTCTCCCAGACATACATCTCTTTATGTAGAGCTAGAATATGACTTGCAAATGGATTTTCATTGTATTGCATGATTGGAGCATCCATTTGCACTTCTGATTACTCTCCTAAAGCATCTGTTGCTTTTGCATCCTCCACTATCATAGCGTCATCCCTCTCTTGCACAATAGCATCAACGCACTCCATTATTACATCATCATTAGACATGTTACCGATAAAATCAATAATAGACAATGGATCCACATTATCAATTGTAGCATTTTTAACATCCTCCACTAGCACTGCATTAAACAAGCCAGCTAATGATGCATCTTCATGACCCTCGTTGCATTAACAGTTAATACATTTGCATTGATAGCACCAAATTGTATGTCAAATATCATAGAAACATCCCTAGTCATAACCTTTGTAGCATTAGTACGCTCTAGATTTATGTCCACATTTGCATTATCCTCTATCTCTTTTGCATCTAGTGATGGAAGTGCAAATAATCCACGAGATAAATCACAATTTTGTATACACATCTTAGCTTTTTGTGCACCCTTACATTATTTCTAGGCTTTAAGAACATGCTTATATTCATCCCAAATTGTACATTGTATCTCTTGAGCTTGTTCTTTGAACCTGATTTTATCAATGCATTCAAAACATTCCATTCTATAATCCTCTAGGATATCACATTGTTGAAATCTTTCATAAAAAACTTTAAGATAGTTAGATATATCCTATCCATTAAATAGACCTACATCCTCTAGAATCTATTGAAGTGCTCCTATTGCCAAATCCTACATTTGCTCAGGTTTCTATTTAGTAATTTCCTCTTTCTACATTTCTATGACTTGATGCAGTAATTACATTTGTTTTGAATCCATATATATTTGAACTCTTTGTTACTTGCAATCCATATCCAAATCTTTATGATTCACTACATGTATACACTTTTCTAGTAACTTCATCCACTCCCTGCTACATTCCTTATTAAAGTCCCTGTCACCTTTATGATTCCCACAATCTCCCATCCTGCAATCCTGACATGACAATTCATGTCGAGCTCACCAAAAATGTCAAGGAGTTATCATATAGAGCCACAAATCTATGGAGGATAAGAGGAAAGCAGGATGGAAGTTAAAGGGAAACCAACACTAAATTGAGTTCCTATAAAATGTATAAGATCAATAATGAAATTGAAAAGATTCACTTTGTTCTTAGTACACTCTATTCAAGTCCTTGCATCAAGCCATAAGCATAGTATAAATTGTGTTACATACTTGATGCTCATTCTTAAAACAGCTCATTATGTCAAGAAGAAGAACCACATGAAGATTGGTATCCTCGAGGTCACTTATGAATATATGTATCATGCGAGTTCAAAATAAGGGATTTTCAACACATAATTTTTATACATTTTTACATACAAAAGGGTGTCATATAAAGGGGTTACTTATTACAGATTGAATAAAAAAGGATTTTATTTGATTCAAGAAAAATTCATAGATAAGGATGTTTATAAATATAAATATTCATTGAACACACATGATATAGAGGATGTATATATAGTGAACTTGTTGAGTTGATGCCATGATTCTTGACAAAACACACTATCCAAGTACTATAGTCTAGCAACTATAAGAATAGTTTCTCCTTACGCATCAAAATATCCAAAATCCTACACCATCTTTCTTACATCACAACTCATGGCTTAAAGTAGAAATCTTATTTGGCTTGTCAACCCATCTTTAAGCATAGAAGGTTGAAGGAGTAAATAGTCAAGGTCTAGTTTTTTAGTCTTCAAGTCATCTTTATGTTGAAAATTTATTATTTACTTCTTCTCCATGTGCTATTTGGTCGATGGAACATAATCATTAGACTAAGATACATGGAGCTCAGTTGATTCAGTCCATGAAGACGTGAAGTCAAAGCTGAAAATGGAAAAATGTTTCCTTAAGTTAGAATCACTACAAAATGATGAATGCAGCATTGCTAGCTATCATATTTATATTCTTATTCCTTGTCTAGTAAAGTCATCTCCCACGATGTGCCAATGATCACATTGCATTAAGAGATCATGATAGATGGCTCATGTATTCCATGAGCTTATTTACTCACATGACCTTCATAGCTCCCTAAGCAACATGCAACCTTTCAAAAGGCTCAATCCATCAAAGTAGAATAGATCTGAAGCTTTTGGAATTCAATGTCTTGGATGCATGCACAAATCAAGTAGGAAGCTCTTATCAAGCATGGGCTTTTGGGGTGCACCACTTACTAGAGGCAATGGTGAAGAAGTTAGAGCTGGAATCACATTAGCACTTGCAAGCTAGGCTTGAGGCTATGGTAGAGCCTTGTCAATATTTGCAGTAGCTCATGTTGTAGTTGGTCCACTATGACATCACTCTCTGTAGTCCTATGCCACCCTATGAATCATCTCTTTGACCATTTGTAGCGAAATAAAACCTTCTCACCCTCCAATTCACAATTAAAAATCAAGATAGATTCTCTTCCTTCCCTTTAGTTCTTTTATGCACTACCACATGGTCATGTAGGCCTCCTCCACAAAAAGCATAAGCTCATGCTTTTCTTCCAAAAACATGCATGCTTTTTCTCTTCCCCCTATGAATCTCATCATTGCCAACTAGGGCCACCCTTTTTCAACACTTACATACCAACATCTCTAAATAAATGGTACTTTGTGAGACACGTCTTAGAAATTGCATGATGGAACTTCCCATAAATGAGTTTGTAAAAGATGTACATCTTTCCATAAACATCCATCCAAAAGCATTCCATCAACTTAATCAAAAGTGTATGGAACTTGAGCCTTTCGTGTTCACCATCCAGACTCCTTGCTAGAGCATTATGAGATCCCTAGTAGCTCGCTTACTGAACCTTCAAAGTATTGTTTGCTACCTAAAAATTGTAATCACGTACTGTGTCAATTCAGAAGCCCCTCTTTTTGCA